>NC_031769.1:62564616-62864616 GCF_001522545.3 Parus major
GGCGGCGGCGGCAGCAGCAGCAGCAGCGGTATCGAGCGGGGGCTGCCTCCCTCTCCCCGCTGAGAGGAGGAGGGAGCGCCTCGCCTCGCCTCGCCGTGCCACCCGCCTCGCCGCCGCCATGCTGCCCGGGGTGGGGGTGTTCGGCACCGGGCTGACGGCGCGGGTGATCGTGCCGCTGCTGAAGGCGGAGGGCTTCGCCGTGAAGGCGCTGTGGGGCCGCACGCCCGAGGAGGCGGAGGAGCTGGCCAAGGAGATGAGCGTCCCCTTCTACACCAGCCGCATCGACGAGGTGCTGCTGCACCAGGACGTCGACCTGGTCTGCGTCAACCTGCCGCCGCCGCTCACCCGGCAGGTCGCCGTCAAGACCCTGGGTGAGTGCGGGCGGCCGCGGGGGCGACCCCGCCTCGGATCGGGATTCGCGCTCTCCTCGGGCTGAATGGACTTGAGCCTCCCCCCTCAGCGCGGAGTTTTCCCTTCGCTTTGCTCTTCAGCCCTCTTCCCCATTCCCGTGTCCCCGGAGAGGGGCTGGCCGAGCCGCGGGTGCAGGCCGAGGACCGGCGGGGCGCGGGGGATGGCGCTGCGGCAGCTCGGTGTGTGACATCCCGTATCCCCGGTCCCCGCCGGCGTGCTCCCTCGGCACCGGGGACCCGCCCCTCCGCGATGCTCGGGCAAGCCAGGGCCGGGCCTGACACCCGCGGGTGCGGGAGGAGGGGGCAGGTGTCATCCGTGTCGTGGTAAAAAGGAGAAAGTCGTGGTAAAAGGGAGGAAATAATCGTCTCGCCCGCCGGTTCCCATCGGCGCCTGGCAGGGGAGCGGGGACCCGAGCATCGCGCCCGCCCCGGGGCACCCGCGCTGCTCGGGGGGTGCGGGTGTCCTTGCTGGCCCCGGGACCCCAGCTGCGAACCAGGGAGGGAGGCAGGAAGCGGTGACAGCAGAGGAAACGCTGTTACAGCCGAGGCTTAGCCAAGCTCACGTACAAAGGGAAGGAGGGACTGAAAAAGTAGGCATGCACTGTGGTCAGCTGCTCTGGTTCCAGGCGTGCGAAAGCGGGCCGCATCTCGCTTTCTCCTGTGTGAGCGCAAGTCTGGTCTTTACTCTTCCAGCTTCAGGACCTCTGATTCTCGGACATCGGCTTTCCGATGGATTCTAGTGGAAGCACCTTCCGCAGCAAAGAACTCTTAATTTGTCCCCTCAAATGTAGGTGACAAAAGGTGAAAATGAGAGGAAAAAGCTGTGAGGTGTTGGCGCTGAGAGCGTGGAGGTTTATGAGCTGGGGTGGCTGGTTCGGCTCTGGGGCTGCGGCTAAGGAGGCTGATTGCTATCGCTCTCAGCCTCATAAATGTGTGTGGTGTGTCGTAGTGTTAAATTGCTACTAGTATGCTCATTAGAATTAGTCACCATTCAAATGCTGCTAATATCGCAGCCAGCTAGTGTTTTCAACATTTAAAATTATGCAATTAAGGAAATTAAGTCAGTACCTTAAGAAAAAAATCCTTCCTCAAGTACAGTGTAGGCATTTGTCTGGAATCTTTGCTCAGTGTTACTTTCTGTACTCAGAAATGCTTGTTCTTTGAGTCAGAACATTTGCTTTTCTTTTATAATACACTTACTTGACTTTTTCCTGAAGATGCTACTCTTGCACCAGAAACCTGACTTGCTTGCCAGAATGATATATGAATGAATTCATAATGTAGAAGTACATATCCCCCAAAACACATCTAAAGGACAGTGTAAAGTAACAAGGTTCCACGGTTGACACATAGTAATTTGGCGACAATTGTGTCAGTTTTCCTGTGACACTGTCTTGCAGGTGTTGCTCATGGAAGTCTCCCGGCTTGCCTTGTGATCTTAGAGGTAGAGTCCCATGAGGTTTCAGGCAGACACAAGGCATCTGCTAGAAGAACAAAATTTCTGAAATAATAAACACAGTTGATGTACTTTTTCTCAGAGGGACAGACACATATCTAGCATAATAAAGTAATAATGTTTTATCCTTCTCTGAATATTTGCAGATTAAAGAAGAAAAAAAAAGGTCTGTTCTCAAACATGAGCTGAATTCATGAATGGTTCTATGAGTTGATGTAGCTGAGATGTTAATGGCAAGTTGCTGATGCAATCTGCTAACAACAGACCAGAGCAGGAAAAAAAAGTGTTTTCTCCCTGTTTGTTTGAGCAGCACCATTATTGGTTCCCTGTTGCCTCTAGATAAAGGGTTTCCTCCCTTTCTCCAGCAGTCGTTGTTTGTATGTTGTAAGGGTAACAAAGTTTGCTAAAAATGCATGGAATGGTCACTGAACAGGAGATAAACAGGTTACAAGATGATAACATGCAACACCTGATAATTTTTATAGCGTTTTACTTAAAAATTGTTACAGAAATATATCTTGGACTATAAATAACTCCTCTCACAGTTATCTCAGAGGTAAATTTTATTGATTTTTTTTTTATTTTTATTTTAATACAGACATTGGGTCTGTGACAATGAAAGTTCTTGCATGTTCTTTTAGGTACAAACAGGGAGCTAGAGCAGCAGTTCCCAAACTGCTGAGAGGAATATCTCTTCTGGCAGCTCTGTCTCCTGGTCCTGCTGTGCCCTTCATGGCTTGGGAACTGCTGTGCCCTGGAGGGATTATTTTGCTTTAATCAATGAAATTTCTGGTTTGTGGGAGAAACTCCAATTCAAGCGGGAGGTTCATAAGTCTCTGGTAAAGAGGGGCAATGTTGTATAGACTGAGGAAAACAAACGATGAAAAAACATTCCTTACTCTTGAAATTTCACACAAAAAATACTATGTAGCAGCCAATGATAGGACATAGATGGGGATATCAGAGGTTCTACCAGATGGAGATTTGGGAGGTGTAAACATGATGTCCTGCATTGAAGCAGAAGAGGTTGAGAAATCATGAGTTGCTTGTTAATAGCATGCATGTCTGGCTTCTCTATTCTCTATATATACAGAATGCGTATCTGGCCTGGTAAGAGACAGGGACCAACTTTTCTTTGGTACCCATGTTTTATTTTAAATGGTCTTGTTTCCCAAAGCTGTGTTCTCATTTGGTGAAGTTTCATTATTAAAAAGTAAAAGCCAAGGAAGCAGTTGCTGGTGTTTCCATCAACCATCTAGAGCTGAGTTTACACTGTGAATTTGCAGCACATTAAGTCCCCTCTGGCCTGTTTCTGATGCAGACTCCAGAGGTGAAGGTGGGGTGAAGCAGGTGTTCCCACAGCTGTGTTTAACTCTGGCCACTTGGCAGGAAGGACTCAGTTGTTTTGTTTTCACAGATGCACCTGACATGCAGATGTATTGCTACTTGAAATGTGTTTTTGTCATAGTGGCCCATGAACTGCTGTGGAAACAGAAGCGTATGAATACATGCTTCGGCTGAGGAAGTCCCCAAATTGTGGCTTCCTGGCAGCTGTTGAGGGGAGAAAATGAGAGAAATAAAGCTTCAAACAGGCCCTGTTGGAGCTTTTCCTCTAAACCTCTGCTGCCCTTCTCTATTGCAACCAAGGTTCCTGAGCTGCATCTGACTCTATGATAGTTTCCTTAGGAGTTGGATCAGTGTTGGACAAGTCTTTGGAACCAACTGAGAAATCAAGAGAGAATGGGAAACCAGGCTGGTTTGAACAGTGAACAAAAGCACCAATAAAGCCTGTGGTATTTTATGTGAAATACGCTGATGGCCTCTGTCAGTTCTGGATAAAAGGAATCAAATTCTTTGTTTGCTTCTACAAAATGGGCCTGATTGACCTTTTGCCTTTCTTGCCCCTGGTCTGTCCTGTTCACTTAGGAGCTCTTTTTATTAATGCTTTGTATTTGCTCCCTGGAGCATAATACAAAGCTGATGTCCTGACTGACTTGCTGCTTGGTGCTCAAAAAAAGATCAATGGGTGAATATTAAGGTAAGTATTCCATACCTTACCAGGAGAACAATCCTGCTGTTGAATAGGGTGGTTTTCCTTCTCACTGAACTGAAACTTTCAGTGTGTTTGCTAGAAGTTGTCCTCTTTTCCCCTCCCTGCATGCTTTGGTAGTACAGTTGTATCCCGAGCCTGATCAGACAGGGGAGATGTGTTTGCATACAGGGAATGAAATATGTCACCTATTGAGTGCCTATTTGAGCCCAGCATCAGTAGAGCTGCTAGCACAGACAGTTCCATGTAGTATCACCTAGTTCAAAACTGTCAGCACATGACTTTTCCCAGTGTAATCCCTCCTCAGTCAATTAGATACGACATTCTTCAGATCCTGACTGAAACACTTGGTTGGTGAGACCGAGTAGCTGCCACATCAGGTGAAGTGATTTACTGTGTGTGGTTCTGAGAAGACCTTGGTGACATTTCGTCTTGAAGGCACAGATGTTTCTACGTGCCTGGTCCTGTTGGTGTTTGCGTCAAGTCAGCTTGGATAAAGAAAACTTACTCCCGAGTTCCACATAAATGTTTCTGGGGACCAAATGTTTTGCTTTCAAGAAGACTCAAGTACCAGATGTTTAGCATATCTCAGGAGATGTTATCCTTGATTCTATTTACAGTTGTTTTGCTTATTCTTTCATCCCAAGTTAAGAACAGGAACACTGAGCTGTGTGTTGAATATTTACTGCATGTATTTGCAGCCACATCTACACAGTATTAGTTTTTAAAATGTTTATGTTGCAGTAGCACATGGTAGGAGTCCCTTCTGCCTGGGGACTACACAGCATGACTTTCCCAGCCCTCCAGAAGCTGCTCCTCTTAAGGAGCACTTAAAGTTTTTTGCTGATTCGTGGTTCTTCTATATTTGCTTGTGGTCATGATGGAGCATCTTTATTTAGAGAGGAGCATAAATAGTAGTGCTCAGATCCTTACCTTCCCACCCCTTCACGGGAAGCACTGGCACCACATAGGCATATAGAATAGGCCTGCTGCCTAAAATGTGTTTGTGAGAACTCCTTGTTAAAGCACTGAGAGTATTACTGCTGGATCTATCTCTGAGGTGGGAGGGACATCAAGCTGCAGTGAAGTAATTTACAGATCTGATGCAATCTCTGATTAATTTCTATGTTACTCTGCACCCATGCAAATCGAGCAGAGGTTAGTGTTGTAGCAGTAGGTAAAACTCAGCCCAGAGTTTATAAAGCATTAGGATTCTTGGGGAAGAGATGCCCTATTAAGGGAAAACATTATCATGACAATTTATTATTAATAACAATGTAATTTCTATCCTGTAATATTGAGTTTAAATTTGATCTAACAGCAGTGACTTTCAGCACGACACACTCTTGTACTCAGAAGGCAGATGACTTTGCGGCATATTAAATGTGAATTATGGTCATCTTACTGCAAAAGAAGTCAGATGAAGTGCTGTCTATCTTCAATCAGCAGAGCTAGCAAAGGCTTAGATGCCTTTTTTTACTTTTATTGGAAAGGCAGTCCAAAGAGCCTGCTGGCAATTGGCTGCATGTCATCTTTCTACTCGAGTGATGAAGGTATACCACAGAAAATGGCATCTAACTCTTCCATTGACCTTTTTCTCTCAGTACAGCAGACCTTTAATGCCAGTATTATTTCTGTAAAATTCCTACAGAGATACTGGGCCTCTGAGACAGCTGAGTTAAAGAGCAGCGGTCAGGTTTAAAAACAAAGCTAATAAAAATAATACTAAAAAAGCAGAAAACCTCCCACCTCTTGTTTCCTTTCTGACCTTCAAATCAAAGGCGTGTTTTCATTTTCCCACAGTTTCTCTTTTCTGTGTGAAAGTAGCCACCAGTTCTGTTGTTACACTGGTAGGTGGGTTGGGAGCCCAGAATGGACAAAACTTGGAATACTGGGGCAGTGAGCTTATGCTGTGATGATGACACACCCAAATTTGCCTAGCCTAAAAACCAGCCAGTTGTGATGGAAGTGGCTGTTTTACACAGTGTCAGGTATGAAGATCCTACTGTGATCCTGTGTCCAGTCAGGTCAGTGTGTGTTGCTGCATTTCTTCCCTATATAAACAGAGTGCTTGGCCTTGGGGATCCCAAGATTTTGTCTCCAGACCCGTGTGGGCAACTGAAGTGGGTTGGGCTGAATCTCCTCAGGATGGCTGCAGGTGTAGCCTTGGCCCACTCAGCTGGAGGAGGGCACATGTGGAAAGCAGCAGCTCTGCTGTTTGTAGGTTACTGCCTGCCGTCAAATTTTACTGTGCTCTGTAGGTGAGTTGGTTGAAACAAATAGCAGCCCAAGCTCTCAGCAGCTCTGCTTCTCCCTGTGATTTAAATAGCAAAATGTGCTGGAGCACAGACACCTTTCTTCCAGCTGCTTGACTGCTGGGGGCTTGGACCTTTGGCATGGTGTAGTGAAGAAAATGAGAGCAGTGCTGACCTCTGCCAGTGTTTGATTTGATCTGTCATGCTTTGTTAGGCAGAGCCCATAGTCAGGGGTGATACTTGGAAGAGAAATCTTTCTATTAATAGATGTTTCAGGGCTGCTGGTTTTTTTTTGTTTTGTTTGTTTGTTTGTTTTATTTTTCCCATATCTTTGTGTAGGCAAATGCTTATGACCTCTATCATTTCAGTGTGCTTTGAACACTATTGTTGTGCTATTCTGCTCTTACATTCTGATAGCAATGGTAGCAAAGGCAGCTTTTTTTCTTTTTTTTACCATCTCTGGTGCTGGAAAAACTCATCTGTTCAAAGACTAGTGCACAGCAGGGCTGTTTCCAGCACAGGTCCTCCCAGGGCACCCTTGTCAGTGCTAACAGTGACAAACCAGCATTAGCAGCACAATAATATCTTGATTTTGTGTTGCAAACAGATGAGTGGTATAGTAGCACTCCGGGATGTAGCTTCTGGCATGGCTGAGGAAGACTTGACTAGTGTAAGTTAAGTGAAAAAGGGCTGGAAGTAGTAAAATATCTCCCATAATGAAACTGGCGTTGGTGCTGAAGGTGTAGACGTGCACGTCTAGGCTTGTGGCTGCGCTAGTGAGGATCCCGTTTTTCACTTGATGTCACAGTTCGTACAGTGAATATCACATAGACAATATCTTGTGCAGCTGGTTTTGTTTTGGTTTGTTTTTTTTTTTTTGTTAAAATGGCACATCTGTGCTGTTGCACAAACAGAAAATGTGCCACAGAGCTTGATTCTATGAGAAGATGAGACAGTATTGATAAAAGGTGTGTTTATGCTGCTGGAGCTGTGCCCAGGTTAAGTATGGTAATTATTTAACTTGTGGAGTAAATTATTGCACTCCTCTAACATGGGAAACATTAGAAGACATTTTATTTTTATTGTTGTTATTCTTTCTTGCATTGCTTTGTACCTTCATTCTTGACAGGCAGTGGCCACTGTGATGCCTGCTGTGGTACTGAGCTGTCTTATCCCTCTGTGACTTTGTCCTGTTGCTTGGTTTTGGACTTGAGTTGCTGAGTTTTCACTGGTGTAGGTAAAAGGAAGGACTTGCAAGCTGCTTCTGTTGCTCCAGATTTTGAAAGAATATTAAATAATAAATAAAGGAAGAATATGTAGATGAATGCAGAGAGGGGAAAATACGTTGAACAAATAAAATTACTGGATTTTTCAAGCTTCCCATAGTTGCCTCTTTTCTCTCTTTTGTTTGTTTTTTTTTTCTTTTTCTTAAAACCCTCTTATGCCTGAGATTGACACTATGTGACAGGTTTGCTGTATGCTCCTGACATGGGTAGTTGAGCACAACCCTGGATAGAGGCAGGGTAAAAGCTCTGCAAGATGCTAGATATGTTGTTCTATCTGCTTTTGTTTGAAAACTAGGTAAATTGTGTTAGAGCATAATGCAGCTTTCTGTCCTTTTGTACGTGCAGTAGATTTTGCCCACTGTGCAATAAAGATGGCAGAGCACCAAGGATGAAAATGGAGTAAAATTTCCACGATAGCCAAAATGTATTTATCACAGGCCACTGCAGTGTAACAACCCCCTCCCCTGTAAATATCTATTTGCCACAGCACTATTTTGAGTGGCTATGAATTGTTCTTGTTGCTTCAAACCACTGAAGCAGAAGTGTTTACCTCACTGCTTTTTGTTTATTTTCCATGTAACAAACTCTGGGCTCCTAAGAGTGAGCTGTCAAAGTCAGTGATTTCATTTGCAAGGTCAGCATGCATGCACGTAACAAAACCACACTCCTTAAAAAAATTATTTCAGGTCTCAAATCTTGATTTAAACAAATTCATTTAAATGGCTATATAATTAAAGAGGGACAATCCCTTGTGTAGGTTTCCTAAATTGATTTAAGGCCTGGTCTGCACATAGATTTTTGTACCAGTATAATTATGACTGCAAGGGCATGATGTCTTTAATGCATTGTGTGGTCACCAGCTGGTGTGACTTGGCATGAGCGCTGTTCTGCCAGCACAGTGGCACGTGTGTGTGGTACAGGTTATTCCTGCTCCTGTGCAGGCATTAGCAGTCACTTGCATCTTTAGAGTGTTCAGCTGGCACAGGTGTTACAGGTATAGTCCAGCCCTAGGTGTATGGGTATAGCTGTGCTCTGCATAAAGATGGGCCATATATTCATTCAAGTGGTTTATGGTTGTGGACACTGTGAGGAATTCGATTTGGCTTTTGGGTCACTGTGAGTTTGGAGACCTTTGAACAAAAGTCTGTGCTTGCTCAGGAGCTGGCTATGCCAAAAATGTGGTGAAGAGCAGAGGAGGATGAACCTTGCTGCTCTGCTGGCCATGACCGCCTGTGTCAGGCAAGACTCATCCACTTGGCAGGTGTGAGTGTAATTGTCCTTGAGCACTGTGGATGCCTGGGATAGCTGCACTTCCAGGTAGTGGAACTGGCATCCAGGGTATCATAAACACCAGATCTTACTAATACACAGGTTTGACTTATAGAGTAACAGGAGTTGTAGGGAACTGTGGAGGCCGAGAGTTTATCCCCTTTTCTCCTTTGGAAATAGACCAAAATATCCTTTGTTTTAGCATAGCCAGGGCTAATGATAAAAGTTTGTTCTTTATCAGGCCAAACTCCTGAGTATGAGCATGGTGAAGAGCACAGAAAATGAGAACATGGTGTGAGGAACTTGCTTGGTAGTAATGTAAGAGTAAACATAGTGATTTAACACAGGGAGTAAAATTGCTTCTGTCATGTGCTGCTGTGCTAGAGTTTATCTCAGGGTGAAAACTGGTGCCTTCAATTCCATCACAGCAGCAGTCACAGCTTTAGTGAAGCAGATGGAAGTGAAAAAAAGGCAGCACCTTTGTTTTGCATTCTGATGTTTCCATGGCTTTTATCAGCAATAAAGACCCTTGTTTTGGCACTTCCTTGCAGTGAATGTTTGGCTGTCTTCAGCTCTTCCAAGTGGCAATTTTTTTGCCAAGAAATGCCCAGAAGGGAGGTCATGGTTGAATTAAATACTGTTTCTGGGGTACTGGGCTTCCACATGGCTAATGAGAAGCCTTAATACAGAGAGCTGTTCAAAATCCAAATGGAGTCAAGCAAGGAGAGAGAACTATGAAATAGTAATTATCCTTGCTGTGCTGGAGTGATGTTGCTTAAAAATGTGAAACCAAAGGCTGGGCTGAGCACTCAAAATCCTTTCTCTTGGTGTCTGTACCTATAGTTTCATATATGTATAAAAATTTTAAAAAAACCATTAAAGTAAAAAATATATAAATTAAAAATTCCTGGAAGTCCCTCCCCTTCCTTCACTTCCTCAGCCCATAAAAGACAATGCAACTATTAGTGTTTCGTGTGGGGATAGGAAAGGGGAGAAAAAATAGCTGGGAGAACATCAGAAACAATTGCAGCTAAGCTTGTGTGCATCAAAATAAATTCCAGAAATGTGCCTGAAAGTTGTATGTAAAAGCTTTGATTCTGATTGTGCTTGCTCCGCTGTAAATGCAATTAAAGCTCTACTGAATCAAAGGAGATAGTTGATATTTATGATGACATTATTGAGAACACATTGTGGCCCAAAAGAAAACCCAGCTGTGCTTCAGGGAGAGGGGCCTGGCCTTGCAGATCTGTGTACTCTCAGCAAAGACATCTCTGTCAATTTGGGAGATGATTGGTGGGAGTCTTGGGACACAGCTCTGCAAACCTTTGATTACAAGTAGTCTTCTTGAAGACAAAAATCACTGATTCCTTATACAGGATATCTGTAAGGCACAGTAATTCATGTAAGTGGGAATTTGCTTGCAAACTGCTTTTTTATCTGTTCATCAAAAAAATCTGAAGATAGAGCTACGTCTGTGCAATTTGATAGCTTGATATAGTTGTGTTTCTCTAGCATACTATGGCAGCATATCTGTAGGAATGAAAAATGGAAAATATTTTGAGCAGAGGTGCATAGATACCTTAGCCATAGCCTACAAAAATCTATCACTAAATGAGTGTGACAGAGCTTGCAGAACACTTTTGACTTGCTGCTTGCCTTGAAGGAACTTGACAGTTTAGTTCTGGGAAAGATGCTTTGTGGTTAAACAGTATGAGATGCTTGGATAAAGACTTTCTTCTCAGGCAGAGTGCTAAGCAACACTCCCTGAGACTAGTTTGTGGATACAGCGTTATCCGAATGCATGAGAAGGTGTCCTGAATTTAAAATTAATGTTGCTGAAGAATTCTATTTAAAAATCTGTGTCATGAGATGCTTCTTTTGTAGGGGTGACATCTTTGATAAGTATGTGTGGACATGGCCTGTGACTATTGGTGTAGCTTGAGAGAACCATGGACCTGAAATCTAATTCTGAATATATTTTTTACTCTGCCACATACCCATTAGGAAAAAATACTTTGACGTATTGTATGCCTGAAATGAGGAAGTTGTGTTCACAAGCCATCTTGCTTCTGTCTCATGAATGCTGTTCTGCTTGCTTGTGAGATTTGATGCTGTCTAGCAGACTTATTTATGCCTTTGATTATAGTGCTGTCTCTCAGCTTGTCATATAAATTTAATTGTGATGGTACCATGGCTGTCGTTGTTTGAAATTACGGACTTGTAATCCTTCACAAGGCCTGATGATATGCACAGATGTTTTGGCAGCTGCTGAGACCATACCTGCTTCCATTTGTGTGCAGAGGAACCTGACCCTTTGCATGTCAGGTGGGGATAAAACTGTTCCACTATATCTTTGTTGTGTGTTTGATGAGACTCCTGTTTGCTCTAAGCAAGAGTAGTATGATGAGAATTAAGCTTCAGAATTTCTGTCCTGAGCTTCCATTCTCTGTAACACAGGTTGTGTGTTTTTAATTAGATTGCACTTACCTGCCTTCCTGAAGGTGGTTTTGTCTTTCAGGATGCCCAAAACTACAGACCAGGTAGAGGTCTGTATGAGGGAGCACAGGGAAATGAAGGGACTTGCTGAAGTTTGGATGGGAGACTGGTGGCAGAGGCAGAAGGTGAGGCCTCTGAGCTCTGCCCTTCTCTTTCACTGTGGGACCTGCTGCAGCTGAACGCTTTTGAGGATGATAATCACGGGAAGCACATCTGAGCTGCTGGAGGAGGACCAGTCGCTGTCACTCTGGTCAGGGCTTTTCCTTTTCGAGATTGTGGAGGGACTCTAAAACCAGTGGGAAGAGAGGACTGGGTAGAGTGCAGAGTAACCTGGTTTACAATGCAGATAACCTTTACTTCTACTCTTGGTGTCCCCTTTTAATGTGTACAGGGCAGCTCATGAAGGAATTGCAAGGACTATTTGAGGCACCAAATATTTTGTGGGTTATTAATGTCAGTAATCAGCTTTGCAGTGCTGGAGCTTTATCTAACAGATGCTACAAAAAAAAAAAAAACAAAAACAAAAAACACTTAATAAGACAGCTTACTATGAGCAGTGATGGCTCAGCACCTGGGAGACTTGTGTATTTATTTTTAATGAACTATGGAGTTTCTCTTTAGTATTTGTTATGGCCCTCTGCCCACTGGAAAACCCCTTTCTTTAGCAAATGGGCAGGGCCTTTTTGGGCTGACTGGAGAAACTACTGTTTTGGAAGATAGACAGTAGCATACACATATGTGATGTTGGTTGCAAATAAAATCTTGAGCATCAGCTGAAGCTGATATGAGCAAGTTCAGATTTGCAGCTGTTGTTAGGAGTGCTTGGATGAAGTATCAAAAAAGATCTGCAATTTCATGTCTAGGCATTTTTTCAGCCTGTAGAGTGCTTATGTACAGTCTCATGCATTGTGCAGAATCATCTGATAGTGCTGGGTGAAAGAGAGTAGAGTGCTGGTATTTGCTGGAGCTGCATGTACTATTCCCTGTGCTTCCAGGAAATTTGCACTAGGTGGAATTGCACTGTACAGAATCATGAATGATGTCTTTCCAGGTAGATATGGATGTTTGTGCTTTTTACCAAGGGTGGTAAATAAATAAATAGGCATTAGAATCCTTGGTGCCTGACAGAAAATTGTGGGATGATGCTGTAACTGCTAAATCAAGTGATTTTGGCAGATCATTTAAGGCTTTCTTGAAGAGTCTTAAATGTAATGCGACATATGAGTTATTAATTGGCTTTGTGAGCTCTTTGGTTTAATGGCAAAGGACTGGATTTTAAGGCTTTTGCTTACTTTGGGAAGGAATTACTTTTACATTACTTTATTGAAAAGGATACATCAAAGAATTAACAGCAGTGAAGTACAGGAAACTGGTTTTTACTCCTGGAGAATATTAGTTTTGCTTGCACTGCAGCTCTGGACCAGGATGATGGATACATTTAGGTTTTTATCACTGTCTTTCAGGTCTTAGTACGTTAGCCTGTGTTCCATGTGGATTATGTGGTGCTTGCAGCTAGGAGGTCTGTAGGAGACAAGCAGATCAAATGGATTATACTCTCGTGATTGTAATGAGATATATTCTCTGTCTATCAAAAATCTCTAGAACAAACTTCAGATGGGTTTGTGCTGTAGCAATAGGCTTGTGAAATTGCTGCAACTATTGATGCAGGAAAAAAAATGAGAGTGCTGCATTCTTCCAGTCCTGCCAGCAAATAAAATATATTAGTTTGTAATTTAGTATTGTTCATGGAATACATATATGTAGCAATAAGATCGCCTTGCCAGTCTGTCTTTTTCTCATTATCTGTTCTTTTATTCCCAGGCTGGTCTGGCACTGTAAAGCCTGCCAGGCCCTGAAACTAGTTTTAAGGAAATTAGTGTGGATAATTGTACTCCTTCAGTTTTCTTGTAGCAAGCACTAGAGGTATTTTCTTGATTGGAAAAAAAAATAAATTAAAATATGGCCAGAGAGGAAGAGAAGTCAGAAAATTAGCCTTTGTCTGATTCAAACTCTGTTACTCTGACAGGAGAATTGTGTAGCATGAGCCTCTGTTCTGATTTAATGCAGCTGTAATGTCCCAATCTCTAAACCTGTAATTACAAGACTGTGAGAAATGAATTGATGTGGACAATAGTTAGGATACTAATTAAAATGCTGTGGATGATGTGGGGAACATCTAGCCTTATGTTCTTTAAACAGAGAAACTGATTCAAAATGCCTTGAATTTTCAGTCTTGGATCTTGTTTCTTCTTTTGGATGTTCAAGTAAGTGTAAATTGCTTCACAGGGCACAAGATAGTGAAAATTCAGGTATTTATGGTGAAATGTTCATTTTGGTATGATTAAAGTGATTTCAGCTGGCTTGTTGCTTTTCAGACATGGAAAGCAGAAAAAAAGGCCTGTGTTGAGCAATCTGAGATTTACCTCTACATTTCCTCGGAGAATTTAATCTTTTTTTTTTCATGTCAATATCTTGTGCTCATGTGACTCAAATTCTTTCCCACAAAAATATGGATGTAGTAATTCTTTACTCCTCCTTGGGATTAGAGGTTGACCAGGTGAAGAACACTGAGCAGCTGGGGATGGGACTCCCGTGTGTGTGTGGTTCTCAGTTTTGCAGATCCTATAACCTTTAACACATCAGTGGCATTCCTTTTTTCCTGTTATTACATCTCCCACGAGAAGTTTTACAATGATGGGAAAACTCTCACCTCTGTTGGTAGCTGCAGGTGTTGGAGCCCATTTATTTGAAGCACACTAACAGCAGTGAGTGATCACAGGTAGAATGAGCATGCAGAGCTCTTATTCCAGACTGCCTCAGTACAGCAGTGTGTGTTTTAGGTTAAAGTGGGAATGGGGTTCCTCACCTTGGCAGGGTTGGACCCCTAGGCAGCTCATCCTTCTCTCCATTTGTGGAAATAGTGGAATAGATGCAGTTGTTTTCTAGGCACTGGATTTGTTAGGCATCAGTGCAGAGGTGTCTTTCACTTGGTGGGAGGCTAACTGTGGAAACTCAAGCAGAATTCAAGTTCAAGTACTTGAAGATTCACAGCCCTGAAGATCTCACTGTCTCTGAAATTTTTGCCCCTTCAAAATCTTCCAGAGTTCGCCCCTGAGAGCTTGATCAGTATTAGAAGTGTGTCAGGCGTGACCCTAATGGAACTTCCACATGCCTGAAGCCTAAGGACTTGAAAGCCTTCTGATCTGCTATTGGCAAAAAGTCATCTGTTTGAAGTCACTTTCTGTTTAGCAGTTGTTGTTTTGTCCAAAATTCCAAAGAAACTGCTTCTACTGAAGCAGCATTACAAGAGATGGAAAGCCAAACCCTGTTGCTTGCATTGTCTCAGCATTTCCGTGAGATCGAAAGAAGTCACCAGACCAAGTTGGTTTTCTTTACAAACAAATACTTTTTTACTTTCTTAGTGCAATACTTGTTTTATGGCTGATTCCTTTTTGCCAGGTTTTTACTGGTTTTTACTCAGAGGAGTAAAAAGCCATAAGTACTGGGAGTGGGATAAAGAGAGCAGAACTTGTGATGGAAATGTGCAGTGGGCCGCAGTTGGGCCATGCTGTCACTGCCATCTGCACAGCAGCAAATCGTAGTCAGATCAGAGAATACTGAAGTCCAAAGATGTCTTCCTCTTCCACGCAGAAAGAAATACAAAGATGTATTTCTTTCTGCGTGGCTGAATTTCTTACATTTAGTGGCCAGTGTTTGTCTTGTTACCTTTGTTAGGAAACAGTGCCAAATAAAGAAGAGACTTACGAGGGCATGGGCTGTTGAGGTTAAAGTCCTGTATTAAGAGTAGAAACCACCTAAGTCTTCCTTCTGTCCCCTTTGCAGGAGACAGACGCTTGCTGCAGGTTCCCTGAATGTCACAGCAAAGTGGCAAGCCATGCCCAGCCTTTTGGGAAGTGGTGAAAAAGCATTTGGCATTGGCAGTGTTCTTTGGCATTTCTTGTCTTTGAAAACACACTGCTTGAAAACTTCAGATAATATTTGCCTGGAAGAGGAGGATGTGTTTCAGTCAAATGATAAGAGGGGAGGGGCTGCTCTCAGGGCTGAGTGTGAGACACCTCCCTTGTTAGAAACTGGAAAAATAGATGAAAACAGAAAATGGAAAGGCACCCCGTCATACTGACAAATTTGGCCTGAGGAAGCCAGCTGAATAAAGGCTGTCAGGGGAGGGGATGGGAAACTGTTGGAGCAGGAGGGAACAAGTGTCAGTGCAGCACTTGTGCTGCTGGGAGGAGGCTTGCAAAAAATGGAAAAGAGGGTGTAGCTCTTGTTACTTTCAAATTCCCTTGTCTGCCCTCCCTCTTGCCTGGGAGCTGTGTTCCCTGTCTCCCTTCCACTACCAGGCTGCTTGCCTGGAAAGGGCTGTGTACCAGCTGCCTCTAGGATGTGCTGCAGGGGCTCATGTGGTGGTGGTGGTCCCCTGACAGTGAGATGCAGTTGGGAGGAGAGGGCTGGGGCAGGACCTGAAGTGAGGTTTGCATTACTCTGAGAAAGGGTAAACTGAGAGGGAGGAAGACATCTTTGGACTTGAGTGAGAACTGTCGCACGTCTCCAACATGAAGATGCAGTGAATTAATGACCCTTCCCTGGAAGTGAAAATGCTAGCTGGATGCTTTGGTGGTGAAAAAGGTTAAACAAAGTGTGTTACCTTTACTGTCTTCAAGCTGTCTTGAACTTTCTAGAGAAGGACTCTGTAAAGGCTCTCTCCCTGTGGGGATGAACTTCAAAGATCAAGAATCCTGAGTGGAGGAATAAAGCAATCTGTCTGGTGCTGCAAACTTCCCACTGAGGTGGCAAGAACTATTCTAGTCAGGCAGAAAATGCTTTGAGCACCAAGTGCAGCAGGTTACTGATAACATGTCTGGGATGATGAAGGATGGAAAGTTAGCCTTCCTTTAGAAGATTAGGAAGGCAGAGAGGAGTCAGGCACAGTTAGAAGTTCTTGTTTATTAAACAGAGGTGATGAATAGGTGTTGCAGCATCAATAAGCCATGAGACATTTGATAAGAGCTTGGTGAGTAACTCCAGAAGTTTTTGCCAAACACAGTAGGGTCTGTCTGAAGTGACCTGGCATGTGTCTGTGTGTGCCACAGCCTTCCATACTTTCAGGTATTTAAGCTGTCTCATACTTTCAGGTATATGAGCTGTCTTCCCAAGATGGTTGGTGAAATGTGATGTAGGCAGATGACCAGTGTCACCTAGCCTGAACTCAACCTGTGTGTAGAAAATGGGTAAATAATGTCTGTAAAACTTAACTTAAAATTTTTTTTATTATTATTATTTTTTTTTTTTTGGTGTGTGTGAGGAGGGCGTCTAGGACAGTGCAAAGAGAACAGCACTGGTCAAAGCTCTGTAAGAGCCTGTTCCTGGTTGCTACTTTTAACTCTGTGTCACAACCCTGCTATCTGCCGTGTTTTGTTGAAGCTACCCAGCTCCTCATAGCTAGGGCCTGTAAAGATATGTGTATTAGCCTGGCCTGTGCTATGATGCTGCCTGATCTGGCAGTGGTTCCCATGCAGTGTATTTCAGGTGTGCAGCAACCATTGCAGTTAGGTGGGCTCAAACTTACTTGATGATGTTTGAGTAGAGTTAAATTCCCCAATGATGCTGTTAACAGCACCTCTGCAGCCTTCTTCATTGAGACACTTTCCTAATGCACGCAGTACTTGAATATGCTCCAGGGAGCTCCAACCAGCACCTTGTAGGCCAGAAATTGCTTGTAGGTGTCTCCAGACTGATCTGAGTTTCAGTCACGCCCAGTGTAGAGGGAGAGCAAACTAAGTGGTGTCCATTTCTCACTAGGCTCACAGCCTGTAGTGGCACATTTTTAAACGCTGGGCCTGGAAGGGGGAGCTGAGAGAGCTGTTACTGTGCCTCGCTTGACTTGGCCCCATGAACAACTCAGTCTTTTCCTAACATGGGTATGTCTCCAGTGTGCATGACTTTGTATAGCTGAGCTCTTTTTCTCCTCCTGGCTCCTTTTTATGCAAGTTTTTCTCATGTGAAATATTTTGGATTAGATGAGGTTTACAAGGAGGAGTTGACATTACATTTCAAGGTTTGCTTCTGCTATTGCATTGGCATACTGACATCATATCCCCTGGGGTCAAACCTCTGGGATGAGAGCCAGTATTTAAAGATATTTTTTTCAGGGTGGAGGAATATCTTGTCATTTCACCCCCTATGAGTTTGACCTCTCCCTCTTACACTTGTTCATTATTTCATATTCCACCTTTACAACAAGTAAGAAAAGACTTTGTTAGCCCTTATTGTGATAATTCGTGCTTAACCATCTGCTTAGGAGGCACTGATGATACTGCATGCAGCTTGCTCTCCTCCTGACTAGTTTCTGAATTGCTGGTACATCCCTGTATGCTGTTAAGCTATCTTTGAAGCTCACTGTGTCACAGCAGTGTACATGGGCGGTAAATCTACTGAAGTCAGCCAAATGGTACTAGCGTGAAACTGGAGTGACCAGAAAATCATGTCTCCTTTCTTCTGGATTATGTATAGCAGAGAGGGGTGAAAGCTTCAAGTGAGCAGAGAAAATTTTGAAAGCAGCTTTTTGATTTCCCTACCAAAGAGTCTGGCCAAGTATGCTGAAAGTAATTCTGGAGACCACAAGCCGATTTGAAGTGGGTCCCTGGAGTTGCATAAACAGACAATGCATTATTCATGAGCTAACTGAGCCTTTGCCCTCCTCCAGCAAAGTGGGACAAGCAGAAATGTGCTTGCTTCTTTCACCTGGTTGACTGGCCCTCTGGGAAGGCTCTTTGCAAAGTGGAGTGGAAAGCAGGGAAGGCTGCTGATACAATTAGGCTGGTTTGCACTATGACTTAGGAACACTTATGGGAAGCCCATATGAATTCACTTATGACTTGTTAGTGCTGTGTTTGTCAGACAGCAGTCAGAGGGGATAAGAAGTCTGGGGTGCACAAAAATGATGCAGGAGGGAAAGTCTGCCTAGGTATCATTGTAACTGTGTTCTTGCCCCATGGGCTCAAGCACATCTCATCCTTGTTCCTCCTGCACTCATTTGCAGAAAACAGAAACAACAGTAATTTTCATTAGAAGCTGTTGCATGTAGCCTACTTCAGTGTATTTCAGAATAATAATCTTGTGGAAAGCATACCTCACCCAGCAGGAATTCAGCAAATCCAATAACAGGTTTATGATGCTGGATTTGGCATGAGTGGTTTCAGATCAGCTGACCATAAACTGACTGGAGAACAGAAGGAGCTGCCCTTGTTTGTAGCCATAGCTATGATGGTCATGTGGGATGAGTTTGTGGGAGAACTGGGTGTTGTGTGTGGTTTCTCCTTGAAGAATCTTGCCACAGGGTAGCTACGTAGACATTGAAACATGGACTTGGAACAGTTAAATTTGCCACAGAAAAAGAAATCTGGTTGGTGGCTGTTGCCCTTTTCCTTTATGCTGTTTGTCAGTCTTGCAAGTTCCACATCTGACTACCACCTTAGCAGCTTCTCTCCTCTCTGTTTTTATTCCAGGAACAATGCTAAAATGACATTTTGTTCCTCTCCCATCCTCCACTGCTAACTTTGCCATCTAAGCTCTGAGCTACAACAGTTGTAGCATTAATGTGCCATGAGCAAAACCTACTAAAATACTGTGATCTGACAGGGAGCAGATGAATGTTGTCACTGGAATGTACTCTACCAAGTTTTACTTAGTGTTACGTATGTAGTGGTGGGTATTTTAGCTGGTACAGATGTGCAATAATGTTCTTAGTCCCAGGACTACACTCTTTCATAATAGCAGACAGTTCATTGTGAAAAAAATAAAAAGGTGTTTAGAGTAAATTTATTAATTTAATCACATTATTTCCATTTAACTCCAGTTTTTAATACCTTAATGAGTTCTCTTCAATCCTTGTTGTTCTATTCTTTGAATTCACATATACCTGTACTTCTGCATTGGTGTCATATTGTCTGTTGGTGTGATTGATGAAATTACCTCAGTTTACTGATGCCTCACATAATCTGCTGAACTGCATTTGGATGCCATTAAAATGGATTGGGGGTTAGACAGAACAGGTTGGAGCTAAATAATCCCCCACATTGGTTTCTAACTGAAACCATATCCCAGTGGTGTAGTAAAAAGCAAAAATTATGCTGTGGTCACAGTCCATCTTCTGGCGTGTGGTCAGATGACCCATGAGAGCATCTAAACCATTTAAGGCCTTAAAATCAATGCTGAATGTGTAAGCAGTTGCTATTGTAGAGCTGTCTGGATCAGAGAAGCGTGCACAAGAAAACTGTGCTTCCCCAGACCTTTTGCAGTGGCTGTTACCAAGGGGCTGTGTTTTCCCCTGTACCCCTACAAGCTGTCTGCAGGATGTGGTTGGTGTGCTTTCACACTGCTCTGCTCTCTGTGAAGGCACCAGGGTGTTGGATCTGACATGCCTGTCGATCACGTGTCAGAGGTAGGTAGACAGTGACTGTGATTTTTCTTTTTCAGCTCTTCAGTGAGCAGCCCAGTCTCTTCATTGCAAGCCTGCCAGCAGCTCTTGCCATTCAAGTGGGTGATGTTCTAGCAGCATTTCAGAGCTGGCAGAAAAGGGTGATGATCAAATGCAGCCAGTTAAAAAAACAAAGCATATGCTTCACAGGAACATTTGTTCTGTATGCCTGAGCTGAAGATAGAATTTCACAGCGTCAAGGCAGAACAGTCTCACAGGGGAAATAGTGGCCTTTTGGGAAGCTTACTTAAATATTAGATACACTGAGACAACATGTCAGCTCTGCATTAAGGAGGCCAATGGTTTTGCTGCATCAGGAAACCCAGAGGTGGACACAGCCTGCTGAGCAACAGAGGTCTTGTTAGCAAACATGCTGTGGGTGTTACAGAAGAATAGCTAGAGTGGATGGGATTATGTTAAGCGTTAGTATGGTAGTATTAGACTCTGGTGGTTTGTAGGTTTACTCCCCAGGTCGTATCAACACATTATAAAATATATGTAAAGTTGCAGCTGAGGTGGTACCTCATGATGGGAGAGATTCCCTCAAAAAGAGTTCCCCCTTGCATGCTGAGTCTTGAGGGAAAATTCCTTCTGGCTCTTCCAGGTGCTATGGGAGACCAGTCTCATTATGTAATGTTAGGTTACCCACCCTGTGTCAATGTCCTCAATCGTCTTCTCAGAAGAATGGCTGAGAGCTGCATGAGGATGGGAGCTGAAACCCCCATTCTCTTGGGCATTTGGCCCATTCTGGGTTGGATGCACTGGTGTGAATGCTGTGGAAGGAATCGTAGTTGCTATTCTCTTCTGGAACAGATACAAGTCTCTGGAGATGTCAGTCTCATGCTTCCTCCAGCTTTAAATTCACAGAATGATAAAATGCAATTGTTGTATTAAGAGACTCAACTGTAATACATGGAGAATGTGTGGCACATTAAACCTGTCTGGTTCATGCAGAAACTCATGTATAATTCACAGTCTTTGAAAATATGTCAGTTTAATGCTTCTCTGCACCTATCAGCAAAGCTCTGTCTCCCTTGTGTTAGTCAGACCTGACAGTTTCTGAAACTGGACCTTGAATTGTGTGACAAATGGTGCTGAATTCTGAATTTTGCTGAATA
Source organism: Parus major (assembly GCF_001522545.3). Taxonomy (NCBI): domain Eukaryota; kingdom Metazoa; phylum Chordata; class Aves; order Passeriformes; family Paridae; genus Parus; species Parus major. The sequence continues at coordinate 62,585,454 of NC_031769.1, forward strand.
ACAACTAACTTTGAATTCAGAAAAAAAAAATAAATCCTACAATATAAGCAGTTTATTGAAGGTCTTCATTGCCTGCCTAGGACAATTTTAAAACTTCATCCTTGTTATGATGGAGAAACCTTTTACTCTCTTAGGTAGAGCAAGACTGAAACCAAGGAGTAACCAAGCTTTGGTTATTTTTCCCTGGACATGTTCCACCAGCATCATGAAATGTAACACAGTGCAGTTGTTGATCATCTTAGAGTTCTTTTTATTTATTTATTTGTAGTTTAATTCATACAGTATTTTTGTAGACTGTAGCTCCTGAATAAGTCACTTGCTAACCTGTGACAGAAATATGCCATGCCACAAGGCTCTTGGTGACTGGTGTGATGTGTGCCTACTTCTTATTAACTGAATTGTCTGTATTCCTTGGATAGACTGAGTTGTGCTTTTGTAAAGCCTGTGAGAATGCGTGTTTTTGTGTGTTTGGTGCTTGCAAGCCCTACTTGTAAGTGACAACACTGGTCTCAAGTAATCCATAGTAAGCAACAGCTTGGTTTAGTCACTGCTCCTCAGAAAAAAATCCAAAATGCACTATATGCACTACGAAAATAAAGTCAAATAACAACATTTTATTGTGGCTCAGTTAGAGATGCTGAGAATTTTAAGAGCTGTTGGATGGTAAATTGTTAAAACACATTGCTCTGCAGGATGCTAATGTAGCCTGGGCTGAAGCCAAAGTCTGTACAAGTCTAAATGAGTTAGTTGTCCAGGGAATTAGCCTGCTTTGGACTGGGTCCTTTGGATGAGATTTTCAGAAGCAGTCAGCAGTGCTCAAATCCATGACCTTAACTTCGGTGGGAGTGGAGAACCCAATGCTGAGTTTTCCTGCTGTTAAATCCTACAGGGTTTAACGTCATCTTTGAGTGACTCAAAGGCACTGAAGGGAGGGGGAATAATCTGCATTTTCAAGTCAGATACAGTATAAATTCTCTCAAGAGCTGGTTTTACAAGTTACAAAGCTCTCTTTACACATAGCCAATACGAGTTACTTTCCTGCACACAGATAAGTCAAATCAAGGGCAGTGAAAGGTGTGAGTCTGCATTGCTAAACAGCTTTTTGGAAGGGGCTAGGTCCCCTCTTCAGGAAATTTAATGTGTCTATGTGAAGAGAGCTAGAGCAAGAGACTTTTAACATCTGGAAGCCTTCCCAGGGCACATTTTAAACTTTACTCGTTTTGCTGAGCTCTGGTTTCTTATCCAATTTCATGCTGTCATTTATCACATTCTAACAGCTAGTGGAAGTTGTGTGGCTACCTTCCTACTCTGTTGAAGGGTGTCGTGGTAATTCTTTATTCTTTCTCGAATTCCTGTAATTCCTCTCTTTGGGAAACAACAAAACCTATCCATAATAAAAACAAGAGCAAGTCTTCCTGCAAATACAACAGCACAAAAGCTGGCTGCTCTTTCCCACTGAGGCTATCTGACCCAAGCAGCCTTTCCCCTATCACCTTCAAAGCCCTTCATTTAAGGGAAGGGAGTGATTACTGAATCATTAAGGATAATGGCTATTTACTTTTGGAAACAATGGACATGATGAACCACGAAACATAGCCTGATTTTTAAAAATGCATTTGTCTTGGAGTAAACTAGCTGGGTTTTGGGGTGGAAATACATACAATTTAAGGAGGTGGTAAAAAGTGACCTTTTTTTTTTTTTTTTTTTTTTTTAATTTTTTTTTTAAATCTTGAGGACTGACGTGGATCCAAGCATGGAAATGTCAGGCTAGAAAACAATGCTAACACTTAAAGAGCACAAAATTTAGAACTTTGTAGTGATTCCAAGTTGTCATACTCACCTGACACCTTGACAGGATTTCCTGGTTTTACCTCTGTATGTTAACATACAGATTTGCTCTGTCTGCAGTAGGATTTTGCCGTGTAACCATCGACGTGTGGAAAAGTGTTCCTATTTTGTAGAATCACAGAATAGTTTGGGTTGGAGTGGACCTTTAAATCTCGGCTAGTCCAACCCTCCTGCCATGGCAGGGACACATTCCACTATATCAGTTTGCTCAAAACACCTACCTGGCCTTTAATGCTTGCACTGATGGCATACACACATTTAGGTGTTTAGTCACGTCTGCTTAGGTTACAATGTAATTAAAATGTGCTGAGGCAAGGGTAATAGAGAGGGTATTACTGTCCTAATTAGCATATTATTGTAAAATAAGGGATACTGCTGGATTTGCTTTGTGAGCTGGGTTGAATTACAAACTGTAGGTAGAACTGGTGAGATAGCAGAATTATTTTCCTTCCAGTTTTTCTCATAGTCCTTCTAATTCATGTGACTGGAGCTTGAAAGATGTGTTACCTACAGCCTGGGCTGAAGCAGTGACTCCTGCTCTGTTGTAATTTTAGCATTTATATGGATTTATTTCTCAAGGTGTGAAGTCTTAGATTCATTCCTGGCTTGAAGAGTGGGAGTAAATGCCACTGCAAGCACAGCAAAATGTGTTTGGCCTTTCAGAAGAGGTCCTGACAGGGTGCTTGACAGTGGTACAGATGCAGAGACTTTGGATGGCAGGATCCTGCTGCTGTTCACGATGATTGCTGTGAAATAATCACTAACAGCTGCATGTTAACCTAATGAAGAAATACTAATAGCAGACTGCACAATAGCAAGGAGATAAATAACCCAGGAAGATCAAAACTGTGAGGAAAAAATGCAATGGAGTTTTGAGCTTATGTCAGTGTTCTTCACACACAAGTGACTTGTGAAAAATCTGAGGTGAAAGTGCCCTAAAAGTGGAGGTAATCAGAGTAACCCAGGTTTCACGCACATTTGATAAGACAGGGTGGCTGTACCTTTGACTTTGGCAATTTAGGTCTGCTGGTTTAAGCCCTTTGCATTTTATGAAACCCTAAGCAGCCTTTTGATGCCCATGCATGCTTTCTCCCTGTGGAGAGCTCCAGGAGCATTTCTTGTCATGACAGACAGATGTGCTATCACTGCTTTCTGCTGAGGCTCTACTGGGGTGCACAAACCCTAGCAAATGATAAAAGGTGAAATCTGTGATCAGTGTTTGAAGACATCTCCACCAGTCCCAGTATTGAACTCTAGGGCAGCTTGTAATTTGATTTATTATTATTAGACTCCTTGATTATTCAAAGTTTTTGCACAAAATACCCAATTATTTCACTGGTAGAATATAAGGAAATTAATCTTATTTATGCTACTGCATTTCCTCCTATGGTAAAACTGCATTAAAATGTTCCTGTAATAGGTATACAAATATTTTAAAGTGGTTTTAAACTTGAGGGAATGTAATGAAGTGACCTCAGTGCTCTTAAGGATCAGACTCTATTATGTCTGTAGGGGATTGTTCTATTGGCATCTGATAATATTCCAGTTTCCAATTTACAGGGAACCTGTTTTTCAGTGAGCATTGCAAGCTTAACTCTGTCAGCTGGCTGAACTTTTGGTATAGGGACAAGGTCATCATTCAGTGCCTGTACCCTGAACAAGTAAAGCTTCTCTACTTCTGCTGCTGTCTTTGCCCTCCAGGAGACACATGAAAGACTTTGAAGAAGCCCATTTTTTTTTTTTTCCCAGTTAAATTTTAGATCATTTCAGCATTTATTGACCTTTCTGCTGTTGCTTAGATCAAGTGTCATTATGTGATCTAGCTTGTCTTTGTACAGTGGACGAATCTTTATCACATGTGTGGTGTCTCCCATACTCTAATGACCTTCAGCAAAGAAAAACTCATTATTTCCTGGTTAAACACAACAATTAGATGCTTAATAACATGTATATTGTCAGTTTCATTTCACACATAGGTTCCTAAGGGCTTCGTGCTAAGTCAAAGGAGTGATTCTAAAGTACAATATGGCTAATTTGTCTTGCAAAAAAAGCATTTTTATAACAAAGTAGTAACTCTGTGATCTTTCTTTAGAAAATACAAATAAGCATGTGCATATAAAAAGGAAGAACATCATCCTTTAAAAATTGCATACAGCTTTTGAGTAAATTTGGAGCTGTTTTACTGCAAAAGCTTTGTTTTATTGGCAGTATGCAGTCATAGTGCTTAAAGGTGATCTAAGGTATATAGAAAGGCACAACATCTTTTATCTGATGAACTGATGAAGCTTGGGGAAAACTCCAAGCTTTCAAGCACACAAACATTTGCATTGAGGGTTGGGATTTTTTGTGTTTTGTGGGGTTTTCGAGTTACAGGAGCCTTAGTGAGTGAGACAGACATGCTAAACTTCAGCAGACTTTCTGTTCTTTAGTTTAATTTTGCGTTCTGGCAATGAACCGTGCTAAAGCTCTTTCCACTTCACTGGTGCATGCCGGAAAAGTGTAACTGAGAGCTTGTGTAGTTTTGAGCAGACACTGCAGTAAAATTCCCTTCTGACCCTTTTTGCCTTTCAGGCTTTTGCCAATCCTGTCAAGTCACCTAAAAGGCTGGATTAAAAGTATCTTGCACAGTCTGGGCTGGTTAATCTGTGCTTGGTTTGTATGTCTGGACAAGCAAAGGTTCTCATTGGTGATTAGATGTGCTTTTGGTGTGTGCCATTGCCTCATTTTAGGGCCTTCTTGTACTGTAGATTTGACCACATATGAATGTGGTTCCATCCCTTCAACACACACAGAAGACAAGATTTTTTTCAGACAGGAGACATGGCTTTCACATCTCAAGTATTCCAGACCATAGCAGCTGAGGGCTCAGGCTTTCAAGTAAGAAAGATGGAAGCACAGCAAGAACCAGAACAAAACCAGGATGAGAGTTGTATTTTCCTGCCCTGGCAACTCAGAACTGCCCCCAGATACAAAGATGTCTAGTTGGTGCCCTGCATGCCGTAACCGAGCCAGGCTGATGATCAGCAGCAGTGAAGCTGCAGTAGTACAGACATCAGCACACCCTGTGCAAAGTCACCAGGCATCCTGTGGTCTGTGAAACTCCTTGCTGCTGTGGTTTCACTGCTATTGCTGCTAGGGACAAACTCACTCAAGTGTGTCAGCACGTGCAGCCGTCAAACCGTGCTTGCAGTGTAGGTGTGAGCTTGGAGAGCAGTAGAAAGATGCTGTCTCCACTGGTGTAAGGGAAAGACCAAACATGACTTCCATGACTTGGAAGGAGACTTTCTGCAAGGGCATGTAGTGGTAGAATAAGGGGTAGTGCTTTAAACTGAAAGAGGATGAGTTATTAGATATTAAGAAGAAATTCTTTACTGTGAGGGTGGATGAGGTACTGGAACAGCTTACCCAGAGAAGTTGTGGGTGTCCCATCCCTTGAAGTGTTCAAGGGCCAGACTGGATGGGGCTTTGAGCAACCTGATATAATGGAAGGTGTCCCTGCTCATGGCAGAGAGGTTGGAACTAGATGGTCTTCAAGGTCCTTTGCAACCCAAGTTGTTCTATGGTTCAATGACTCCAGAATGTGTTACAACATCTCACCTTCAAAATGGGGACAAAACTTAAGGTAGATTAAAGGTGGGAATATCCACGTAGCCTTTCTTGAATGTTCTCATTCGGGGTCGTGATTCCATATGATGATATTGTATATGAGTATGTGACTGAATGGCTAAACTCAGGCTTGGCTTTCACTTGTTAAGCTATGCTGAAACCTGAAATAGTTACAAGAACAGAAGCAGTGCTGCTGCAGCTGTTTAGTTACAAAGGTGGCTTATACCAGTGTAGTTTCTTCCTTTGAGACGAGTGGAATAAGCTATCCTAAAATAAAGCATCATACAGATAAAACTGTTAAATATAATACTGATAAAACAACAGACAACCTAGAGAATCTGTGAGCTCTTGGGAAACATTTTAAGAATTTGTCAAGGATTTAGACCAATTGTTTCCCAATTCTGTGGGTGGCTAGTAAACTAAAATAGTACTTCATGTCTAAAATATTTATCTTACTTCAAAATTCCAGATTTACATTCAAATAGCAAAAGTAGTGCTGTGTTTTGTTTACTCACTTCTATCACTTGACTGTTTTGGTACACAGAGTACTTGTATCCAGAACAAGTGAAGATGCATGGGACTATATATTAGATCTGAACATGGAACATACATACATGCAACATATTGCTATTTTATATATTATAATACCATAGGCCATGTTTGGCACGTGAACAAGACTGTACTGTGCTAGGCACTGTATCAACAGAGAGCAGAAAGATAATTCTGTCTGATGAGCTTTCCATCTTTACAGAAATCAATATAGATGGTACATAGGAGAGTGGAGAAGGCAAGGGCATAATATTTTCCTGAAACCAGATGTCAGTTGTGACATAGAAAAGTTGGCACAGAAAATAAAATGCAGGAGAGAAGCACTAGTAATAGGAAAGGCAAGATGAAGGAAAGCATGAAAAGATTTGTTGGAAAATCAGATGTTTGGTCATAGTGGAAGGCTTCACAGAGTGATCAGAAGCAGGAATCAATGGCTCAGTAGTGAGGAATGATAGAAAGGGTGAGGGTAAGAGATGGAAAGGCTTGAAACCAAACACAAGTTTGATGCAAGAATTCATCTCAGAGAGAGCTGGTGATAGTGACAGGCTTGGGCTGTGATATTTGCCAAAGCCAGTTGGGTGGAAGAGAATAAGATTCTCCTTATCAGGACTGGATGAAATGATGTTGGAGTTGCTGAGATGTTTGGTACTGGATGCCTGAAAAGGGAAGAGCTGTACAAACACTGTGTAAAAAATACATTCAGATGTGCTGTCTACCGCTCCGTGTTAACATAGGTGAAAATAAGATGTGAGTTTAAAGTGAGTTTTCTGTTACTAACTCCACTGCTTACAGGTAGCTCTGTTTTTGGGAACAACAGACTCATTTTTCTATTTAGCTTAACCCTATTCATATGAAACTCCAGAGAGGCATGCTTCTGGTCTGGAAGGAAAGTATCCTCGTACAGAACTGAGGAAATCAGGAGAGGCTATTAGGATAAGCTCTGTCTCAGCAAGAGCTTCAGCATAATCCAGATCTGTAGACATAAATGCAGTGTGTATCCAAGCTGACAGCTAATGGTACAGAGATGAGCTGTGTTGTCCTCAGGCAAGAGGAGGCAAAATAAGCATTCCCTTTTACTGTGCTGTACTTGAGCTGAAGGCTAGATACTGTGGACGTGCTGTCCAAAAGACAGGCCAAGTATTTACTGAGTGCCAAAGGGGAGTAGCCTGGAAGTAGTCATACGTTCGTGTGCCATCAGTTTGGATACTGTTGAAACTGCAGATAAAATTTTCCAGGGATAAGATGCAAAGATAGAAAAGAAAATCCAGTCAGAGTATTGAATGTAACAGGATCACAGAACATGGGACAGAGTGTTGAGGAGAGCGTGAGTAAAGCAGGAGAAATAAGGTTTGGACAGACTTCATGAAATTATAGCTTTAACATGTCCTGAGAGACAGCATAGGCAAGTGTATTAGTACTGTTGTAGTACTGTAAGGTCACATTAGTGATGCTGAATGCTATATGGTTAATACTGCTATAATGTTTGTGTGATAAGGAATATCAGCAATCAGTGGTTATATTAGCACTCTAATCTTGGCAAACAATTGAATTAACATCGTGTGTGAAAGTAATGAGACAAGAACTTTATGCAGTGATTGATTGTTCAGTGCCTGTAATGCAACTCAGGGAAAACTGCAGGGTTTTTTTTTTTTTTCTGATTCTGTGAAAGATTTCAGCTGTAATCAATGGGAATTTCTGCCNTTTTTTTTTTTTTTTTTTTTTTTTAAATCTTGAGGACTGACGTGGATCCAAGCATGGAAATGTCAGGCTAGAAAACAATGCTAACACTTAAAGAGCACAAAATTTAGAACTTTGTAGTGATTCCAAGTTGTCATACTCACCTGACACCTTGACAGGATTTCCTGGTTTTACCTCTGTATGTTAACATACAGATTTGCTCTGTCTGCAGTAGGATTTTGCCGTGTAACCATCGACGTGTGGAAAAGTGTTCCTATTTTGTAGAATCACAGAATAGTTTGGGTTGGAGTGGACCTTTAAATCTCGGCTAGTCCAACCCTCCTGCCATGGCAGGGACACATTCCACTATATCAGTTTGCTCAAAACACCTACCTGGCCTTTAATGCTTGCACTGATGGCATACACACATTTAGGTGTTTAGTCACGTCTGCTTAGGTTACAATGTAATTAAAATGTGCTGAGGCAAGGGTAATAGAGAGGGTATTACTGTCCTAATTAGCATATTATTGTAAAATAAGGGATACTGCTGGATTTGCTTTGTGAGCTGGGTTGAATTACAAACTGTAGGTAGAACTGGTGAGATAGCAGAATTATTTTCCTTCCAGTTTTTCTCATAGTCCTTCTAATTCATGTGACTGGAGCTTGAAAGATGTGTTACCTACAGCCTGGGCTGAAGCAGTGACTCCTGCTCTGTTGTAATTTTAGCATTTATATGGATTTATTTCTCAAGGTGTGAAGTCTTAGATTCATTCCTGGCTTGAAGAGTGGGAGTAAATGCCACTGCAAGCACAGCAAAATGTGTTTGGCCTTTCAGAAGAGGTCCTGACAGGGTGCTTGACAGTGGTACAGATGCAGAGACTTTGGATGGCAGGATCCTGCTGCTGTTCACGATGATTGCTGTGAAATAATCACTAACAGCTGCATGTTAACCTAATGAAGAAATACTAATAGCAGACTGCACAATAGCAAGGAGATAAATAACCCAGGAAGATCAAAACTGTGAGGAAAAAATGCAATGGAGTTTTGAGCTTATGTCAGTGTTCTTCACACACAAGTGACTTGTGAAAAATCTGAGGTGAAAGTGCCCTAAAAGTGGAGGTAATCAGAGTAACCCAGGTTTCACGCACATTTGATAAGACAGGGTGGCTGTACCTTTGACTTTGGCAATTTAGGTCTGCTGGTTTAAGCCCTTTGCATTTTATGAAACCCTAAGCAGCCTTTTGATGCCCATGCATGCTTTCTCCCTGTGGAGAGCTCCAGGAGCATTTCTTGTCATGACAGACAGATGTGCTATCACTGCTTTCTGCTGAGGCTCTACTGGGGTGCACAAACCCTAGCAAATGATAAAAGGTGAAATCTGTGATCAGTGTTTGAAGACATCTCCACCAGTCCCTCTATTGAGCTCTAGGGCAGCTTGTAATTTGATTTATTATTATTAGACTCCTTGATTATTCAAAGTTTTTGCACAAAATACCCAATTATTTCACTGGTAGAATATAAGGAAATTAATCTTATTTATGCTACTGCATTTCCTCCTATGGTAAAACTGCATTAAAATGTTCCTGTAATAGGTATACAAATATTTTAAAGTGGTTTTAAACTTGAGGGAATGTAATGAAGTGACCTCAGTGCTCTTAAGGATCAGACTCTATTATGTCTGTAGGGGATTGTTCTATTGGCATCTGATAATATTCCAGTTTCCAATTTACAGGGAACCTGTTTTTCAGTGAGCATTGCAAGCTTAACTCTGTCAGCTGGCTGAACTTTTGGTATAGGGACAAGGTCATCATTCAGTGCCTGTACCCTGAACAAGTAAAGCTTCTCTACTTCTGCTGCTGTCTTTGCCCTCCAGGAGACACATGAAAGACTTTGAAGAAGCCCATTTTTTTTTTTTTCCCAGTTAAATTTTAGATCATTTCAGCATTTATTGACCTTTCTGCTGTTGCTTAGATCAAGTGTCATTATGTGATCTAGCTTGTCTTTGTACAGTGGACGAATCTTTATCACATGTGTGGTGTCTCCCATACTCTAATGACCTTCAGCAAAGAAAAACTCATTATTTCCTGGTTAAACACAACAATTAGATGCTTAATAACATGTATATTGTCAGTTTCATTTCACACATAGGTTCCTAAGGGCTTCGTGCTAAGTCAAAGGAGTGATTCTAAAGTACAATATGGCTAATTTGTCTTGCAAAAAAAGCATTTTTATAACAAAGTAGTAACTCTGTGATCTTTCTTTAGAAAATACAAATAAGCATGTGCATATAAAAAGGAAGAACATCATCCTTTAAAAATTGCATACAGCTTTTGAGTAAATTTGGAGCTGTTTTACTGCAAAAGCTTTGTTTTATTGGCAGTATGCAGTCATAGTGCTTAAAGGTGATCTAAGGTATATAGAAAGGCACAACATCTTTTATCTGATGAACTGATGAAGCTTGGGGAAAACTCCAAGCTTTCAAGCACACAAACATTTGCATTGAGGGTTGGGATTTTTTGTGTTTTGTGGGGTTTTCGAGTTACAGGAGCCTTAGTGAGTGAGACAGACATGCTAAACTTCAGCAGACTTTCTGTTCTTTAGTTTAATTTTGCGTTCTGGCAATGAACCGTGCTAAAGCTCTTTCCACTTCACTGGTGCATGCCGGAAAAGTGTAACTGAGAGCTTGTGTAGTTTTGAGCAGACACTGCAGTAAAATTCCCTTCTGACCCTTTTTGCCTTTCAGGCTTTTGCCAATCCTGTCAAGTCACCTAAAAGGCTGGATTAAAAGTATCTTGCACAGTCTGGGCTGGTTAATCTGTGCTTGGTTTGTATGTCTGGACAAGCAAAGGTTCTCATTGGTGATTAGATGTGCTTTTGGTGTGTGCCATTGCCTCATTTTAGGGCCTTCTTGTACTGTAGATTTGACCACATATGAATGTGGTTCCATCCCTTCAACACACACAGAAGACAAGATTTTTTTCAGACAGGAGACATGGCTTTCACATCTCAAGTATTCCAGACCATAGCAGCTGAGGGCTCAGGCTTTCAAGTAAGAAAGATGGAAGCACAGCAAGAACCAGAACAAAACCAGGATGAGAGTTGTATTTTCCTGCCCTGGCAACTCAGAACTGCCCCCAGATACAAAGATGTCTAGTTGGTGCCCTGCATGCCGTAACCGAGCCAGGCTGATGATCAGCAGCAGTGAAGCTGCAGTAGTACAGACATCAGCACACCCTGTGCAAAGTCACCAGGCATCCTGTGGTCTGTGAAACTCCTTGCTGCTGTGGTTTCACTGCTATTGCTGCTAGGGACAAACTCACTCAAGTGTGTCAGCACGTGCAGCCGTCAAACCGTGCTTGCAGTGTAGGTGTGAGCTTGGAGAGCAGTAGAAAGATGCTGTCTCCACTGGTGTAAGGGAAAGACCAAACATGACTTCCATGACTTGGAAGGAGACTTTCTGCAAGGGCATGTAGTGGTAGAATAAGGGGTAGTGCTTTAAACTGAAAGAGGATGAGTTATTAGATATTAAGAAGAAATTCTTTACTGTGAGGGTGGATGAGGTACTGGAACAGCTTACCCAGAGAAGTTGTGGGTGTCCCATCCCTTGAAGTGTTCAAGGGCCAGACTGGATGGGGCTTTGAGCAACCTGATATAATGGAAGGTGTCCCTGCTCATGGCAGAGAGGTTGGAACTAGATGGTCTTCAAGGTCCTTTGCAACCCAAGTTGTTCTATGGTTCAATGACTCCAGAATGTGTTACAACATCTCACCTTCAAAATGGGGACAAAACTTAAGGTAGATTAAAGGTGGGAATATCCACGTAGCCTTTCTTGAATGTTCTCATTCGGGGTCGTGATTCCATATGATGATATTGTATATGAGTATGTGACTGAATGGCTAAACTCAGGCTTGGCTTTCACTTGTTAAGCTATGCTGAAACCTGAAATAGTTACAAGAACAGAAGCAGTGCTGCTGCAGCTGTTTAGTTACAAAGGTGGCTTATACCAGTGTAGTTTCTTCCTTTGAGACGAGTGGAATAAGCTATCCTAAAATAAAGCATCATACAGATAAAACTGTTAAATATAATACTGATAAAACAACAGACAACCTAGAGAATCTGTGAGCTCTTGGGAAACATTTTAAGAATTTGTCAAGGATTTAGACCAATTGTTTCCCAATTCTGTGGGTGGCTAGTAAACTAAAATAGTACTTCATGTCTAAAATATTTATCTTACTTCAAAATTCCAGATTTACATTCAAATAGCAAAAGTAGTGCTGTGTTTTGTTTACTCACTTCTATCACTTGACTGTTTTGGTACACAGAGTACTTGTATCCAGAACAAGTGAAGATGCATGGGACTATATATTAGATCTGAACATGGAACATACATACATGCAACATATTGCTATTTTATATATTATAATACCATAGGCCATGTTTGGCACGTGAACAAGACTGTACTGTGCTAGGCACTGTATCAACAGAGAGCAGAAAGATAATTCTGTCTGATGAGCTTTCCATCTTTACAGAAATCAATATAGATGGTACATAGGAGAGTGGAGAAGGCAAGGGCATAATATTTTCCTGAAACCAGATGTCAGTTGTGACATAGAAAAGTTGGCACAGAAAATAAAATGCAGGAGAGAAGCACTAGTAATAGGAAAGGCAAGATGAAGGAAAGCATGAAAAGATTTGTTGGAAAATCAGATGTTTGGTCATAGTGGAAGGCTTCACAGAGTGATCAGAAGCAGGAATCAATGGCTCAGTAGTGAGGAATGATAGAAAGGGTGAGGGTAAGAGATGGAAAGGCTTGAAACCAAACACAAGTTTGATGCAAGAATTCATCTCAGAGAGAGCTGGTGATAGTGACAGGCTTGGGCTGTGATATTTGCCAAAGCCAGTTGGGTGGAAGAGAATAAGATTCTCCTTATCAGGACTGGATGAAATGATGTTGGAGTTGCTGAGATGTTTGGTACTGGATGCCTGAAAAGGGAAGAGCTGTACAAACACTGTGTAAAAAATACATTCAGATGTGCTGTCTACCGCTCCGTGTTAACATAGGTGAAAATAAGATGTGAGTTTAAAGTGAGTTTTCTGTTACTAACTCCACTGCTTACAGGTAGCTCTGTTTTTGGGAACAACAGACTCATTTTTCTATTTAGCTTAACCCTATTCATATGAAACTCCAGAGAGGCATGCTTCTGGTCTGGAAGGAAAGTATCCTCGTACAGAACTGAGGAAATCAGGAGAGGCTATTAGGATAAGCTCTGTCTCAGCAAGAGCTTCAGCATAATCCAGATCTGTAGACATAAATGCAGTGTGTATCCAAGCTGACAGCTAATGGTACAGAGATGAGCTGTGTTGTCCTCAGGCAAGAGGAGGCAAAATAAGCATTCCCTTTTACTGTGCTGTACTTGAGCTGAAGGCTAGATACTGTGGACGTGCTGTCCAAAAGACAGGCCAAGTATTTACTGAGTGCCAAAGGGGAGTAGCCTGGAAGTAGTCATACGTTCGTGTGCCATCAGTTTGGATACTGTTGAAACTGCAGATAAAATTTTCCAGGGATAAGATGCAAAGATAGAAAAGAAAATCCAGTCAGAGTATTGAATGTAACAGGATCACAGAACATGGGACAGAGTGTTGAGGAGAGCGTGAGTAAAGCAGGAGAAATAAGGTTTGGACAGACTTCATGAAATTATAGCTTTAACATGTCCTGAGAGACAGCATAGGCAAGTGTATTAGTACTGTTGTAGTACTGTAAGGTCACATTAGTGATGCTGAATGCTATATGGTTAATACTGCTATAATGTTTGTGTGATAAGGAATATCAGCAATCAGTGGTTATATTAGCACTCTAATCTTGGCAAACAATTGAATTAACATCGTGTGTGAAAGTAATGAGACAAGAACTTTATGCAGTGATTGATTGTTCAGTGCCTGTAATGCAACTCAGGGAAAACTGCAGGGTTTTTTTTTTTTTTCTGATTCTGTGAAAGATTTCAGCTGTAATCAATGGGAATTTCTGCCCTCAAGAACCGAGCAATGTAACACTCTTTTGTTACATTGTGATTACATTAATTATGAAACGTTCCAAGAAATGAATAATCTGTTAACCAAGTATAAACTATAAGCATGGCATGAATTCACTATTCTGTCTGTTTCATTCAAAACAGGTGTAAAGCTCTTGCCATTTCAGTGGGATAGCAGTTTGTACTCTGCTGCATCCCTGTGCTGGTACACACTGCAGTGTGTAGTCTGAGTTGTTACAGGTATGGTTGAGTTCCAGAAATAAGGCTGGAGCAGGAGAGGATCATGCACAAGGATGTTTTGCACAAGGAGATTCTCATTATGGATGAACCTGCATTTTTTACCAGGTTTTGCCTTGACTTCGCAAGAGTGATCAAGATCTGTTGATCTCAGTGAGGACTGCTAGTGCCAGGTTGCCTTACTTCTGTTTCTAATGGGCCTAGTGTAAATCATTGCAATCATAGCACTTGGAAGGTATAACAATTTCATTCTTATTTTCCTTCCTATTTTTAGTAACCTTTGCCCTATTCTTCCTCAGCTTGCTTCATCAGCTTGGTTTTAGTCATGAAGCTTCTGGCTGTGTTCTCCCGCAGAGTTGTATTCTAGTTTGGTTTTTAAAGGTAGAAAGAAAGACATTTAACCACTTCCCTTTCTCTTTAACAGAGAAGTGTTCTCTTTTCTGAGCAGAAAGGTTTGTGGTCCTTTCAGGAAACATTCAGACAGAGTTCACAAGACTTGCTTGTGGGACCTTTTTCAGCAGCTGGATCTCCTTTGTAAATCTTACAGAAAATATTTTTCATCAACCACTTATCACAGAAATTCCTGAGCTGTCAAGAAGCAGAAGCAATTTGCTTTGGGAAAGCAGTTATTGATCCAGAAAAGCAGAATAATTGCAACAAGCAGTAATTAGTGAAATCAAATTTCACTCTACATTAACTGCCCTTGCATATTTTTTGCACTGCAGTTGTCGGCTACTTCCCATTGCTGTCAGTGGTCTCCCATGAATAAAGCAGTTTTAAATCCACTGGTAACAAACTGGTCAAGTCATTAAATTGCAGTATCCATTCCTCAGTCTTGCTTTGCAGAGGCACCATAACGTGCTGTTAGTTTGTTTTGCCTAAGCTTTTGCAAAACTTTGGCAGTGGTTCCCACGGACTATGGCAGTGGCACCATGTTACATCCCCAGATTCTCTGAGTCATGTTAAGATTCAGGAAACAGCCATATAAATAGAGCTCTCCAAATAGTACCTTTACATCATCATCATCATGTGTTTCCAGTCGGAGGATAAATACTTCCTCATTCCAGTGGTGATATCACTTTTCCAGATCCTCTCTAAAACTAAATATAGTCATAGAAAGTGCCTCTGCACTTAATAACATAAGTGGTTGAGTCATTTAGGGCCCTGGAGAATCAGAGAGGATGTGTGGGGTCATACATGACTGACAGCAATACAGGGTGGCTTCAGTGTCATTAGTAAAAAGGAAGGTGTGGTCTTGAGGCCCAAATCTAAGTCTGGAGGTCAGTGGTTCATTATGTACAGACTGGTTTTGCACAGTGATTCTGTCTGTCCATCACTTGGTCCTTAGACTTACCGAATGTTGCCCATCAATGGGACAGCTGGGTACCTGACACCTGGAGGATGTTGCAGATCCTCAGACAGCTTCTTGGTGTTTCTGGTAATCAAGAAAAGCTAAGGTTACATGCTAAGCTCCACTGGTAGCAGCATTCTCTTTGAAGGGACTTTGAAGTGAGGAAGAAGAGGCATCCTTTGGGCCTGATTTTGAGTATTGCTGAGCCTATACTGTCATTTCATCACTCAAAACTCCTGAAGCAACTGTGCTGCAGGCTTCTGTGGTCAACTCTCAAAATCAGAATCATGAAAACTGGTGGCCAGTCCTGAAAGTGTTGACTTCAGATGTTCTCTTTCATTTAAAAAAAAAAAGACACTGGGTAAATGGTATTAGAGACAGAATAAAATAAAATCTGATCAAGAATTTAGGCCCTATGCAAAAGTCAATAGCTTTAATTAGGTCAAAAGAACTAATGAAGGGTCATGTCAGTGAGGAAATCTCCTAATACCTAACTCTTCCAGGATTATGACTGCTCATTCCCCTGCCTTGCATCATCTTCTCTTTACTGACTGTGGTGGAGTTGTGCTACCTGTTCTTGTAGTGCAGTTCAACAGCAGGAGGCAAACAGTAATCATTCTACGTAGTTATCACTTCAGACTGAAGGGATGGTTCCCTTGCAATTTTGGATGTAGAAATACAGAAAGAATAGGATTGCTCAGACCTGCCTTCTTCCAGATGGCCAAGAGTGCTGATAATCTGGAGAGATCAAAGCTCTGCAGGACTGACAGCCCTGCTGCCAAAGCGTGGGGAGGAAGGCCTTGCTCCACGCTGGACTTCTAATTGAGAAATACTATGAGGACAATTTTTTCACTCTTAAAAGGAGGAGAGGGTTAAAAAGGACTTCCAATTCTGGCACAAAATCATCAGGCTAAACTAATCGGCATGCTTGTGTTTGTGTTGATATCCGGAATGCTTTTCTGCTCTGCTGACTTTCCACAAAAATACTGGTGTTTGAGGCACTAGGGAAAAAAAAAAAGGCATGCCAGGTAAGCAAAGAGCATGTTCCCTTGTCATATGCTTTCCATACAGGAATGCCAAGATCTTTCTTTATATCTGGCTTTCCACAGATAAATGGTACTTAACTGCAATATTTTTGGCTGGTACTTTGAGAGAATTAAATCCTTCTTTGAAAAAGGAAGAAGTCATATGAAACTTCCAGAAGAAAAGTTGGGAGAAAAGTAGAGCTCTAAATCTACCTGTAAGCTTCAAAAGAAGCACCTTTTCACTTTAGGGTGCTTTGCAGTCCTTTGAGATGGTGGATTCCAAATGAAGGCAGAGGCCCCAGATGTGTCTGGGAGGAGTGGTTATCCGGGAGTCCAGCTGACATATGGGACAGTGAGCTGAGCAGAGTGTGATAAAACACCAAATGCAAGTCTTCTAATGAGAAGAACTGGAGAAACCCACTGCCCTAAGGCTTTTTTTTTATATCAGAGGTTTGCATTCTTCTCATCATGTCATCAATCATATGGTGAGATAATCTGAATGTACAGAAATGGAAGGCTGCTTGTGAAGTTTTGCACATTAGCTTGTAAGAACAAATATTTGTGGGACAGACAACTTGCAGGTGCTTCTTAAAATTCAGAATAATGGAATCATTTAGCTTGGAAAAGATGCTTTAAGATTGTTGAGCCCAGCCATTAACTAAACACTGCCAATTCAACCACTAAACTGTGTCCCTAAATGCCATGTCTACAATCTTAAAAATCTCCAGGGATGGTGACTCAACCACATCTGTGGACAGCCTGTCCCAGTGCTTGAAACCCTTTTGGGAAAGAAATTTTACTCTAATTTGCTGTCTAAACCTACACTGGGACAACTTGAGGCCATTTCCTTATGTCCTTTCTAGCAAGAATCAAATGCATCCTGCAATTACAATTTGTGCTTTGGTGATTTCCATTCCCTGTTATAATTCATTTGGATCTGGCAAATACATATTAGGTAAAGCATATGTTCTGATTTGTCACGGCATTTCTGATGTCTGATTATTTTTTTCCACACACAGTAGGAGCTCAATCACCAATTTCTTAAATGTTGGCTTTTCAGTGCTGAAAGGTGCCTCTTTTGTTAAACACCACAAAGAAGTGCTGCCTATGCTAGCTGAGCCAAGGGAGGGAGCTGTACTCTTGTTGTTATGAGGAATTTTGTAGGTGGTAATTTTCCAAACTAGAATTTGGCACCATAAAACTAATATATTTTTTTCCCTGGAACAAAAAAGACTGTAGCTGTTCCTGGGCAGTGTGATTTGATCTCTCTGAAGACAGCTCTCTCTGTTTCAGCAGGAAACAAGTTGGGAGAAAACAAACAGCAATGTCTGCCTACAGCTCTCTCTTGCTTAAGGAGGCCTCCCCAATATTGGTGTTTTATCTCCAATGAACAATACAGTATAATATCGGTATTGTAGGGAGTGTCCTTCTCCCCAGCCTTCAGGTTACTCTCCCTCTATCAGTAACCAGTCTTTGTGCTGCATGAAGAGATCTACTGTATGTGAAGCATCAGCTTAACACTTCAGGCACAGAGAGGCTGGTAAAGCTTCTTGTGAATTGCCAAGAAACACTATGCTATAGGAACAGAGGGGCAGAGGGAAATTAATGTTAGTGTACATGCAGCATTGATACGTTCAGCTCAGTCTCACCGGGAAGAAATATTTATTGTTTCCTTGCCAGTGCCCTTGCCCTCTGACCCAGGGAACACCATAACTGAGGGCTGCTCTGAGCTGATGTCTGATCTGTGTCCAGAAGGGATTCGAGGAGGATGGCATTAATTTCTTCTATCTCATTAAGCTAAATCTGGCTGTGCTTACATCTTCTGCATTTCAGCACGTGGCATTCCCCTGGTATGTACCTTCTCTGTTTCCAAGACACCCCTCGTAAAAGGAGACAGCATCTGGCATGAGCTCAGGGAGCACGAATATTTAAGACTCCTCATAGTTAGCCCTGTTTCTTTTGGTGTTTATTCTTTGGAAGCTTTTTTAGGATGCAGGGACTGGCAGGATGTGGAAGCATATGATGTGGTCAGCCCTGGATTACGCTATCTTTTGTAAAGTGTTTTAGCCTGGAGTGACAATTAGTTCTCTTGCCTCCCCTGGCTGTAAGGAGCAGGGGGATTTGCCACAGACCAGACCAAGTTTAGATGTAAGCAAGTTTGTTATTTATTTTCCTATAGCATCCACAGACACCTTTCCAGGCAAGAACAAGGGTATTTGAAGAGTGTAAATGTATATACATACATATATATGTAAACATATATCTATACACACATGTACCTTCCTCTGAGAGTTTACGACTGTACTGGGCACAGACAGGCCAGGAGGAAATTGTGAGTTAAACAAAATTGCATAAATTTTAACACAGAAACATATATCCTGATGCTGGAAGAGGGAAATATCAGGAGACTTCCCAGCTGTTTTTGTGTTAGAGTTTTATCATTGGACCATTTTTGGGACAGCGCATTTGAAAGAGTGTATGGAGTGGAGCACTGCTAAACTGCTTACCACCTCATATCCATGCAGACAATGTGTGCTAAATCATCAGGAAGTATCTTCTGCCTGTATTTCCAACTGGAGCAGCATCAGCATGAACCCAGCATGCTTCCAGCAAGAGACTGCTGCGAGCAAACCACAGAAGAAAACAGCTAGAGAGCCCCTTTCTCCTTGCAGTTTTTGGGGAAACTCTTTCGTTAAGACCAAGGGAACAGCCAGTAGTGCTGTTTGATTAAGGCTTCCTGCTGAGATATAAATCACTTTTGATTCTATCTGGAAGATACATTTTGGGAACAGAAATAAGTGACTGAAGGAGCTGTGGGATGGGAAGAGTAATTGGTGATAACCTTTAGGTGGTGTAGGAGAGTAGTAGCTCTAAAAGGAAGAAGTTTCTTGTCCTGTTTCTGAAGGGGGGTGATCTCCTTGCACTCACTCAAGCTGGAAAAAACAAGTTAAAATGCCTTTCCCTCAGCTGGCACTTTTGGGTTACCAAGTATTGGATGTGGACTCAGTGTACCCTGTAAATATGGAACAAGAAAGCAGCTCCCTTGTCAGATGGCTCACAGCCTTATTTGTCATGTTTCTGTGTTGTTTTTTAGATTACTTTCTTACCAGTGCTGTTGTATGAAAACCCTGTGCAAACGTTTGGGAGACATGCATGTAGTGGGCTGAGATGCAGAAACAGCAAATGGGAGGAGCAAGGGGGGGTGGGGGGAATGTTCTAGTTTTTCTTGCTTTCTTTTCCCCCTATCCCAAGCAGAGCACAGAAGGTTTCAGCTATTGCTGATGATGACAGTAGTGAGTCACCAGTTCTTCAGGCAGATGTGGAAACTTTCCATATGACAAAATTTCTAAAAGCAGCTGTCCTGCCAGGGGTGCATGGGTGGAGGAAGCTGCTGGTTGGGGCAGGATATTTTTGGCAAGCACGAGCACGTGTGGTGCTGGTTCCCTGGATGGGCTGGGCTGATGCTGCGTGACTGGTGGGAGCTTCCAGAATCCTTAATGTAGTCAGTGCAGGCAGTAACATCAGTAAAGACAGAGTAGCGTGGGCTTATTCCACTCAGGTAGCAGGTAGTTGATGCATATCCAGGTCCTTAAAGAGGCTTGTACCCTTGCTGTATCTGTGATGGAGTCTGCTGTTACTTCGTCAGCTGGTGATTCTAAAGCCTGCATGGAGGTGGCCCTCTGGAGTCCGGTTACACTTTTGCTGTGCAAACACACCAAGAGGATGGGAACTGCAAACTGCACAGGAGGGTGTAGGGGTGGTAGTGGTGCTGGTACAGAGAGGCTACAGCAGCAGGAATGGGAGAGGCAGTGGAAAGCCTCTTAGTTGTTCTGCCTTGTTTACTAGGTAGGATAAAAGTAACTTAAGAACAATTGTGTTTGGTACAAAGGGACCTCCTGTGGATATATTTTGGGAACCGTGACTGTTTCTGCCTGGAGCAGAGTAAAAAAGCCTTGAAATGTAAACATATGCCCTCTTTTCACTTTATTCTCTTGTAATAGCTGACTAAATATTTTACTGACAAAATGAAGCTAGAGTAGGCCTTGACTCATTAGTGTAAATCAGGAGTAATCCCAAGGAACTCACAGGCATTTTCCTGGTGTCCAAGGATTCTAAGGGGCTAATTACAAAAGGTATTTGTATCTCGAATTGCTCTTGAAGGGAATGGCCTAATTCTTGTCACCTTTAGCTAGTGTGATACCAGGGAAGGTGCAGTTGTGTGACCAAGGAGACAATAAAGGAAAGGGCATGGCCTTGGATTGGTACTGCGAGTGCCAGGCTACTTGAAACATCAGTTGCTTTACAAAAATGTCTTACTGTCTTTACTAGTGGAACTCAGCTGCCTGGGGATGTTTTAGCTACGTAGCAAGTTACCAACTTTCCTAACTTCAGGGCAGGACTCTGTCCTGGTTTAGGAATGTTCCCACAGAACAGCTGCCGGCTCCACTTTAAATAACCTTTTCTATTCCTTAAAATGAGATGTTTCTTTATTCATTTTTGTCATAACCCATGAAAAAAAGCTGCAAGCCAATAAACCACAGTGGTTTAAGATGCCTCAGACTAGGATGAATCAGAGTTTTCAAGTTTTGTAGATCATGCTCTTTTCAGTGACTCAGAAGTCAGTCTCATGCTTTCCTGAGGCGCAGGGTCTTGCTGGATTTGGCAGTGAAGTTTGTCATTGTGATCAGTGTTTCACATGAAAGTTCATGTGACCAAATGACTTGTGGAGCTGAAGCTTCAAGATCAAAAACCAAAAAGTAAGACTCAAAGTGATTTCCCCTTCCCCCCTAATATTTGACTTGATACTTTGCAGTCGGCTGGAGTCTCTGACCTATTTCTGTGCCCCCTAACAATGTGCTAAAAGATTAGATAGGTAAAATACGAGAAGAGCCAACTAAATGCTTTCTGCCATTGGTGTCAGTCATCACTAGATGACCAGTAAACATAAAGTAGTTCCTTAAAAGAATGGAAAACGCTGGATTCATACAGTGCAGGTACAAAGGCTTTGCGTGACAGATAATCATTACGATAGAAAAGGAGCAGTGATGGAGTCAGCAAGGAAGATACCCCTCCCCATCCTCTGACATCTGTTAAAGTCTCTTCTCAATGCCCTTCTGCTCTTTTTGTTCAGAGCATGTGAGCTCCAGGCCTGGCAGGCATGTTTGTAATTAATGTTTCCAGCATCATCCTGATGCTGCTTGCTATGCCGTGGATAACACGTGTTCCCATGAAGCTGGGCTGTCATGTGGGCTGCTCAGGGACGGCGCTGAACTTTCACCAGGCTCTGCTGCATTATAAGCTGGTCTCTGTGCAGAGCAATAAAGCCAAGCCTTTCTAGAGAAATGGACGAGCTGGGATTCTTAGGGTAAAAGTGGGTTTGAACAGGGAAGAGCATCGGCCTGCCAGGTTGATCCATGGAGGGGGAGTTATCAGGATTCTTAATGCTGTGAAAAGTGAAATAATTTTAAATATATGGTTCTATAAAATAGTGCTTATGTGCCAGCGAAGTAATTCCCCTGGGACAGGGAAAAGGAAGAATATGTTTTCAGCCTTCCTATTCAGTAGGCTTCATGAATTTTGGCCGTTGCTTCTTTTGGATGCCCATTCATTACCAGAGCGTGTTAGATGACTCAGAACTGCAGGTGAGGAAATAGACACTGTGGAAATCAATCCCCCCAAGCTCAGTCCCTGAAACTAGCAGTCACCTAGTAATCAGGCATAAAAGGATGAGAGAAATACCCGTTGGGTCACACCAGTGTTCATATCTGGTCCTGGATTCTTCTTCATCAGTGCTCAGATGTGCTGATCAGGGAGAGCACAGGAGCCTGGCCCATGTGTGCGGTCTGCTCCCTTGCACATTCCTGCATCCACCATTCTTGTATTGGGGGTGTTAGAAGGACCATCTTTGTCTGTCCCTGTGCTGCTTATTTATGGACCTATTGTCCCTGGATTTGTCTAATCCCTTTTGGAACCTGCTGATACTGTCTGCCTGTGGCAGATGTTCCAGGTCATCACTGTGGCAACAAATTCCAGAAATTCACTACTGCCTTACTAGAAATGTATCTTGTTAATTTTAGATTATTTCCTGCTAGTTTCAGTGAATGCTTCCCACAGCTAATAATACTGAATTTAGTTCAAAACATTTCTGTAAGTACCTTGTCCACAGACTTCATAATTCTGTAAACCTCGATCATATTTCCCATCAGACTTACCCTTTTTAAGCTGAAGACTCATGGA
The DNA here is from genome assembly GCF_001522545.3 of Parus major. Taxonomy (NCBI): domain Eukaryota; kingdom Metazoa; phylum Chordata; class Aves; order Passeriformes; family Paridae; genus Parus; species Parus major. The sequence continues at coordinate 62,608,013 of NC_031769.1, forward strand.
CTTTCTAGTCTCTCTTGGTAAAGCAGCTCCGCTGTCCCCTTAAACATTGCAGTTGCCTGTGTATGTACCTTTTCTGTGTCCACCTCGTCCTTTAAATGCAGAAACCAGAAATGCCAGCAGTACTCAGGATGCCTTTGGGTGGATTGAACTTGGAGGATGGAACCATAGACCTGCAGCATTCACTGCAGTATTACAGACGCCAGTTGAAAATTCACTGCATATAAAGATGGGAAATAAGTGTGTGAAACACGGTTACAAACTGCTGTTACTATTTTGCATTTGATGTTAAGTACTGTAAATATTCATGGCACCTCTCAGAAGAACAGAGGTAGGGTGGGTCAGAATAACACAGCACTACGTCATGCTTTGTGAACAGAATGGTTTACCACACGGTCCCAGCCCTGCACGCATTTCCAGCTGTAGCATTGCCAAGAACAATCATGTGAATTTGCAGGAACAGTTCATGGCAGCAAGCAGCACTGTGGCCTCTGAACCCACGGTGCCTAGGTGTGTATGTACATACATATGTGCATATATAGGCAAGGGCCTTTTTAAAGCCTTGTTTTATTTTTCCAATGTAAATGTCAGTGCCTTAAAATACAGAGTGAAGGTTGGCTGAATTGTATAAAATGACTACAGGAATTTCCCCTTTGTCTACATAACTGATAGCTGACTGAGGTAACATTTTACACAGTCTAAGGTTAGTAATGGATGGGAAGGTCCTCAAAAATCCTTACCCATATGGTCAGGCTTAAATCTGGTGATCTGTTTTGTAGTGCGAATTTTTTTGCCAAGCTTTGTTGTGTAGTTGTTGCCTGCAGATGGAGGGTTAATCCTGACTGTGTAGTAAGAACCTAGTGCATTTTTTGGCATTGCCCACTGCAACAGTGAAGGAATATCCCATGTTCTTGCTTTGTTATCAGCATCATGTGATTTTTCAACTGCTTTATACTCTAAATGTTGTTTTTGTGCTTTCAGCCTGGTTAGTTGTGTCTTGGTTTTGGTAGATGGTTTCTTGAAAGCCTTAGAGACCACTGCTCTTGTCAGAGATCAGCTGAGAAGTTTTACCTTATTGATCCATGCTCCAAGGATATCCATGGGTATATTAGTTTTGATTTACTAATGGGCAGGGAGAAAATTGCAAAAAGCATTACTTGTTGGCTTTCACAGTCCTTTGTGCATAAGGTGAAGTGACAATATACATAAATTTGAATTTAATTAATTTTCTATGATGGTAACAGGAAAACTAATTTACAGTCAATATTTTGACCACTAAGCTTTGTCTTAGAAAACTGATTTCCAGTCTTTTTTTTTAAAAAAAACACAGATTATTTTCTAGTATAAATACAGTTTACTTTGGCATCTCTTTCCTTAATTTTTCTGCCTTTTCCCACTTCATTATGAATGATGATCCATCCAAAAAGCTAGAATGGCTTTATGGTGCAGCTGTACTCCATGTATAAGCAGTTTGGCTGCATTCCCAAAATGGCACATTTCAACCATGACTGCCATAAAAGCTGCTAGCAAGGATTCTAACCATACTGATGTGTTTCAATCGGCTTCATTGCATTTTTAAGTCAGGTCATATTCAAGAATATTCCTGGCCCCTGGCTACACAGTACAGTAACACTGAAATTTCATCTCTTGGGACGTCAGCTGTCATTTTCGAGTCATTGAGAAATGTGTTTGATGATACCTACCCAGTCCTTGGTGAAACATTCGCTCCAAGGACCATCTGCCCCTTTAATAGAGTTGTCATTTCAGCATCGCTTCAATTTCTGCAGCAGCTGCCCACTGATGATAAGTCAGATGTGGGAATGTTAAAGAGAAGAACAGCAGAGCCTGACTGCGGTGCTGTTGCTGCCATCAGCTCGCTCTGTCAGAACATCATTTCCCCAATTAACAAAATCGCCGTTGCATGTTCTGCCTGATCCATCCTTCAGATTTCTTCTTGATCCGTCTCCAGGCAGAGAGGCAAGTCATGCGGTAGCTCAGACCAGACGCCTTTTTTATGGCCTCCACTTACAGTGAGCATCTTTCTGTGCCTGCTGAGTTGTGTTTTTAGCTTGGCTCGGCTAACTCAAATTAAAACATTGGCAAAGATACGGGAATTTGCTGTTTCACATGGATTAGCATTTTTAAGTTCTTTTTTTAGACTTGATCTTGAACTGATAATCTGTTTGTTCTTAGACTTGCCAGACATCTGCTTTCCAGCTGTCCAAATGAGCATCCTACAGAACCTCTGCAAATCTGAGCTCTCCAGTTCATAGCACCCCAACACTACTGAGCCTTGCAGTGACTCCCACAGGACATGAGGGACTGGCAGTAAAGCTGTGTGCTTTGGGACACAAGCATCCTGTTCAGCCTGAGCGAAAAACTTGAGCTTTTGAAAACAGGCCCAGTGTGAGTGACTTCCAACAGTGTTTCTCTTACAAGTGTCCTCTGTTAGCAGGGACAAATGTGCCAAATGAGGTGTTATGAAACAATGCGGTGTAGAAAGGGTCATTCCAATAGTTTGCCCATTACTCTGAGATCTGGGAGATGTCAATTAACTTTTCTGTTTTGCTACTGATTTTCTGCCTCCCTTTTTAGTGGAGGCCTGTCTTAATTGATTAACTTCAGACAGTCTCTGTTTAAACATCTGGTCTAAAAGTTACTTATCTAGTCTTGGCTGGTTACCAAGGTGCTCTGTAAGTGGTAGAAGGGCACCATGCTAAAACGTGTGTCTAAGTTATTTAAGGTAAATAGCCTTGTGGTGATGTGTATTTATGTCTGTTAGGAAGTCCCTGATTATTATTTTAGACTAGATCCTTAACTTTGTGATGATAGAAAGGAGCAGAAATGAATCCAGGGCTTGTAGTCTCTCTGTGCCTCTTTTCACGGGCTGTAGAAGTCATTAACAATTATCTGGTGTTTCACAGGATGTTGTGGTTGTTAAAGATGAAAATGCCCAGAGATCTTATAAATAACTAAATTATGCAAAAGGCGCGCCTGTGTAGGCATAGGTGACATAAATGAAGTGACAGTGGCTTCTTTTGAATGGGAAATTAAAAAAGAGAACTTTTATCCACTTCCTAAATAGCTAGCTTTATAAAATTTTTAAAGCCAAAAGCATAAGCACCTTTTGTGGCAATCTTGGCTCCATTTGCTGCTCCTCTACACTTGAAGTCTTTCATAGATGTATGTATTTCTGTACATATGCTGTCTGTTCACAAACCCTCTGCCTTCATTCAGGTGTTGGGAGTGAATGAATTCCTTCTTTCTTTTTTTTTCCTTCTGTTCTTTCCCTTCTCTGATGTGAGTGCTGGTTTTGGGAACTGAGAGGATCAGTTTGGACAGCAGAGTTTCTTGATTCTCTGATGGATGATTTAGTTGCAGACAGACTCCAGATACCACTTTCTTTGATTTCTCTTCTTCTTTCTGTTCTTGTGTACATGTTGAGCACATGGAAGGCTTTGAGGAGCTCTGTGCACGTTGTTGGGTTGCTTTGCCCGAGACTTCTGTCTGTTGTTTGGGCCTTTGGCTCATCTTCCAGGCAGAAAAAGGTTAGCAATTGCTTTTATGGTTGGATGAGCCATTGGATATCAATAGAATGGGCTGCTAGGCAGAAGTGCCACATTCTTCCAACCCTTTTGGGATTGTAATAACCCTACTGCAAGAGGATCTCACACCCTGGTCTTCTGGGGTTTGTGAGAAAGACACTGTTGTCCGTCTTTCTTGTGGGAACATGGTCAAGTTCATTGTGGCCAGCTGTCAGGGAGCTAGCCACATGAGCAGAGTGCCCTGTGGGACACTGAGCACTTGGTGCATTCTGCACAGTGGTGGGAGTCATGAGGATCTCAGGCTTTGTGCTTGGTCTCACTCAGTCCAGTGGTGGTTTAGCTCAGTGCCCACCCCTGGAAGGAGTACAGAGGCATTACAGCATTGCCTCATGGGTTTTGGCTACGTGTTTCATGCCACCTGGAAAGGCCTCTAGGAGGTTGCAGTGCATGGTGCCTTGCATGCCAGGGTAAGATCTGTTTAGTCATAGTGAGTTGGTTTTTCCTTCTAGGTCAGATTCATGTTGGTTTAGCAGAAGCTGACCCGCTAGAGCCAGATGCTGTGTTCATTAACACCTCTGAGGCACTGTTTGAAAACCAATTCACCAGTCTGGAGAAAAACAGTTTGTTTCTTTTAGTGAGATACGGTGTGTAAATGATGAATGGGTTTTTGCTTGCATTATCCAGTTTCATCACAAAAATTATTTTGTTAAGAATTTCCCGGTTGACTTCAGAAGCCACCGAAGACGCAGGCTTGTGTATTTGCACAGCTCTAACCCCAGCCAGGCATGATTAATGGATAATAAGAACTGCTGAAAACATTTTCCTACTCCTTTGTGCCTCCACTTAGTGAGGAAACCAGGGAATGGAGTAAAGACTTAAATGCTTTTCCCTAGGAACCTGCTATGCTGGCTTTCACTTGTGATACCAATACATCATTTCCCACCGGGCAGTTTGCACGTTGTGCTGCCCTTGATTCCCTCAGTGGTACTGCCTTCCTCACTGTTGAACAGGAGATGTGTGCTCCTGGTGGTATTCCCCAGCGTGTGCTGTGTGATGGGAAGAGCCTTTTCCCTCGTAGGTGCATGCTGTGCTGGCGTTGCAAGGGCTGCCTTTAGGGAGGCTGGCAGATGTTGTGGCACTGGCACAGCTGGGGCTGTTTTGAAGCTGTTGCAGTGCATGTGAGATCTTTGTGGGTGTCTGACTGTTAGGTCTTCCTGCACTTATCTTCCTGTAGGGAGCTGCCCCTTGCAAAACAAAACCCTGTGGCACGCTGGGTGAGTTGGCAGTCTGGTGTGAGTTGTAGAAAGCCAAATGTTTTTTAACTCATTCCTCTTGCATCTCACTCAAACCCACACACAAATGTACATTAAGGGATGCTTTGAGCTCCTTTTGTCATTATGTTGTAGGTTATGACTTGTCTGATCTCAGGCAGTGTACCTCTGCCTCCACTATGTTTACCCCTTTCACTCCATTTTGTTATAGCAGTGCTGAGTCTTTATCTGGGGCACGGGGCTGGTGAACATGGACTCTGATTCCTGAGATATGCTCCCATTTCTCTGACTGAATGCTCATGGATCTCACATTTTGGCATCTGTCCACAGACTGAAACCCTGTCTGGCCTGCTGTGACCCTGTAATTGCATAAATCAGCCCTAGCATTTGGCTTCTGATTGTCATTTTTTGTGTTACTGTGTATTGTATTCCTAATACAGTGATGTGTAAGGAAACAAGAGTTTCTGAAAGAGGATTTAGGTCAACCTGACAAAAATTGCTGTTAAATAACATTGATTTTGGTTTATATAACTGGGACTCTTTTTGAACGCCTTCTTTAAATATTTAGTGACACTTTTTCTTCTTTAGCTCAAGGGTCAGTGTCTTTTATTGGCCGATGGTGTGGGTTCCCTTGCCAGCATACAGAGGTTGCCAATTGTTACTTTTCATTTTACCGGGGTTGGCTTTCCACTGTGTCTGTGAGCAGGGCTTGACTATTGTATCCAGATGATGGTCAAGCTCCCTGCAGCTAGACACTGCTCACTGACTTCCTCTAACAAGCTTTGCTGGCTGGGATACTCTTAAGCCCTCCTTGCGTTACTCAGGATGGATTAGGAAAAGGCCGTATGTATGGGCACAGTTTTTGGTTTCCTGCTTATATATCCTCTCTGCTCACTACCTTGTGTATTGCTCAGCTTCTCTGCAGTCTGAATCTAAATCCCTTCCTGGTCAGAACAGCTGCATTTCCTAGAAAACAGTGTCTTAGGGAAAAAAATACAGAGAATTGAACTTCTGAAGCTTTCTCCTGCTGAAACTAGTCAGGTTGTTCACAAGCTGTTATGAAATGGGAGCTTTATCCCCCACTCCTGTGCTATTCTTTTAGTTTCATTAGTCTCTGATTCATGTTTTCAATGGCTAAACCTTAGGGATTTGAATGAAACTTTACTAAAAAATCTGCCATATAACTCAATTACAGACACAGAAATATTTTATCCCAAATATTCTCAACAGGATTGGCAAAAAATCCAAAACAACAAAAATCAACAAAACACCCCAAAACAAACCTCCCCCCCCAAAAAAAAAAGAAAAAAACACTCCAAAATCTTACATGAGATACTTTAAATTTATTTTATTGTAAGTTGAAATAATTTCCAGGATGCTTTCAAGATGTTATCCTGTCTCTGGTGTCAGTCCTGTGACTGACAGTGGAATACAGCTTTTGCAGTGTAGACACAAGCCTCACTGGTTTTAAGGGTCCAACACAAAAAATGGCCCAGTGCAGTGATTTATTATGACATTTGGGTTTCATGTAGTTCAAACCTGCCTAGAAACCCAGCATGATATCAGTGGTAATTTAATGGTGTGCCAAGAGCTTGTATGCATTGACAAGATCTGGCTTCCAAGACAAATCACTATTTGAAGCACCTTCTCAAGGTGGGCCAGGCACACCTGGGTGTTCCTCAGGAGTCTCCCTCACCTGTCCCCTCTGGGCCTCTCAGACATTCAGGTGCCCTTTCTCAGGGCTCTGCTCACTAATGCAGGGCAAAAGCTTTGTCCCATTTCCACATTTGTATGTGCTGAAGTGGTGAGTGAAGGCTTTAGCCCGCCTCGACTGGCTGCACAGAAGCTGTGCACAGCCAAAATTCACATTTGTATGCATCGGATTTCTCCTCACTGTCACTTCTTTTGATCCCACTGTGAAGTGACAGTAGAGAGGGGCAAATGGGGACAAGCAGTTCTTGCTGAGGGAGCTGAAGAGGAGAAGCTGTGAGTGATTTTGTGTGGAAAATTACATTAAGCCCTAGTGAGGCAAGTGGAGCAGGGTCTTGTCCAAGGTGGAGAAAGGCAAGCCCTCCTGCTCCCCTGCCTCTCTGACAGTTGGGAATCATGTTTTTCCCAAGGACATTTTGAGTATGTTATGCAGGGGTGATCTTCCTTGTGAGCCTCAGTGGAAATGTCAGATGAGTTGCAGGGGGAAATGAAATAGCCACAGAGGAGAGGGGCTGCCTGGCTCCCTTTGCTAAAACTGCCTGATCCTGTTGAAATACTTTATAGTGAGACAAAGCCCAGCACGACAGACAGGACTTAATTGTATAATTCCTTTGGGGGAAACAAGAAGTGCTTCCAGTGCAGGTCCACTCCCCTAAAGGGACTGCAGATTAATGGCTGAGACACTTTAGCTGAACTCAGCCAGTGGGAAGTCATCTCTGGTTGTTCAGGGAGGCAGTCAGAGTCATTTCAGTTTTAATTTGATATGGCAATCCTTCTTCCTTTCCTAGACAGCGTCAGGGGCTCCTGCACTTGCAGCATGCCCATGTTGGTGTTTTGTGGTTGACACAGATATCTGGCACTCAGACCCCAGTGTTGTCAGTGTGTGTGGATGCATTCCTGCAGCAAAGCCACTCCAGGCTGCCTGTGCCTGCCCTACTGATGTCATCACCCATCTGTAGTCCAGGTGTACCCCATGCTTCTCCTGCTGCTGTATGGTGAGGTCTTTTTCAGCCAGGTACAGCAGCTGGAGGCGAGTTTGTGTCCTGCATAGGCCCTTCACAAAAGAGTTGGAGGTTGGTTTGCTCCCTTTGCTGTTTTGGCTCAGGAGACGGCAGAGTTCAGTGTCACCAGCTGTTACGTCACCACTGCATGCTTCCATAGCTGAGTGAGCAGGGTTTTCTTGGCAGAGGGGGAGAGGTCTGAGATGAAAACTGCTTGCAGTATGCAATGGAAGTACCTGTAGCTGCCCCCATGGAAAATCAAAGGCATGTTCTGCATGTTCTGCACTCTGGAGTTTTGACATACTCCTAGGAGTAGTGGGGTGTGCAGGATTTTAGCTGGAGGGAATAAACCAGTCTGTCTAGCAAATAGAAAAGAAAGCTGAAAGATACTGTGTTTTCATACAGTTAGAGGGGAGAATTGGACAGCAGAACTCTGTGCTCTTTGTTTCTGCAGCCAGTCTCTGTCCTCTATATGGGATCTCATCCAAAAACCCTGTGCTTGGCAGGAAAACACAAACAAGTGAATTTAAAAAAATCACATAACTTCAGAATTTTGCCAAGGTAAGGTAGCTGCAATTTGGCTGCTTACATATCTGCATGGGAGTAGTCATTAATCACACTGTGCATGAGGTTCATTTGTTTCCTCCTAGGAAGGGCTGTTTTCACACTAATAATTGCTTCCCTACGAGAGCTGGAGGTGTGTTGCTCTGTTCTTGTCACTCCAAAAGTATGTGCTGGAAAGCCAAGCCTATGGTGGATACTTGCTGTGAATTAGAGTCTTGCTTTGCATCCTTTTAGCTTTTTTCAGTGATTAATAAAAATATCCAAGGCTTGTTGGGAGAAAAAAACCAAACAAAAACCTGTTTGGGTTACGGGTGTTACTAAACTTACACTTTTCTCTAGTCAAACCTTTCTTCACTTTCTGTATCTTGTTTAGTATTGTCATCTTTTTTCCTTTTTTCCTTTTGTAAATAAGGCTAGAAATCAGAAAACCAACTTCTTTCTTGCCTTCTTCTCTTCTCTGAAATTAATATTTCATTGCCTATCCTCAGATTTTCGGGGCAACTGACTCAACTGAGGATCAGATGTGGATGAATAAAGACATGTTGCAGCCCGATACTTTGTCTGGATGTGTTCACTGCTTGTGGTGCCTTGAAGGGTTATTTTCATGGCATTGAAAACTCTTCAGTAGCACAGTGAACATGCACACTGGGAATGTTGGCTTTATGGAAATGAAGGGATGCAGTAGAGTCTTTTCTGGCATGGAAGCAGAAGAGTGAGAGATGAGCTGTGATATGGCATCGCTTCCTCTCAGCACAATATTGTGAACAGGTGACCAGATTTCTGTGTTTTGTCAATTCTCTCTGTGGAAAGGACAGTTTTAGATGAGCCAAACCGAAGATGACAACAACAGAAGCTGTGAACCATACCGTTGGAGAACAAAATACTCACTGTAGTCTTGGGAGGGCCAGTTTTGTTGCAAACAAATAACACAATTTTTTTCCAAAGGATAACCCAACTGGATGTGACTCAGAAGGGAGCCATCCAGATTTCTGTGATTTCAGTTCCTTTCTGGTGTCACTGAGCCAACTGAAACCTGCTGTATTGTGAAAACCCTGGCATCAGCACAGGCGTGTGCTTTGTTAACCTTTGAATATTGTAGCATTAAAAGTAGTTTTTTTAAAAGGGAAGCCACACCTATAGCATAACTGTATTGTTAAGGCTTGTCTAAGGTAAAGCAATTTGTATTGCTGTGATGACAGCAGAATTGGAAAACTCCTCTGTCAAATGTGCTGCTTTAGTGCAAAACAGAGCTTGCAAGCAGAGAGGCTGTTCCAGTGTGTTGCCACATTTTATGTCCTGTCAGGCCTCAAGGACAAACACAAGCTGCACAGTTTAGGAAAAGCATTTTTGAAGCTAAACACATTTGCAGTGAACAAAAACCTCACTTATGGAATCTAAATATGCAGGCAGCTTACAAAATTAATGCAAGATTTTTGCAGCACATACAAGAAATCTTTAAAGACTGAGCAATCTGTTGTCTCCTGGTACTCTGGGGTTTCTGGAGATGTGAACAGCTTGCTACAGCCTCTGCTGTAGCCCCCCCTCCACCAACCCTGGCAGCAGGACACTCTCAGATCCAGTAAGTCATGTCTCTTCCAAGGTAGCAGTGCTGTTGCCAAGGTACATCAGCTGTACTTCCCTGTGGCAAAGACTCATCCAGCTACAGATAGACCACAAGGTCTGTCTGACCTTGCCCATACATTCCTAATCCATCCTTAAGAAAACAGCAGACCTGTGTGCAGATACTTCCTCAAAGAAAGGGAAGGAAGGGGTACCTGCGTTCTGTGTGCATCTTGTGCTTATGTGCCCAATGGAAGGTAAGGGTGTGTTCAGTAAAACAGCTGAGGTGTCCATGCCATGGGAAACTAACTGACTTGTTGGGGCACTTCTCTTGCCTTCTGCCTCAGGGGCAAATCCAGCTGTTGTAATGTCCTTGACAGAAACACATAGGAGTGTGGGACAATGCAGCATTTGGTAGGACAAGCTTACTGCTGCAATGGAAACTCCTCTTCAGCACATGCTGCTACTTGTAAAAAGTTTGCTTATAGGCTGAATCAACCTGGTAAACTAAAATACTCATGATGAGGACAGCCTCTGGTCCAGGGTGATGTGAGCATCCAGCATGTGCCTGGAGTTTGAGGCTGACTGCTGGGCTCTGCTTTTGCCTCAGCCATCGTGCTGGAAGGGCCCTGAGGGGAGTCAGTGGTCTTGTCAAGAATGGCTCTGATGATAGTTACACTTAATGGCTGGCATCTGGAGGCAAGGTGAACCTCTCACCCAGGCCACCACATTTTTGTCTGGCCTCTAACAACATGCAGTTGGCCATTACTGAGATGAATTTGGGTTTGGAGGAGGAAGATGTTACTGCAGCAGTTCCCCTGAGCCACTGAGTGCCCTGTGGTGCTGCAGTCGGACCAGGCTTACCGCCTGAGAAATTACAAATAGTTGTTTTGGCATCCCCCTCTTGCTGCACTGAGTCACAGGGGTGAGTGAGCCTCTGCAGGCAGTGAGTTGCCTATGGAGAAATTATCCTTTCCCAGATCTGGCTCTCTGGTCATTCCTAGTTAGGTGAGGTAAATATTAACCCTTAGCTCTCTGCAGGGCTTGTATGACTGAGTGGCATCTTTCCATGTGGGCCTGTTGCTGCTGATGGGTATAACCACAGCCAGGTGGTGTTCCTGACATGATTTTAGGGAGTGCTTTTGTCTCAGCACCCTCCTCATTTTTCTCTACCTGTTGGAAAATGCCCAGGGATGAATCTAGCCTAAAGCTACTATTTCCCCCTGCCTTCGAGGCACCCATTGCCAAGTGTGTGAAAGCAGGAAAACAAGAACCTGGCAGTTTTGCTACACAAAAAATCTGCCCTCAGGCTGTCCAACCAACACTCTTACAGCTAAGGTTTGGTCGTTTCACTTTGAGCTAGAGTTGAGATACTCCAACAGTCTATGAAGCACAGATATGGTGCTTTTTTAAAGAAAAGAGTAAGTCATGGCAAAATTGGATGAAAAAGCTAAAAGGATTTTAGCTGTGATTTCTGCAGGTGCAGAAAGATTACTAGTGAGGAAGAGGTTAGATAAGATTACTGCTTTTGCCACTTTGGCAATATCTGTACCAGGAGAAATCATCAAACTTCTTGACTTCTCTTTCCCCTATTTTTGCACTGTGAGGGTGATAACAACTTGGCTTTGTCAAGTGCTTTGAGATCTGTGAGTCATCCTGAAGTGACTGGTGGCAACTTTCAGTAATACTGTGATTACCTGTTAGTTATCTTTGTTCCTACAAAGGGATAATCTGACTCCCAGTGTTTTCTGTGGTGGGTGCAGGTACAAACACATAGTTTAGTTGGAAGTAGGTTATGACACTGAAGGGTCTAAAAGCTCATCTCCCAAATGACCTAGGGAGCAGGGTTTTTTGGCATGTGGGGATTCCCAGTTCAAGTTTAAATAGACTGGAGTCATAAAAGAAAGGGAAAATAAGAAGGTGGTTTTAATAAATTTCCCCCGTTCCTAAGCAGCAAGAAGCAAGTGGATTTGGCATCAACCCCTTGGCACACCAGACACGTGGTACCCTTCTATGGTTGTCCAGGAAGATCTTCTCCGGTGGTCCATGAGTGTGTGATCCTTGGCTGGAGGCCAGAGCAAAGCTCATGTCCAAATCCATCCACACACACTCATGTTCGTGTTTCTGACTGGAAACTTCATCCAGACTGAAACACATGACAAATAATGCAGAGCTCCTGCCTAGAAATTAACGCTGGTGTAAAATGCTGGACATGATGTTTCACATGCAGAGCTGTAGTAGTGTGGCTTCCCACATGGCCACGTGGTCATACTGGAATAAAGCTGACCTATTGAAGTGAACCAGAAATACGATAACATACTTTTAATGAGGAAAACCATGTCTGTACTTGGGGGTGGGAATGGTATATTTCTTAATGAATCATTTTGAAATAATAATGAACTCTGTGTAGATGGGGCATAAAAACCCAGAGAATTCCAGGCTAACTTACAGTCTGTACTTACTGAAGTGTCTTTTGGACTATTAAAACCCTGGGCTATATTAAATGATTTCAAATAGACAAGCTTGTTACTGTGAAGCCACTTGAGATATTGTACAATGTGACTGCAGATATATGCAAATTGGTATAATTTCCATTTGACATATGCACTGTAATTATTGAAAGCTTTTTTCCAAATTTATTTTTCATGTCTGCTGTAGTTAATTCACTATCTCCTTTTAACACTGGCAATTATAATTATTTGCTAAGAGCAAATCCTTGCTAACAAAAATCCAGTTTTCTTTAGCCTGCAGCTTTTCCTTTGAATTCATGATGAGGTACTGTTAATCAGAGGAGCCAGTTGCTGGCCTCTGAGTATCCAGCAGGGCAGGGAAACACTGCAGTCAGAAAAAGAAATGCAGTTAATTAGCCTAAGCTTCTTTCTAGCATCCCAACCCAGTGTATCCTGGGTTGCTGTGTTTGCGTGAAGAGGTGCTCTGTGAGATCAGAGTTAGCATCTCAATAGAACTTAAATTGAAAACTGTCTGTGCCCACTGTGAGATTTCTCCTCACATGTTCTTGTTCATTCTTCTCTTGTAGGGGCTGCAGGTAGAAAATAGCGTATATTGGGGGAAAACAGTGTTACCAGGTTGGAAAAAAGCTTTCTAGGGTTGTTTTGCATAGGAATCTGAGCCAAATCTGTGACTGAAAAATGGAGCAGTTGAAGAGCTTTGGGATTCTGGCTGCACACTGTTCTTCAGAAATAAAGCAATTCTTATTCCCTTGAAAATGCCTCCTCCTTTGTGCCCTCCTTTTCCTTGGAGATCAGTGTGTTATGCAGCTTCTGAAAGGAAACACAAGTGCAAGTGCTGTCTAAGAATTGCTGACCTACTTTACAGGTGTTTTGTTCTTCATTGAATCAGATATGTACCCGCAACAGTGTAGGTGGATAAAAATTACATTTCTTTCACCCAATATGGCACAGGTCAAGTGCAGGAGAGCTCTCTACCCTTGATGTTTCTACCCCTGGAATATTACTTCAGGTTCTCCTGGGGCTTCAGAGGGATGAGGTCCAAACATAGGTTTGCAGTGAGCTCAGAACAGCATACTGCACTTCTGCCACAGCAGTAGATGGGCACAGTGAGAGGAACTACCCATGTTGATCTGTCTTTCCAGCCCAGGTATCCAGGATGCAGATGGTAAAACAAAGCCTGCTGTGAATAGGAGCTTGCTTTCCATTGTACGTTTGTGGAACACCTGGCATAAGAGGATCCTGGGATTACAATGTAAATGCAGCAAAATCAGGCATTGAGGCTGATGAAGAGCACAGCAAATTGGGCTGCCATAATTAACATATATCCAGCTAAATTAACATAATGGAGAAATGCTTCAGTGTTGATCTGTTTTTTCTAGCAGTTTTTCAGTGGTAGGGAAAGGTGTTCCCAGTGTCCTTCAGAGCAAGTGGGAAAGTATAATAAAATATGACTTCAGCTGCTACTGTGCCGTAGCTCTGTCTTGTCTGGTGCACACTTGGCCAGCGTGAGTGTGAGTGGCATTTTCCAAAAACCCTTTTGGGAAGATTAGTTTGCAGATTGACTGCAGACAGGACAATCTGGCATCCAGGCAGATTGCACCCGATGAGTTACTGCTCTCTGAGTCAGCTGGTTGGGCTGCTGCTGAGTCCTTGGCTCTTGTGTAAGCTCTGCAGCCTGGGGAGTAATTAATCAGACCTCCATCGTTCTTATGGACCCAGGGTTGGAGCCAGGGAAGCGTGATGTCAGCGTCTCACATAGTCAGAATTGCTGATTCATTTGATTCATTCTTGCTGCTGCTTTTCAGAATGGGTTTGTGGCTCCTCTTTAGCGGCACTTAGCGCTCACTGACAGGAATATAAAATACTACCCAAGAAAGTACTCCAGTTCTAAGATGACTGCCTTGAGGGGAGCGTTTAATAATTTATTTAGAAGTTGCTCTAAGAACCTGAGACTCATAAAATACTGTTGGATGAGATGTTAACAAAAATTCAGTTAGTTTAAACCCCCATTTGCTTGTCATATATTCACTGTTCTGTTGACTGCCTTGCTCAAACAGCCAGACCAATGGCCAGCGTGACTCTTACAATTCATGGGATTACAGCCGAAGTAAATTTGGCTTCAGGTTTGCTAAGGCCTGATGCCAGCTCCCTGGAAAATTCTGTTATCAGAATTCTCATAACTTCAAAATGGGAGTGGGGCTGGACTGAAGGAACCCAGCTTGGTTATTGGTAAGTAGAACTGCACTATTCAACACTGACTTGGAGACGTGGGGGTCCTCTATAAGAATGTATTTTGGCTTAAAAGGATCCCAGCAAAGGGATTTGATTTTGATCAGGATTTTGATTTAGCTGGATTGGTTTTTCTTACATGGGCCAAGCTAACTTATTTTCTTAGCTTGTGTGTTCTGTGGCCTCAATCCTTGATGTTGTTGGCAAGACATAAAAACCATCTCTGGTCTGAGCAGAGGACTAACTTAGACTGTGAAGAGGAAATGAGAAGCCACGAAGAACTCATGTCATGGGCTCACCCATAAATAGGCTTAGGAAAGCTCTGATCAGCTAGGCAGGTGGAAGAATATTGTCCTGCAGGTTCACTGTTGTGTATATGGTTTTGTAGTCTCCCAGGTCCTGGTGAAAGGGCACACCAGAAATGAACAGATGGGAAATGCAGCCTTGAGCCCTCTGGGTGAGGTTGGACCAACTGCCCCATTTCATTGTGGCACCTTTTGTGGCGCAACTTTTCCTCTGTGCTGAAGCCTCTCTTGAGGGCAGAGCAGTCCTGCCAACCTCTCCAGCTCTGCTGCTGATGCCCCTCAGTGAGCAGAGAGGGGACCTGCTGACACAATGAGTAGGAGGCTGCAGACAGAACATTCTCTCCAAGATCACTGTGCAACCCGCTGTTCGTCCATCCCTGCCTTACATGCTGGAAAATCCAGTTCCACTGCCAGGTACAGCCTAATGGGCTCTAGTAGGGTTTGCCTAGTGCTTATAAATAGATGTTTCCAACTTTTGTAGCTTCTCATGTGAAAGAGAAAATGTGACTTAGAGTGTGTGTATGTATGTCCAGGTGCACACAGGGACACACAGAGTGTTCATACACTCGCTACCGAATGAAAGGAGCGGCACTGTTCACCTCCACCTGCCATGTGCTTGTGTGTGTATGGAAGGGACTCTCCTGCTCCTTGGCATGTGTTTGTGTCTATGTGCTTCTGTACTAAAGTCAAAATTTTGTTTGTGGGTACAGTGTTCAAATGAGTCCAGTTACATTAGTGAGTGGGTGCTTTGGTATCTGTAGTCAGTACAGTATTTGGGAACATGAATAATGATCTTAGAATATATTTTAACCACTCATATCAGAAAATTAGGTCAAGTGCATGCTCCATTCATCCAACACTGCAGGGGTGACACATATTTTCTTCAGCACAACAATCCTTCAGACTACACTGGGCAGGAAAAGAAGTAGAAATACCCTAGCTGAAAATATTGCAGAGAAATAAGATTAGGAAAAACATTTGCAGTAGGGTCTGGGCTAAGTAGGTGGTGAGGCTGATGCTTCATACAATCATCACATAGAAAAGATCATACTAGAAACTTCAGTGCTTCTCCTTCAAAGAGATTGCATGGCTGGATGTTTACTGAGGAAAATCCTGAAGTATAAAGTGGAGGGGGAGTACTGGTGCTTCTCTGCTTAGTGATGCCATGGGAGATGCAGATAGGGATCTGACACTGCTACTTGTAGGGCCAATGGGATTTTTTGATCACTGTCCCTGTCACTTGGCTGGTAAGATGTGATTTTTCAATGTGTATAAAGCTTCTGAATCCTGTACAAATGAGTGCATTAATTACTCACCAGCGCTAGTCTGATGTTTATCTTTTGTCACTTTTTTTTTTAGTAGCAGATTATGACTTGCTAGTTTTAATGGGGTAGAAAGGGTAGGCAAGAGAAATATAAAGAGAATTACCTCTAATTAGCAGTCATAAATTTCTCTGATTCAGTAAGCATAAACAATTCTCTGATGGAAAAGCAAGCTGAAAGACAATTGAACTGCCAGATTTCCTAATCCTCCCAAAGCCTTTACAACAGCTGGGCATTTAGTTGTTGTCAGCCAACACAAAAAGAAACATACTTAAATACAGATAACAATGCCTCAGGAGAGTAGAGATTGATCATAGACTGTGATTGCTCTGTGACTTCTTTCCTGAGAAAAAGAAAGGTATTATAATATACTGGACTGATGGCATACATTTTCTTCTAGAAGTTGAATAAAGGAAATGAGAGTAGTTGGAAGAAATAAATGATCAAACACAGAGATTTTCACTGAGTTTCTAATTTAGTCCTGAAACAAGTAAAATTTCCTTGAAATCAATGACTGCTTGAATAAGGTCTAAATAGAATGTCTGGGTTTTTTTTCTAAGCCTATCTGAATACTTAGTGCAGGTCTTTTGATTTTTATTTTTTTTTTTCCTTGTCTGGAGAAGTACTCAGCAGGGATGTGATCATGCTGTTTTGATGGGAATTTGAAGATAAAAAAATCAAACACAAATTTGGGAATGCCAGCATGGTTTGTCCCATATACTTTTTCCCAAGCATGTATGAGAGTGTGGAAAGCATCCAAGTAGGGCTCAGGGAATGTAAGTCTGAGCATGTTTCAGATGCCAGAACAGATAAACTGAGACCCCTGAAGCATTTCTCTGTGGCGTGTACAAGTAGCTGGTTTGTCAGGGTGTATTTGCACCTTGTCTAGATTTCCCAGCAGTTAAAGGTTTTTAAATAGTTAAAAAATTGCTAAGTGCTTCATTTATTTCAGTCTCCAGTGCTGTTATTTGCGTAACTGCCTACATAGAAGAGATGAGAATGACGTGCCAGGTGGGCTATAAACAAGGAATCAAGCTCTAGCCTGAGCTGGGAAAGGGTTAGAAAATTTTGCTTTGCCTTGCAAAGTATGCTGGCATGCACAGGAATGCAAGCCTTGCTTGCTTTGCGTGCTCTTAAGCACATTGCCTATGGATTGAGTGATGCAGAAACTTTACAGTGCCAAATCAAAGGCTCCAACTCACCAAACTAACAGAATAAACGCTCAGAAATTTATAAGGACTTACTAGGAAAGTTACCTTTAAGTGAGCACATATGGTCTTTGCAGAAGAAGTTCTATGTTTTGGGATGTTAGAATATCTCAAGTTGAAAGGGACCCATAAGGAGCATTGAGTCCAAATCCCTGCTCCTTGCAGGACTGCCTGAAACTTTTCTGTTAAGCAAATGTGAGTGTAGTGTCAAGCATGGAAGGAATATTTAAAATGCCATGAACACTGCTACAGCAACATTTATATCTACTGTAGTATGTGCACAGACGTGGCCCCAATCCATAACGCTAATGACTACCTCTGTGCAAATAAAATTAATGTAATATTAGTACATAATGAAAATTGATATCATCATTACTGTCTTCTCTCATTCGGATGAACCATCCTGGTTTTGCTTAGGTGGCACTTCCTTATCTGGAGGCATCATTATAATCTTTTTGGAGACAACAGGGGTATTTTCCCAGCCTAGGCACCACATGTCAGGAGTTACCTA
The DNA here is from genome assembly GCF_001522545.3 of Parus major. Classification (NCBI taxonomy): domain Eukaryota; kingdom Metazoa; phylum Chordata; class Aves; order Passeriformes; family Paridae; genus Parus; species Parus major. Next base: position 62,625,707 of record NC_031769.1, read on the forward strand.
CAAAGAAACCAGCATAGTTTTTTTTTGTTGTTGTTTCTGTTTGTTAGTTTGTTTTGTTTGTTTGTTTGTTTGTTTTTCTTTTTTGGAGACAAAGCAGTACCTTATCTTTCTGTTTGTTTAAAGGGGTTTACAGACTGCTAACCCCACTGTAATCACTGCTGTGAGCACCCAGCTCATGGTAACCCTCTTACCTGTTGAGCTTGAGTGCAGTTCTGGCACTGCACGTGTGAGATGTGTGTGTCTCATTAGCTGAGTGACAGCTAAACTGTTGCTGGAGATGATGCTCCTGTGTTGCCAGCAACAAGGTGCCTTTGCAGGTTTTTGTCTCATTGTGCATGCAGTCGCTTGAGTGAAGTTTGGTTTAGCCTATGATTACAGGGCAGCCAAGGCAGAGACACTCACAGCTTTTTTCCCCAGTGTATTTGAATATTCCAGTCTTGTTCTCAAAGGAGTTGTGTAAAAAATAAGCTACATCAGTGAGGATAAACCAGCCTAAAAACTGGAATTATAGTGTGGTGGATCAGAGCCATAAGTGAACTGAGGCCCTGGCTTTAGGGGTGTACAGTTCAGGTGTGTGTGTGTTTAGTGGAGAGATGTTTTCCAGCTAATATTTGTGAAGTGCAGTTCATCCCAGTTGACGGTAAAGTTTAACAGTGCATGTGTTCTTTCATACTTTCATATGTACTCTTCATAGTATTTTGATGCAGAGGAAGAGGTGTAGGGTTTGTAAAATCTCTGTAAGCCATGAGTTTGCTGTGGCCAGATGAGCTGTTGCTCATCAGCCGGGCAGTGTATTACTGCCTGTGCGCATTCGCTGTGTTTCAGTCACGAAGGAAAACGCGTTCCTTCAGTCACTGGTATTTTCCTTCACACTTAAGCAGACCAGGAATACACACATGGCCTGTTAATATGAATCAGATAGTGAGCTGTGACTCACTATGCTGTAGTAACTTGATTTTTTGCAACAGCTATGCATATCTATGATTAACAAAGATTGTCTTGGCCAATGTTAGAGCTGTGACTGAAGCCAATCTTGTTAGGCATTCATCATCCAGATTTATTTCCTTGTCAAAAGTTTTCTTAAATGAGGTTTCTTCGAAGAAACATTGTCATGCCATCAATTTTCTCTGGCAGATGTACTGATTGAAATAAATGTATTTTTCATGCCAGTCAAGAACTGAATGACAGATTATAGACCGAATATAATAAATGTAACTATTGTTTTTATTGTTACTATGATCATTACTGTATCACAAGATCAATGGTAGCAGCATATCATAAGAGCAGAGACACATCTACTTATTTATAGAAATCCTCCTCTCATGTGAAAAGATTTTCAATCACCTGAGTGATTGTTTTTTTGAGATGCTGCAGGCATCATTCCTCATTTCCCAGAACGGAGTAGCCTTCTACGAGGTTCTCCACTCTTCCTGCATATCTATTACTTTCTGAGGGATTCAAAAGCTTTTAGCCACTGTGCAGTATGTGATTCACACATCTCCATGTGCAATGCATCAGAAAATAGTATCAGCCCCATAGAATAGCCTGTCTCAGTATTGCATTTCTCTAGGCTAATGTACTGTTGGGCAACAGCTAAATTCATACACATAATATATTTTAACATAGATACTTTTTCTCAATTGTCCCTCCCTCCTGTTCGATTTCTGGGTAGAGAAAGGTGTTATTTTTCTCTGAAATCTTATTTCTTTCTCCTCCATTGTTTCTTTCTTTTGCAGAAAAGATGCCAGCAGGGCTTACAAAAAATTGGACTGAAGGTGATCCTTTCAGGATGAGCCTCTAAACAGTGGGGATGTTGCTGATACTGGTAGGGTTGGCTGTGCAGCTCCTGGAGTGGCAGGAGCACCTCTGGGGTTTTGCACCAGTCCCTTCCAGTGCCTTTCTTTCCACTTTGGGAGTGTTTCTACTTCTAGCTCCCTCTCTTTTCCCTTTCTTCATTTACTCAGTCACCTTCCTTCTTTTCTCTGCTGGATTTCTGCTGATGCTTGCTCATCTGGAGTGACTCCAGTGGCTGCCTTGGATTCCCTAGAGGGCCCCAGGAGGGAAGGAGGAGTATGGACTTCACTTGGGTCCTCCTGATGCCCATGTTGCCAGTCCCTTTCCACAGCTCCAACATGCAGATGAGCTTTGTATTAATGAGTACAACATCCCTCCTCTCCTTAAAGCAGTTTTGTGTCAAGAGCGCCAAATGAAGGCAGCATTTTTTGTAGAGATGCCCATTTAGAAGCTGTGCCTGGGGGTCAGAGTGTTGCCTGCTGCTGACAGACGGGTACCCTTGTAGTCATCAACTGCAGCTAAGGTAGGGAAGGATGCCTTTGTGGAGCTGTAACAAAGAGAGGGTACTGCTCACCAAATAATATTGCAGTGACTGAGGAGAAGATCAGAGAATTGTGGTTTATAGAGCCAGAGGTTTATAGCTCGTTGTGCATGTAGCAGGCTAAACTGGCTATATGATTGCTGTATCTCTGAGTCATCCCAGCTATTAAAACTTAAAATGAGTGGCTGTATGGGCTTCTGGCTTTGAATTCTGTATCTGCATACAATTTCCAAAGAGGTGTTCTCAGTGTTACATGTCTCTCAGACCTGCTAGGAATATCAAATAGTACCAAATGGTTGGATCCAGCTTCATACAAAAGGGACCATGACTGTGTTGTTATCACAAAGACACTTTTGAAACAGAAAAAATAGCGTCACCTTCTTTTAGGTCTGCATGTCCCCTCTGTAGTCAGTGGTTTAGCATGGTTACAGCTCAGATCTCTTAAATACTCTTCTGGGTTTTACAGGGAGTGATGAACTTTGAAAGAAAAGAGAACTTCATTACCAGCCTCTGTTTTTCTTCAGGCTGTTTAAATATTGGAATGAGTTGATAACTGAGAAAGTTTTTTACAGGTCCTGGCAAAATTAAGCCTCCAAATGTTGTATTTTTTGCAAATTCCAAAGAAGAGAAGGGGAATGGTTCAAATAACTGAGGATTTCCGAGGTCATTGTTATATAAAATACACAGCTCTCTCTACTGATGCACAGTTTGTACCAAAGATCAGTTTAGCTGTAGGGAACCACAGGCTGGCTCCAGGTGCCTTACGTAGTTTCTGAGATGGTTTCTGTGCACGGCCCTGGAGTTGACAAAGTGTGTATATATGTGCAGAGGAACAAACTGCTGGTTATCAATTATTTAAATGAGAACTAGTGTGTTTTGATTTAGGCCATTTATTTTGACCATGGTTTTTGAGAAACTCCTGGGGAAGGATCTTCCTCTGATTGTGCAAAGGCAGCAAGAGCAGCCGCAATGGTGAAAATCTGAGAAGAAAAACTTGTCTGTACTTATTTATTGTATGTTTATTAATGACAATGTGAATTGTTATAATTTGGAATATAGTTTTCTATTAGTTTCTTTTTTTTAAAATAAAAAGTGAAAAACATACCATAAATTAATAATTTTACGTCATCCATTTGAAACAACCTGCTAAGTGTATTCTTTCACAACTTCAGTATTTTCTGAAACCCTGTCATTTGAATGTTGACAGTTCCTCTTTGCTTTTAGAAATTTATTTTTCTGCTGACAAGTTTAGCTTAAAAAAAGTTCACCAAAACCTTATTTTTCATTCTTCTCTCTCTCACTCCCCCATCCTGACAAAGAGTAATAGGTAGCAATTGCTAACTAATGAATCTTTCTGGTGCCAGTGAAGGATTTGATTATATGCCCAGACTCCAAATGGAGCCCTTTTTGATCTTCTGGAGAACAGGAGGAAGAGAAAATATTGTATTGGGGCCTCATGTTTTAAGTGGAACAGACAGAGGACTAGTCTTACTTCAGTTCAGTGACGGACACTTGTTTTTTTTAATTAGCAGTTTCTTTATGTGAAAATGTTTCTCTCCTTATTTGAAACAGTCAGAGCAGATGGGGAAAGAAAGATGTTGCAGGTTTCAGAATTGATGGTGCCTGTGCTGGATACAGTTGTTCTGCCTTCCCTGTGCTGTGGGCCCAGGAGTTAGGCTAATTTTCAGGCTGTGCAGCACAGAGATGATACAGGGACAAAGAAACCCGGGCTGCTGGTAGCCAAGGAGCTTGAATCATCTGTAAAATGAAGAGATATAAATTCCAGGAATTGCAAAGTCGGTAGTTAAATTTTTACTGTAGCTCCTCGCTCTTTCTCTGCACTCACATGGAAAAAAATGTAAATACTACTACCCTGCTCTGTATCTACTTGCCACTCACTTCTGGGCTTTTCTCCAATTCACAAGGACTTCCCTTTTTTAAAATGAAGATGGAGGATTGCAAATAAATTGCATGGCTTCCTGACAGAATTAAATACTGTTAGGTGGGTGACAAGCCATTAGAGCATGGTTATGACTTTCCAACATAAAGTGCTAGAGAAATCTGCACTTGAATGGTAGCTCTAATGGCAGCAGAGACAATTTTTTTTTTATTTGCACAGCTGCTTCTAGAGAGTTGGTTAGACATCTGCTTCTTCAGAGAAGATCAGTGTTCTTCAATAACCTTTAAAAAATGCAGACTGGTCCCAAAGTTGTTAAAGTTTGGTTTGGGGGATGCACTTTATGAGCCTTAATAGGAGATGTGTTCCCCACCTTCAGCTTTGGACTTGGGCTGGGCAGGAGTGAGCCTTCCCCAGTGCTGTGCCGGGTCAGAGAAATGCATGCTATGTCAGCACCTGTCTGGCACCACTCTCTCTATAGAGCACAGCCTAGCAGGGAGGCTGGGGTGAAGCCTATGTGGAGCCCTCAAAAAGATTGACATGTATTTAAAGTATTTGTCTTCTTCATTTTACCTGAGAAGTCAATAAACCAATGCTCAGAAGTTGCCTGGTTGAGAACTGTAGCACTGTATACCAGATTTCTTGATGCAGGTGCAAGGGATGTGTATTCCTTCAGAGGATGAAATTTATCCAACTGTGTTGCTTATCAGCATGGACAAGTATATTTCACTTTCTTGCTGAAACACGCTGGCTTCACTTCTCTGCTTTTATGTAATTAACAAAGTTTCTGCTGTCTGTTGTGGTGCAATTTTCAAAGACATGTGAAACAGCAAAACACGCTGCTAGAATGACAAACAGTAACAATTCATCCTTTCTTAGAGTCTTCCCCAAAAGTGGAGAGGATTAGACCACCACAGTCCCAGACTAGAGGAGAAGGGGTTCAGTTCCCAGAGAAGCCCCCTGCCACACCTGCAGTCAGAGCACTCCATTCCATGAGACTTCGTGTTGGGAAGGGAGATTTTCCTTGCATGCTGCTCTCCTGATGTTGCTATAGAGAATGGGTCAAAGGGAAGGTGGCTTTTCTTCCTTGTCCTTTTGAGAAGGGAGCAAAGGAAAGAGAGCAGAAAAATGGGTGTTTTGATCCACCTTTTTCTCATTCTGGTTGCATAAACACACCAGAGTATTTCTCTAAATTAAATTAAGCAAACCTTTCATGTTCTCTCTCTGCTTCCAGAAAGCTAATGTGGCTGCTTGCAGATTTGCAGCTACGGAGGAGACAAAGATATGTGGTGCACACAGACTCAAGTGCTGATCAGTGTCATGCTGAAAGAAGTGCACAAGCTATAATAGCATATAAAAGCTTTCTGGGCATCAAGCACAAAAATCTGTTTAAATCCCTGACAGGGATGAGAGCACAGCACGTACTATCAGCACACGCACAGAGACAGAAAGTCTCTCAGAACATTTGCATTTTGGATTTGTTGAAATTAGGAGACTTCAACCTTTCTAAAAAGGTTGAAATAGTAATTTTAAGACTTCAGCTTCTCCCCATCCCCATATAAATATTTAGTGCTCTTCCCTTTCCTCTGCACATGTGCCTGAGTTACACTGATCCCAACTGCAATTTTTCTTGAATGTATGGAATGTAGAAACCCATAGGCCTCTCTTTCATATTAATAATCATAATTTCATATTTAGGTGTTGACAATCACAAGTATTCCTTGTGCCACACAGTTAAGGACTGACCCCCACCATGCATGGCACAGAACAAACAGCAAAAAGATTGTCCCCAGGCTGCAATTCCTCATGAACACAGACCCTTTTCCTAACAAGCACGTGTGTAGAGCTGCACATCTTGAGACAGTGCCTGGACAGACCTCAGATGAAGTGTGTCAGCTGTCTGTGAGGCAGAATGAGGCAAGCTGAACTGGAGCAGAACGTGATGCTTTTGTGGATCAGTGGTGAGCAGGTCAGGTAGTATAAAGTGGTTCTTTGAGGGGAAAATGCTGTTTCAGGAAGGTTTGACTCCAGAGATGTTTTGTTTAAAATTTCCCTTATTTTGATAACTGATTTTCCGGACTAAGATCTCTCTACAAAGAGTCTGTGTAACTCAAGGACTATTACATTAGAGATCTGTATCAAGTGGCATAGCTGGAGCTACCAGTTAGAGGAATGTAGGGCAGGTGGATGAATGTTTTCTCCAATATCAAACAGATGCAGCAAAAAATTATTCAGGGGCAGGAAAAGAAGTGCTATTAGGTTGAAAATGTCAACTCAGTCACCAACAGCCATCTGTAAAGATGAGAGAGAAAAGTAAGAGGAGAAGACCAAGGCCACTGAATAGAAGATTCTTGTCTAATTTAAGAGGAAAATGAGTATGTCTCTACTTATCTGATTAAGGAGAAGGTAAATAGGAGTGAGCTGAAGAAAGATCTTTCCCTTCTTGTCCGTTAACTGGATGTGACTGCCACTTCAGCAATGACAGCCCTCCCTCCCTCCACTTTCAGCTACTCAAATAGCAGGAAAGACTAGGAATAGGCAGTGTGGATAAGCTGGTTATTGAATATTTGGACTGTGACCCCCTTCTCCTTCCAGTCAGGCTGTTAAATATTCATGTAAGTGGGCTCAGATAGATCCCTGCCATCTGTCTGTACTTATATGACTTCATCCAAACAGGTCCAAAATGTAAAATTGTATACTTGGAACAGCTCTTCAAAGAAAAAGGGATTTTTCCTGATTTTTCCTGAAGGGAACAGGAATGAAAATACAATGTAATTTAGCAAATAAACACATTTATTCATCTGGACTCCATCAGCAAGGACTCAAACTCGGCAATTTTAAGTGCCAGGCCCAGCTTTAGCCCAGGGCTCTCCGGGAAAAGATCATATTTAGTGTTATGGTTTAGATCCAACGTGTTCCCCAGCTCATCTAATATTGATCATTAAGCATAAAAAAAGTCTGTATGCAGCTAAGAAGGAAACAGGAGATTGTCACTATATGTGTGTGTGGGTACAGAATGAAAGTATTTGAGGAGGAGAAATCAGTAATAAGCCCATTATTTAGCCTTCAGTATGTTCAGTTGCACACCTTGATGACCAGATAAAAGGGAACTGTCATGCAAGCTTCAGTAAACAGTATGCCATATGGACAATTCCACGAGGGAACAGATTGTCACAGCTACATTTGACCTGTTTTAGAGCAATCCTGACTCTCCCTTGGCACCTTGGATGTGCTGCTGACATTTCAGCAGAACTGCTTCAAAAACACTTGAGTGCCGTTGTCAGAATAGTGAGGCGTTTTATGAGTGAGAAGTAATTTCTTCATTTTAAATTAAGCAACAAGCCTAGTACTTCTCCTCTTCTCAAAGCCTCTTAAAACAGTCTGAGCAGGAAAGAGGGAGAGACAAGAATACTGAGAACACAAAGACAGGCTTTTCAGTGGACCTGTGTTAAGTTACTGAATACATGCACTTGTATCATTCATACCCTTCAGGGATTTGAATCTGAACCTCAGATTCAGCTCACAGAAGCCCCGCATGGGCAGGTTGTCACAGAAGAGATGTCTGTGAGATGGCTGAGGTGGGTGATTGGTTTCATACCTGCTCACAGAAGGGAGCTTACTTTTTTTTTCTTCAGGCTCTCACCTTTGAGCTCTTTTTAGACAAGAATGCATTTTGAAAATAAAAAGGAATAAATTTTAACTGTGATGCTTAAGAAATTCTTGCATGTGTTTTGGAGGCATGCCAGAGTGGGTTGGGTCTTTGTGCCTTGAAAACATTTCAATATGGTGTTATTATTTTAAGGGTTTTTCTCCTTGGCTTGGTCTTTAAGAATAGCCTTGAGGCTTTCAGCTTATGCCATCAATAGCATTTTGTTGATGATTTTTTTTCCCCCCACTGTTTTTCAGGCATTGGGAAAAACGTCATCTGTGACCGAACGGCGACTCCCCTGGATGCCTTTCGGATGATGACTGCGGCTCATTACTACCCAAAGCTCATGAGCATCATGGGGAACGTTTTGCGCTTCCTGCCTGCTTTCGTGAAGATGAAGCAGCTGATCCAGGAGGGTTACGTGGGGGAGCTGCTGGTGTGTGAGGTACAGGTCCACAGTGGGAGCCTGCTGGGCAAGAAGTACAACTGGAGCTGCGATGACCTGATGGGAGGTGGGGGCTTGCACTCAGTTGGCACCTACATCATCGACCTGCTGACCTTCCTCACCAGCCAGAAGGCCGTGAAGGTGCACGGGTTGCTCAAGACCTTTGTGAAGCAGACAGACCACATCAAGGGCATCCGGCAGATCACCAGCGATGACTTCTGTACATTTCAGATGGTCCTGGAGGGGGGCGTGTGCTGCACGGTGACACTCAACTTCAACATCCCGGGGGAGTTCAAACAGGACATCATCGTGGTGGGCTCGGCGGGACGGCTCATTGTGATGGGCACTGACCTCTACGGACAGAGCAACAGCTCTCCTCAGCGGGAGCTCCTGCTGAAGGACTCCACGCCGGTCAGCAACTCCTTGCTTCCGGAGAAAGCCTTCAGTGACATCCCATCCCCCTACCTGCGGGGCACCATTAAGATGGTGCAGGCTGTCCGGCAGGCCTTTGAGGACCAGGACGACAGGAGGACCTGGGACGGGAGGCCCCTTACGATGGCTGCCACTTTTGACGACTGTCTGTACGCCCTGTGTGTGGTGGACACCATTAAAAAGTCAAACCAGCTGGGGGAGTGGCAGAACATTTCAATCATGACCGAGGAGCCAGAACTGAGCCCGGCATACTTGATCAGCGAAGCCATGCGGAAGAGCAGGATGTCTCTGTACTGCTAGCTCCTCTGAGCTCCTGGGAAAGAATAGGAACCAGACAGCTCTTGAAGGAGATGGTAATTCAGCCCCTGTGAAGGGCTTGGGTGTCTTAGAAACAGCTGAGGATACAGGAGAAGGAAACCCAGTGTCTGGATCGATTAAATCTGTTGGCAGCTAAATGCCAAACTGATGTGGTCCTTCGGAATGCCCAAAACGGACTGGAGATTTAAGAGCTGATAAACTTGACTGTTTTAATAACAGTATTAGCTGGCTGATTGCAAAGATATATCATGGACTCATCCCCTGCTTGCAGGTGCTTTAGATTATCCAACTGTGTTTACTGTGAAAGGTTGGGAAGATCCTTTTTAGATTTTCCTCACCTACCAGAGGGCTGTGAAGGTACTGTCATGTCATTAAATTTTCTGTAGTGTCTGACATGAATGGTTCCTACCATGACAGCTGACACCACCATGCTGTATTACTACACCTCCAACCAACACACAGAATAACAGGACTTGATGTGAAAGCATTGCAGGATTCAGAAAATCTTGGCAACTCACTTTTCATACAGCCTGTTAGGAGCTTCTGTGTGTTGGTTTAGTAGTTGATGTTTGTTTTGTTTGGTTTAGATTTTTTGTTTTGTTTTTTTTCTTTAAAGCACAATTACATAAGAAAATGTGTGGCTTTTAAAACAAAGCAGTCCTCAACCACAGTGCATATGCCTGGGTATTTGGGGAGGGAGGTCTTCTGTGAGCTGCTGGTAAGCGTCAGCGTTACGGGTTTGCCGATTAAAATGGGTGGTGGAAAACATTCATGGATGACAGACGGCAAGACATAGTAATGATAATGGGGTTTATTATACAGCTGAACTCAGCTAAAAGATTTGCACAAAATTTCCTGTGTTTGGGACTGACTTCTGAGTGAATTCATCATGCATTTTGGTTTTAGGTGGGAAACTGTAGGAATATAACCCAAAACCATACGATGGTTAGATGAGCAGTGTTCTTTTAAACCACTGTGAACTCACACTTGAGAGTAATTTCACATCCCTCAAGCTGGAAGTTCTCACCTCCACCAAGTGGTGAGTGTGAGTGAAAAACAAAAGGGATGAGAAAATTTCCCATCTATTTACAAGGTAAAAAAATTACATAGGACCCCAGCCTCTTCACCTCCTTAAAGTGGCCAGCTATTGGTACTGTATTAATCATTCCCTGTCACCAGTTCAGGGGTGGACAGACGCTTTTGCTATGTTTTTCCTGTTCTTCTTTTTAATATTTTAGATAGCAGTCTTGAAATACTTATTCTTTTGAGAATATCTTCTTGAAAGAATATAGTGGAAGTCACATGATTTATCCCAGTAAACAGGGATACTCTTTTTCTTTGTAAAGCTGCTCCAGTGCTGATGTGTTTACAGCGCTAGGTCTTGAAATAGTAAAAGAGTAGAACACAAGCATATAGCACTAAATAATATTAAACTTGAGAAAAACCCTTTGAGGGTTTTTTTTTTTAATTTTGACTAGGGGAAATAAGAGAATATTGGGATGGGCAGTAAATCTAAAGAGAAAATAGGTTTTTGAACAGGAGGGCATCAGTAGTGTTGTTCATCTTACCTGGCTTTAGTCAGCTCGGAGTCAGATGTCTTCTTCTGATCAGCAAGAACACAGCAGGCAATACAGAGAGAGCTCTCCAAAGGCTGACTCAGTTCACCCTTGAATTGATATAGAAAGAGATGCCCACTGGAAATGCCTGTCTTCCTCCTTTGTAGAGAATTTTGGCTTCTAAATTTTGATGTGGCTGAAGTTAGGAAACTTGTTTCCCAGCCCTAAATTATTCATGTATGCTTAATATTTCAAGAGCATATGTGTGACCTTTCATTAAATAGTCCCCAAAATGTAATAGTGTGACTGATGAAGGAATAATGTAGTACTGCAAAACCGCACCCTAGGGGATAATTGTTTCTATCCATGTTGTTCTGCCAGTTCTAGCAATTCTCTCTGGGGCTGTTTCTGCTAAAACCTTGGGCAAGGCTTCATCATTCCTTCTTGGAAGCAGCTGCTGACAAGTTTGGTTGTTTTTCTTTAAAATGGGTTTCTGTGAGAATTCCAGAGGTAGTATCTCTGCCAGTAGGAATTTCCCATTGCAACTGTCATGGTATACACCATGCTGTCCAGTTCCTTTCCTGCCCTGTTAGAAGTAAGTAACACAGAAGAGAGGATTTGATCAAGAAATCATCTGTCGGTCTCCTGAAAATAGAATTACCCCAAATGGGATCAAGAGAGTTTTCATACAGTAAAGCAAAACCCATTTACTGAAAAGAGTGGCTAGTGCAAATCATGAATGCAAGCCTGGTGGATAATTAACCATGTCTAGTTAAACATAATCCAGAAGTGGGACAAAACTTGGACCAAAATGTTTGTCAGTCTTGCTTCTCAGTGGTTTGGCAGTTGTGCTGGAGTTGCTGTTCATGTCTTTGCACTTCATTTTGGTTCACAAATGTTGGCAGTGTTTCCTCTCTTGTGTTTTCTTCTTTCCCCTGTCTTTCTGGGTTTTGTGATGCCGGTTGGAATCCTTTTCCCTGCCCTTGCAGTGAACAGGTGAGACACAGTGAGTAGGGATTGTACTACTGAGCACAAACTTTCTGTCCCGGATCCAAAGGTTTAGGTGACAGGCATCATCCACTCTCTGTGCAGACCTACTGATGCAGCAGAAAGAAAATCCATTGCTTTGGTTACACAGACACCTGATGCTGCTGTTCGTACTGGCTTGCAAATGGGTTGAATCTTGTACAGCTCCTTGTGCTGGCCCAGAGAGAGCAGGGACAGGGTGGGACCTCCTCTTCTAAGAGATGCTACATTTATGTTACCTAACTGAGATGGCAACAGGAGCTGCGTACGTTCAGGATTGTACAGCAGTTTTTCCATTCTCTAGGAGGTGAAGGTGCTGCAGTGTCAAGTGCAAACATACTAAACTTCCACTTGGCTTGGAGGAGGAAAAAATTGATTTATTTATTGAATGCGTACTGTTATTCTGACAAATAGTTTCTTTACAGTCTGGGATTTTTCTTGGCAGCATTCAGCCCTCTGTGCCTTTGGTACATTGAATTTGCCCTAAGTAGCCTCTGAAGTTTGAGTTTGGTTTAGGAATTTGGGCAGCAGATAGCAGAGATGTACTTCATTGAACTCAGAGTGGTACCATCCCAGGAAGCATGTATTTGGAATTACACTTTTAATGCTGTACCACAAGATTTGAGATGAATACTGCTAAACTGGTTCAGGCCCAAGAGCCAAACTGCAGCTACTGCTGGATTTTACAGGAGTTCCCAAATGAACTTGTTCATACACTAGGTAAGACATTTCATTCCTCTTTCTCAGGGCTGCTGTTGGAGAGGCTCTTTCCTTTGCCATCGACCTGTGCACATAGGATACTGATTGATATGGTCTGTTGCCAAAGACAAAAAGAGCCAGAGGGTGAGCTTTGCTGCTCTGCAGGGCTCTGTTCCACTGCTGGGACAGTCAGCTGGGAGAAGGGTGTCTTATTTCCCATGGGAATTGCATTGAGATTCACACCAGGGGTAGTGACCTTTTGTTAAATAGTCACAATAGTCACACACCTGTGCTGTCTGACAGCAGGGCACAACTGAACTCCTTAAATGTGCCCAAAGGGAGGGTGGTGACTGCAGCAGGGAGCAGCAGGCTGGTACCTCTGTGCCTGCCCTACAGGAAGGATATGTTGGTGGTATGGAGTGTGAGGGCTGCACTTCCTGAGGGTGACAGCAGCAGCCTTGCTTCACCTCTGTGTGTGGGAGCCCAAGAAGGGACCCAGCCCTTGGGGAAGCAGGATCTGTCCCCTACTCCTGCTGGATACATCCTCAGTGCTGATCTCAGTGAAGTATACTGGAAGCATAAGAACTCTGCAGGTGCTTGGGGTTTCCTATATCTAGTACCATGCATGTGTTAAATCTGTAGTACTTCAGCTGTGTACTCAGAAAAAAACAAGTTGAGATGATGGGACCTTACCCATGCAGCCAGCACAGCAGAGAATTGGGCCATCCCTCAACAAATTTTGGTTCAGGATGGGCTGCTCTGGAGCTCATCCTTTGCTTTGGCTGGAAGCACAAGAAATCCCTGCCCAGCCAGCATTGGGCACTATCCACTTTGTGATCCCTTCTTTTCCATAACTTTCAAAAAAGTGAACAGCTGTCCTGAAAGTTCAGCCATTCATAAAAAGGAGCCTTTTCTGCTGCATGTGGTCACAGCACAAGGAAAATTCAATTTCTTGTTTATTTTTGTGTCCATTCAAATTTGGAATAGACCCAGACAATATAAAATGACTCACTGATCTACCAAGAAAAGGCTTATTTTATTTAATGGATAAAGGTAAACATAGTATCTGATGTTCTTTTTGCAGAGCTTCAGAAATGAGTGATGACAGAACTTCTAGTGGCTGGGAATTTTTGTATTTGACTTTTATTTATGTCCTTCAGTGTAAAATATCACTCATTATGAAGTCTATTCACTTCTAAGTTCTCTATTTAAAAATCAGAGTTCTGGCCTTGTGCAGATACTCCACACTGCTTTGGTGTTCCAGAAACTCAACACTGGACTTTTGACCTCTGCAGTGATCTCTGGGTATCTGGGGCTAGTTGTGAAATAGCAGGATTATTCAGGACTGCAGTTCCTTTTTGTTATTGTTGAAATTGTTACTTGCGGGGAACAAAGTTTGTAAATTTTAGAGATGAAGTGTGACTGAATAATATTTGGCAGTCTTATCTGCTTTAAAATTTCCCCTTTCTTGAGCTGCTGGGTGAAGTCTGTCCAAAAAAATAATTTCCTTTTAACTACCCACTTGCATTTGCTCATGAAAAGAAGAAATTTTTAAGTAAATGGGACTACACATAATGCTGCATTCATGAACTGATGTCAAAACCTCATTGACTTAATGAGTGTATGAAACCACAGTCCAAACAAGTAATGTCATTTTGAAGCTGCCAGATCCAGGCCTTGGGTTGGGGAAAGAAGGGTATCAGCACAGGTCAGACTGAAATAGCTTTTATTCAGCATTTTGAGTAAAATGAATAAACAGAATGGCTATGGTCAATCCAAAACTGAGCACATGTTTGTATAAGGGTATTTATTTAAATTTTTTTTATTTTGGGATTAAGTTCCATTTTTAAAGAATGCTGTTTTGAAATGAAAGGTTTTAAAAATCTATCTTTTATTATGTTTTGGCATGTGTGAAATTAACTGTTTGGGGCTGGGTGTGGGGGGTTTCTGTTGTTTTGGCTTTTTTTTAAATCCATACTTTAAAATCTCATCCGTTTGGTTTAAGGGATTAAGTGAATTCAGCTGCCCTGGCAAGTTCAGTTCTGAACCTGCACCCTCAGTGTCTTACAGGGACCCCATTTTTAGCATCTGAATTTGGCCTTCTGGGTTTCATTTGTGTCTTCTTGTGGCAGTGGGAAAACTGATTCATTCCATGGGGTTGGCAACAGATAATCAAGATACTTTTTGCAGCAATGCCAGCCATTGTCTTTAAAAGCACTTAACTCCATTGACTTGTTTACCTTGGTTATTTATGACCTTCCAGCCACGTGCTGTCCATTATTTGTTTTCCTTTTTTTTTTTTGTATCAGCCATTGGACTCACTTCCCTGCCCTCTCTGTTTCTCATTCCATTGCAAACCTGGAGGAGAGCCTCCCTCATTACTCACTGAGCTCCTGCTCAGTCTGTGTTGCACATATGGCACATGTGGCATACAGGGTGGCTAACTACAGCTTGAAGTGACTTTTAACACAGGTCCATTACAGGATAGGTGAACACCACAACTGCTCAAGTACGGGGCATTCTGAGTGCCCAGCTAGGGCACAAATCAAAGCTCCCTGCTGTGCTGTGCTAAACGAGCAACACTCACTGTTTCTCTCCCACTGGTTTGCTTTTATTTGATTTTGAAAATGAGAAAATGTTCAGTTTGTTGCTGTGTCAATATTAAGTATATATTTATTGTTTTTCAGACATACATATATATAAATGCTATATATATATAATGTCAACGCATGGACATATGTACAGTAGATATTTTAAAGAGCTATTTATCAAGAAAAGTAAGTGTTATAAGTAAACAGAGTTTATATTTTATATATTATGTAGATAGCAAAACAAAAAAAAAAAGTGGTTAAATTATACTAGGACTTTTGGGGGTGGGGTTGGAGAAATGGGCAAGGACTGGTTCTAGCATTTTAAATAGCCAAACTACTTTGTACGGAAGCTGCCTGCTGTGCCTCTCGGCTGCAATATCTGTTTGTTTCTTCTTTTGGAAGATGATGTGCATTGTTACTTTTACATTGCTTGGGGAATGTAGTTAGTTTATTCTCAGCCAACTGGTATGTGCTGCTTAAAACATGGTTTCCTGCTGTTCTGCATATTTGCATTGATGGAATAAAAGGATCTTAACTGGCAAATAAAGACGTAAAAGGATGTGATCCCAGCTGTCTGTGTTCTTTCCCCACACTTGTATTTTGGGGGGCATGTGTGTGCGTAATAACCATCACCTTTGCCTGGTTTCTGGCCTGCTTGTTAAGTTCAGCATATCAGAGTAAAATACATGGGCTTTGTGCTTGGAGGCGGGGATTTTGATGGAGGAAAAGGACAAATGAAGTTTAACACTCATTATTCACCCATATTGAAAATTTTATGTATGGCAAAGACTCAACTAGTGCCTGTTGGGGGGTGTTTCTCAAAGTGACAGCTGCTTTTGCTGCCAAAGGATGCAAGTAAGTCCAGTGTCACATCAAAACTGGGACATCCCCCCCTGCTTCTGCCTGGAGATCTCTTCTCCTGAACTTCTCTTTCTTCTGGTTCCTTTTACTCCTTTCTCCAGCAGAGCCTGGAGATCCTCTTCCCACCTGACCACTGGTATTGTGGAATGTTTTTGCCTTCCCAGTCCCCAGCTCCCTCCAGTTACTTACCCATGCCTACCTCCATCCTTGTCCCATCTGCCAGGAGCTGTCTGCTTATCTGGTGCTCCTTTTCTCCCCTATATTTGGGAGTATCTAAAGTCTCATAAGGATCTTGTTATTCCAGGCCCTCTGTTGCAGAATATAATCTCACATGGGTATGAAGTAGAAGAAATTCTGGGATCTGTGGGAAGAGATATTGCCTCTGTGATTGATGTGTAAAAAGGACAGAGCATTTCCTACATTGCCTTTTAGAGCAGAGCACACAAAGATGTTGGATTCTACTCGTGTCAGTGGATGCTCCATTTGCAAGCACTACGAAAGTACGTAAATCTGAGGCACAAATCTGTGAAGGGATGGGAAATCATCACTTACAATGCACACTACCCTCAGATCACATAATGTAAACTATTTTTCATAAATATAAAAATTTACAGAGTGGATATATTTTATATAAAATTTACAGAGTGTGGTTTCATCACAGAAATGTAACACGTTAGCAACTTCTATTACTACCATTGCAACTACCGTACTGTAAAGATAGTTTATATACACATAAAATTATCAATTTTAATACACATTATTTTCTTTGTCTGAAGAGAAAAGCACAAGACAAGGAAGCATCAGTGCCCAGGTCTTCAAGAATTATAGTTTAATGTTTGTCTTGTTCTCATGAGTAAATGTAGTATAACCTTGCTCAGGTTTCCAGATCACCGTCCCAAACCAATCCATTAGGCACTGAATTAGAGTAGGGCCAAATTTCACAGTATATCCTTTCCCATCAACTCCAGAGTAAAATAAGGCCTACTTGTCTTTCAAAGGCTAAAACTGAGAAATCCCTGGAAAGCAGCACCTGGGGGAGCAATTACTGTGAAACAGTGTTGGAGATACAGTGGGATTATTAGTACAGCATTCCAGCATACAATACATAACTGTACAGGTAAGTGAGAATACAAGAGCAAGTATAAACATTCCACACTAATGAGGCTGCACAAGTGCTAAGATAAACATTTCCAAACCTGTGTCAGCACATTGAGACACCTAAATGTAGATTTATGGACCCAAGTAAAAATTCTGCTTTGAAAACAAATTGTAAAAACATAGGTGAGGGGGAAGACCTCTTGCCATTTTCATAGTTTTTGAAGAACCAAGGCTTTCCCCAGTTTACCCTGGCTTGTCCTGCTGTTTTCTGGAGCCCCTATTGATTAGCAGCTATGCAGTAAAAACAATGGGTGGCTTGTAGCCATAAATATTAATCAGAAGAATGTTAAATGCATTGCATTGTTCTCTTTGGCAATGGAGAGTTTGCTGGGGCAGGGGTTATTAAAACATGCTGCTGTGCCAAAGAGAAGACGCACTTAATGCCTTTGCTATTTATTCCTCTTGGGCAGTGGAAGGCTGTGGAAGTCTTTTGTGAGGCCAGCGGAAAGCCTGTGTTTCAGAGCTGACACAGGTGATGCCCGGGACAGCAGGGCTTTACCCCAGCACAGCTGCAGTGAGGTGACACAGCACGGCTCTTCCTAGGACAGCCTTTCCTGGGTTGGAGGCTGGGAGAAGGTGCCTCTGTTCTGTCTGCACGGGCCCATGTGCCTGTGCTGGTCACAGCTGCACTCACCATGTTCAACACGGAAGGAGGACATTTCCACCAGGCGTCCTCAGCAGGCAGTCACCAGACCTGTCACCTGACAGCACTGGCCAAGTCCAAGCTAAAGCTCATGTCCTGCACATGCTGCCTTTCCTAACATATTTTCCCCTTGGGAGTGCTCCAGCTAGTGCATTTTGCACCACAAGCCTTGGTGTGCACCACACGTTTGCTTTAAAACTAATCACTGCAGCTCCACAAACAGTTCCTGAGGGATGAGGCAGGGCTGCTGCCAAGCCCAGGGCACCTTCCTCTTGTCCTTGACTGCTTGTTCCTGCCTTCCCTGGGTACAGGCACTGGGGAGAATGTGTGTGGCCACCTGGTTAACACAGTCATGGACTTAGCTGAAAGCTAACATTGTCAGGTTTTTACTAGGTTAGTTTTCAGGCAGAACAATTCCCTGGTCTGAGTCACTGTCGACAGAAATTTATGCCAAATCAGTCTAATAGCAGAATGTAAATAGAAACCAGGTCTGCTGACTGCCAGAAATGTGCTTTTTTCATCAGATCAAAGAGTTGGTAGAGTAACTACAGAATAATAAACAGGTCCAAAAGAAAATCTAATAAAGGAAAACAATTTTAAGTTCTGCATGTCCCTACAAAAGGATTTACCTGTAAGCAAGTGTTTCTGAAGTGGCCCCTCCTCCAGGCATGGAAGCGGTGTACATACAGATTCTAGAGAAATGCTTCACAGACTTCTCCAGTCTGTTTTAATAACTCTGCCTTTCACAGTTAATCACATCTTGCAGACTAAAGGCTTTTCTAGATTATCAGATCTCATCCAGGCAATGACAACAGCCTCTGAATGCAACCAGTGTTGTCACTTGTGCAAGTAAGTTTTACATGGTGTTTCAGCCATACCTGGAAGAGCTGAGACCCATTTTTCAGACTTTGAGAAGGCAGAGATAGTTGGAAGTGGAAATGGTGCTTGACAGGCTTCTTTATTTTCCCAGTGCTATCTCTAAGTTGATAGATTTTATATTTTAAGACTCCTTTCCAGTTGTGCTTGCTATACATCTTATGGAAATACCTGTGATGAAAAGATGCCTTCCATTACTAGTTGTGACAAGCTTTCCAGCTCAAGAAGGAAGGTAATCAGAATGTCAGATAAGGTAATCAGAAGCAGGATAAAAAGCAGATTCAGAAGAAACCAGAACTTTTCTGGGCTCTGATGTCTGACTCTATCCTGTTAATAGTTAGAAACATCCCAAGCATGATTTCTGGCTTAGATCAACTTGTATTTGTCAAGATCCTTTCTGTGGCACTGTTAGGAAGTTAGCACACAGCAGACATGATTCCCACTAAGCAAACTGCTTGAAACCACTCTCTTTTTTGGTGATTATAAAATCAATTGCCATTCTGTGCCCATAGGCCTTAGTGGCAGAGGGTGAGCCTCAGTGCTTCCTCTGCTGCTGTGGATGCAGCCAAGTGTTGAGGACTGACTGGCAGAATGGAAGGATGTTGGGATTACTAATCTTGTGCGTTAAGAAATGAGTCTGTCTGTGTTGCAATGTGAGGAAATGCAGGTATAAACTGTGCCAAGCTCTTTCAGCACAATATTTTTTTGTTAAAATGGACTGTTTTTTCCATTCACTTTTCTATGCCTTTTGCATGCAGTTCCATGACAGCATAAACAACTTTCTGGGAGATGTCCTGCCCTTTTGGCTTACAGACCTTGATACATGGAATTAACTCTTGTCTAGGCCTACTGTAGGACAAGGGCTTCTGTGAAGAAAAGGGACTAAGTCACCTGCTGAATTGACAAAGCTCCCAGCTATCCACTCCTGTTTGGCAAACTTCATCTGTACTGCTTCACATGTATGAAGTGTCTTATAAACATTAACAAATTGGCTCAAAATGAGCTGTTGTGATTTTTCCCATTTTGCAGCTGGCAAGGTGGAGACAGAAGTGAAGTTGGTGAGATTGCTCCTTAATGAATGAATTTCTCTCTCTCTCTCTCTTTTTTTTTTTTTTAGTTTTAGCTTCTAACCTGTTTTTAACAGAGGTTTTGATAGGATTTTCTTCCTTTTATGGATGAAGTGGTCAGAACTATTTAGCTTTATAAGATTATTTTTATATTCTTTACTGTGAGGATGGTGAGACACTGGCACAGGTTGCCCAGAGAAGTTGTGGATGTCCCATCCCTGTCACTATTCAAGGCTAGGTTGGATGGGATATGGAGCAACTTGGTCTAGTGTAAAATGTCCCTCCTCATGGCAGGGGGGTTGGAATTAGATGATCTTTATGGTCCCTTCCAACCCAAACCATTCCATGATTCTATGATTTTAAAATTAGTACTGGAAGATTTGAAATTACAGTTAATATTTCTGTTTATAACAGGATCTCATTGGCTTCACAAAGAAGGTACATACCATTACCTTCACCTCATCTTTTGAAACTTAGAGATAAATGGCAACCCATGCTGCTCAAGGCCATGAAGAACAAGTCTATGACAGCCAGATCCACATCTTCCTACTTTAATTTCCAGTTCCCTTTAAATAGTTCTCAAATCTAATATAATTCTCATTCATTATAATTAATATAATTAGTCATATATAATTAATGCCTAATATGCTGTTGCAGTTTGTGAATACCAAACAAGCTGGGGTTGGCTGCACAGTCTGTGCTCAAATTCATCTGTTTAGAACAGTGCTAGCAGCACCAAAGCCTATACCAGCAGCTTCACAGCTATGTGAATACACGTTGTGCAGTTCCATCTATGGAGGGGAAGGTGAGACTGTGTTCTCCATTAACTGATTTTAAAACCAAGCTGACAAAATTAGCACCAGATCCATGTGCTGACCAGAAAATCAGCAGAATATCCAATCCGGTAGCACAAAGCTGCACTTCCTGTTGTGTGTTTTGAGAAAAGATGTTAGAGGGGCGTACCTGCCTTCACCCTATAGCTCACAAAGCTCAGCTTGACAAGGATTTCTGGCCTCAAATCCTTCAGGGAGCATTGCTTTCAGTTCCCAACAGCAAGTTCTCAATGGAAATGGCTGCAAATCATTGCTTGTAGAGGCAGATGAGAGTCATCCTGGTGTAATTCAGAAATTGGTGGGGTAAATTGCCCTGTGATTTTTACAACTTTGCATAAAGCAGGACATTGACACGGGAATGCAGACCTAGAAGGCTGACAGAAAATCACCCATCAGCAGAGAGGGGGAGGCTGCTTTGTGCTGTCACAAAATAAACACCCATTCACCATTCCAGCTTTACAGCTTGTCTTCATATATTAAAACAAGCCTGCAAACCATGACTGATATAATTTCGAGTTATTAATTAGCTGCTGTTCAATCCTTTATGAATGCGCTAGCGAAGCCCTCTGAGCTTCACCGAGATCAAAAGCCTGCTGGTCCACAGGGCTCCCCTCCCCCTGGGCAGGCAGGCTTCCTGAAAGAAAACGATTAAGTGACAAATTATTCTTTGGAGGTACAAGTGCTGTGTCTGCTGGGTTGCTTTGGTTGGATCCGATCCTTTCATCCTTACATCAGTGGTCCCAGGGAAGCAGCCGGGTTGAGCTCCTGCCTTTGAGCCCAGGCGGCAGGGTGGAGCTATAAATTTGTTCCCGTGGCCAAAGGTGCCGGCCTGGGTGCTGCTCTCAGCACAGGTTGTGGCCGAAGAGGGTAGAAATGGTATGCAAAACTTCATCATAAAATAGTTTGGTTTGGAAGGGACCTGTAAAGCTCATCTAGACCAATTCCTCTGCAAAGAGCAGAGACACTTTCAACTAGATCAGGTAACTCGGCCCCCCATCCAACCTGACAATCAGTGTTTTCAGGGACGGGGCATCCACCACCCCTGTAATCAGGGATACAGGTTGAGTGAGGAAAACAAAATCAAATTACCATATGCAGTTTGTGACCTTGAACTGGCTTCTGGGCACATTTGTGGCTTTGGTACAAAGAGAAATATTGCAAAGACTGAAACCCAATCCTAATTTCTACTTGGTTTTGCATTTTGTTGCTCATACCTGCATATTTTTGTCTCACCTCTAACCATATATAGGGATCATAATAACTATACCTCATCCAAATACCACAACTCTTGATTAGGCTGCTCAAGATGACTTATTTAATTTTCCCACTGTCCTTAAACTGACCCACCTTTGTCTCACTGTCACCTCATTGTCCTTTCTTAATTAAAGAGTAGCAAACCCAAGATAATATTATTTGGGACTGTTTATTAGTTACTATGTCATGCCCCAAATGTGCCATGCTCAGTGAGAGTACAAAGCATGTGTTTGGTGCTATTTAAAAACTTGCATGCCTTTTTCAGGCAAAAATGTCAATCCTAACACAGCTACTAATCAAGTTGGTAGAAGAATAATTAGGGCAGGCACAGCTGATGTTACACAACAAATCAGTTATGACTAGAATCCAGAAGACATCATCCTAAAAATATCACTAACATAATCTTTAAAAAACCCCTTTACATTTGGAGCAAGCAACAGCACTAGTTTATTTCCTTCATAATTGTCTTGCAGTTTCTGTACATCATTGCAGACAAAACCATGTCACCTCTGAAGAACACTCTTTCTTTAGCAGGATGAGAAAACACAGAAGTAGGACACATTTGAACTCAGATTGCCAAGTTGAGCCTCTCCTCTTGCTATTTTCAGCCCCGTAAGCCTTTTCCTTGCTGTCATTTGGGGATGTGTGTTTATGATTACAGGGACAGTATTTGGTCTGCTTGGAGACAGACCTGCCTGTTGTGCCTCCATGCTAAAATGAAAGGCTGAATTCCTCTCTGGATGCCAAACAGCTTTATAATTTTTTTTTACCCTAGAGTGTTATATTTTTTCCATCTGACTTCAACAAGGAATTAAGTTGTGAACATTAATAGTGCCAACATTTGCATTCTTCTCTCAGGTAGAATGTAAACAGCAGACTGATGCTGTTTTGGCCAGGAAAAGGGGCCAAGCATTTCCACGTCTGCTGATCTTCATAATGAAAAGGTTATGTGAATGTATAAGTAAATTGTCCTTTCCATTAACACAGCCCTGCTCTCCATCTGGAAATATTCATGCTTCTGAAAAAACACGAGATGATATCTTAGAAAAGCTGAAATGACCCAACTTGTAACTTCTTTCCTGAACATCAATCATTTCCTATTATGACAGAACAAGGAATGATGCATTAATAACCTGGAAGTACACACTGAATCTAATACACTGTGGAGATATTATCAGATGAGTGCCTTTTTTTTTTTTTTTAAGTACATCTTCCATCAGTTTAGAGCAAATGAAACCCACATGAAAACTTTACTTATTCTTTGTATGTTACATCGTTGTGTCATAATGCCATGCAAATACGAACCTCCATACTGTGTAAAATGGACATTTTATTGCTTTGTATTTTCCCACTTTTTGGAGAAATTCACATAACAAGGTGTGCTTCTGATCTGTAATTCTGTTCTGTAATGACACTGGTAGGTCAGTCACACAGGACAGACTGAACTGACTTTCCAAGAGCAGCACATCACAGAAAATTAGTGCAGCTTTAACAGCAAAAGAATTGCTTTTCATGAAGAAACACAGGCACAATATAGTTCATATTTTGCAATAAAATACGTTAAAAATGCCTGTTTGGCTTCCTTCTCATGTGGCCTTTTATGTCAGTGAGTAATTCACTTGGTAATTCACTTGAGCAATATAAAGATATCAGTACAAAATGCAAGCACAGTAATACTCATAGTTACAGATAAAAACAAGAGATGCAGTGTGCTTGCAGGGTACTAATTAATTTGGCTCTGATATCTCAGATAATCCCAAGCCAATTCCAAACCTGTTTCCTTTTCATGTGTGCTACCTCTTCTAATGTTATTGCTGTTTAAAAGAATTAAATGTTTAGGTTATCATGGTTTGGATAAATGCCTAGTTATGTATTATTGATTAATGATGTATTAATCAATTTTATTATAAGCACAGTCCTCCACTTGGCTGACCGACACTAGCAGCTATAAATGATTAAATTCTGCTTTAATTTTCAGTGGCAAGAAAGAGATTCTGTCAATAGGAATGAAGATAATTTATGTCTCTAGACAAGGGAAAATAAGGTTACTATTCAGTTTATGAAAATAAAAAACGTTTTAAATTAAATATTTAAGTCACGAGTCACTTGTGTGCTTTACAACAGAGTTACAGCATAAAGAGTCAGTTGGCAAGTGCAGGTGGATGTAGAAGGGAAGTTAAAAGATAAAAAGGCTGTTAGAGTAGGAAAGTCCAACTCAAAAAATAGGTTAGTCATCTTTGGTTTGCTGTGGATGTGTCACCACATAATAATTGTTGTAGTCATTAACAGGTCATGCTTAACCTACACTTTTCATTTCATTTAAATCAAATTAAATTCTTTAATTCATTTCCCACTGACCTAAATATTTATGTGATATATACAACTGATCTCACCATAACCTATTATGTTAGAAACAGGCACCATTAAGAAAATCTCTGTGTGTAAGAAGCTTTCTGCCTATGGGGTTTAGAAACTTTACTAAGGGAAGAACATTCATGTCATTGTTTTCCAGGACAGGTGTTAATTTTATGTTGTATTTTTATTCAGCTAAATCTTTCAGGACCTAATTTTGTTTAGGCATTTTTAGCAATGGCATACCATTCAGTTAACATTCCGTATCTCCTGTACTATAAATTAGTGCTAAAATAAATTGTGTTAGCTTAAGGCTTCTTCAGAGCACCACTATAGCTATGCAATATATCTTGACAAGGCCAGAAATGAGCGATTGAGAATTGCACAAGATTTAATTTCAGTAGCTGTTTCCTGAACCGTGAGATACCTTTAAGCTCCCAACACCACCAAACAGCTCTCGTCCCGAGACAAGTGCCATCTATGGATAAAAGAGGTATTTGAGTTGAAGAAGCCCCAAGTCATCAAAAATGGAACCAGCCTGCCACCTGCTGCTGAGCAGAATAATTTCAAGATTTGCTAGGACTTGTTCTGCTCCAACAAAAAACACGCTCCTGTGTGAGCTGGGTTTGACAAAAGCCTTGCCTATTCTGCAAGGGTGTGCCTTCTCCATGGCTACCTCAAAAGTTTGGGGCAAGATTACAATAATGGGATGTTCTGTGCATTTGAAAATAGGCCACATAACCTCAGCAGCTGCTTTGTCTTCTCTCTCTGGCACTGGGGCGGCCACAGCTGTGCCCAGTTCTGGCACCCTCAATTCAAGAGTCATGCTGAGGTGCTGGAGAAGGTCCAGAGCAGGGCAGTGGAGCTGGGGAAGGGTCTGGGGCACAAGTCCTGTGAGGAGCAGCTGAGGGAGCTGGGGGTGTTTAGCCTGGAGAAAAGGAGGCTGGAGGGGGATTTTATCACTCTGTTCCACTGCCTGAAGGGAGGGTGTAGCCGGGAGAGGGGAGGGGTCAGCCTCCTCTCCCGAGATTCAGGTTGGACATAAGGAATAATTTCTTCACAGAAAAACGGTGACGTTTCACGGTGTCCAAACATGGGAATGGGCTGCCCAGGGAGGCGATGGAGTCACTGTCCCTGGAAGTGTTTAAAGAAAGGCTGAACTTGGCACTGTGGTCTAGCTGACAAGGTGGTGTTTGGTCAAAGGTTGGACTCGGTGATCTCAAAAGTCTTTTCTAGCGCAACCGACTCTGTGATTTCAGCACTTCAAAACCTTTCTGCAGCTGACTCAGGCCCTCGATGGCCTCCTTCAAGTTTCTGCTCCTGGAAAGGGACCACGAGTTGCGAACTCCACTCCGGCTGCGAGCAGCTGCCCGCTCCTTGCAGTCGCACAGGCGAGGTCCCACCACCAACTAACTACCAAAGAACCCTAACCCCGAATCAAAATCACACTACTAGTTTGATGTCTCACAGTTTTGCCAATACAGGTTGATTTTTGAGGCTTTCAGCAGCAAGATGTAGGTCCTTTATCTGTTTTGAGGGGCGGGATATTTAACATCCAGTACTTCGATCACACGCGCCTGAGTAAATGTTGGTTTTGCGAAACGCACTT
The DNA here is from genome assembly GCF_001522545.3 of Parus major. Lineage (NCBI taxonomy): Eukaryota > Metazoa > Chordata > Aves > Passeriformes > Paridae > Parus > Parus major. Next base: position 62,651,308 of record NC_031769.1, read on the forward strand.
CGCATCCCAGAGGTTTCTCGAAGTAACGCGTCCTTAGGAGTCACCGCGGGCGGGGGCAAAAGCGCCGAGCACACCCATTTTACAGCAAACAACGCAGTGCAGCCCTCAGCGCACCCCGCGCCATGCGGGCAGCCGGCTCTGAGGGACCGATACCCGCTGAGGGCAGAGGGATTGAGCTGAGCGGTGACGGGGAGCACAGGCGTGGTGCCCGATGCCCCGACTGAACCCCAGGGGCTGCGGGACACCCACAGCGGAACCCCCGGCTCCAGAGCGACCCCAGCGCGGCCGCCCCGCGCTCCGCCCGCCGCCGGGGCGGGCCGGGCCCGCGCATGCGCAGCACCCGCGCCGCGCTGGGGCCGCGCCCGCCTGCCCGAGGTGCCGGGGGGCGGCGGGGGGAGCCCGGCCCGGCCAGGATTCCCGGGATGCGCTGGTCCCGTGCCCAAATGTGCCCCAGTTTTCCTCTGGGACTGTGACGGAGGCCGGGAATTGAGCCCCGAGGTACGGCCGGGTGGGGGGGGAGCCTCCGGCAGGGCCTGCGAGGGAAGGGTGCTCGGTGGGGGACAGAGCGCGGTGGCTCCGCAGGCTGGGCCTGTGGGGCGCTGCTGCTTCACCTGGAGTGATACTTAATGATACCCTGAAAGCCGCTGTTGAGGCCAAAAATGCTGTAATTGAAGATAGGATGAGTTAATCGCACACTTCTGTACTGCACACTTCCAGTGAGCTGGCTAAGGATTTGTTTTCCCCCTTTCTTTTTCCAGTTTATTGAAGACGGGTGTGAAGGTTGGAATATTGGTCGTTTGTCTAACAGGAAAATACAGGTCTTGAATTCTGAGGGAGGAAATAAATTACCTGCCTTCTTTTACCACTGAGTAAATAAAATATACTGCTGGTATAGTGCTAGTTTAAAATTATTAAAATAGTATTCCTGACTAATAGGTAATGCTTTTATTTTTCAAATTATGTTTAATGTTCCTGTTCTGTGTCTCTCCTGCCATCTTTCCACAGGTGGTATGGGCTAGACTTTTTTTTTTTTCTCAATAACATTTAGTAAATTCAGCTTTTAAAGATTTGAAAATTTTAAAAATCTGAAAATTTTCAAAAGTAGTTGAGTGTCTATCACATTTTAAGTCTGGTTTTAGACATGGTAGGAATGTAAACAGTGAGCACTCTGATCTGCATCCTTAAATGCACCATACAGGAATATCACAGTCATTTTAATAAAGATAGTGCAGGACTGGAATGTGTTGCAAGTAATATTTATTTCTTTTTTCTCTAGTTTTGAAATAATATTTGACTGATCTCAGAAAGCACTGATTCAGTCTTTTGCTGGTTCAGTATTTTGCTGTCTGGTCTTGGTCCTGATCCTGCAAAGCACTAAAAACAGACATAATTTGAAACACAAATAGGCCTACTGGATATATCAATTGAAATGTGTGCACTCTCTATAAAATTGTGGCCTTTGTTTATATCTTACTCCTGATGTGTACTTTGGTTCTGGAAGGAAAATAAGAATTTAACTATAAAAGCTTCTCTGTGCATAATTCACTGCTCTTTAGTCAAAATAAATTATTTTTCTCCAGATTTTGCTGCCGTCACTGGATGTAAAAGTTAGGGTTGTTCTTAGTCTTTTGAGTTAGGAAACAGAACTTTTTTTGCAAACATGCAGAGGAGAGAGAATTGATAGAAGTCTGAGCTGAATTGAAATATCATTTACAGTTGTTATGATGCACAGAGCACTCGTTGGAATTTACCTTTGTTTCCACCACAGGGATGAGACATTTGGTTTTAGTGCTGGAATAACAAGCTCAAGGCTGTGGCTCTTACAGCAGCTGGTAACAACACGAACAGTTAATTAGTATCTGCAATTTAAGAAGAAACCTACACCCCACCCTTATTCTTCCTTGTCACCCCTGTGCCGCTGAGGCCAACACTGGCTTGTCCTTGCTTCTGATTACCTTGGCTGGTGTGTAAGAAACCCAATACTTTTACTTACCTGGGCAATAATTTTACTTGAGTATGATTTTCATAATCAAAATTTTGTTAGACTTGAAACTGTATTTTTTATATTGGTTTTGAAGTACAGGGAAGAATACTTAAGTGTTTCTCCAGAAATTTTTTAAAATTTTTTTTTAAATGAGCATAATTTACTATGTGAATAATTTTTTTAAATCCCTGAATTTTGTTTGTAAAGTTGGTATCTTTAGACCTTGTTTAGAATAAATTGTGTTTATAATTGTTTATGTTAGTATGTGACAAAAAAAATATTTTGGAAGATTTTAATATTCTCTAGGGTTTATTAATGCTGTAGAGACATAGGCAGTAAACTTGTATCAGTGTGCAAAATTACTTGACCTTAAAGCAATAGGAATGTATTCTTGTAAATCTTCAGAGGAATTAATCTTTTCTCCAGAAGGAATCCATCATGGCTGATGACTCTCAGAGAAACTTCCGCTCAGTGTATTATGAAAAAGTGGGGTTTCGTGGAGTTGAAGAGAAGAAGTCACTGGAAATTCTGTTAAAGGATGACCGTTTGGGCAAGTTGATTTCACTGTTTGCTCTATTTCTTGGTGATGAGGGGCTGGGGAGGGAGTATAATCCCTGTAATCCCTGAGTTAGTGGTAGCAGACCTTTGATTTTCAAAGATCTGGAAATCGGATTTTTAAAACTATTGAAGATTTGTCAGCTTGCATGTTTCTTCTTTTGCTGCCAATTCCATCTAACTTCAAAGCAATGAAGATGTTACTGCTGTTGGTCCCTGAGGAGTGCCACATCTCTGACAGAACAGAAAGATAAATGTTGTCCCTTTAAAAAGGGCCTTAATTGTTTTGACAGTGACATGCTTTACAAAATGCCTATAAAAATGATCCAGTTTCCTCCTGACGAAACCTGGAGTAGTTTTACTGTAAGTCAGGCCAATGTGAAAGCAGTGAAAGCATTTGTTGATAATATGTGATGAAATAGGGAATTTCAATCTACAGCTAAAGTTTGTCATACTTTGATGGGTCAGAGATGCAAACCTCTTTATAACCATATTTAAATTTGTCCTGATTTTTTTTTTCTTCTCATTTCATTACAGATATTGAGAAGCTTTGCACGTTTAGTCAAAGGTTTCCTCTTCCATCCATGTATCGTATACTGGTGTGGAAAGTGCTTCTAGGTATGAAGTATAACATGGAATGTAGAATTTAGGAAGGTGCAATTTTTTTCTCTTTTTGTTTGTTTTTTTTTTTTTTTTTTTTTTTTTTGTTCTTTTTGTCTTTAAAGTTTAAAGTAATGACATAGATAATTCTACCTTGCTTACTGGTACATATGTAGTCTACTTTTGTATCTACCTCGGATGCACAATGGCAATTATAAAACAAGTTTTTGAGAACTTTGCTGAAATGTGTCTAGGAGAGTATATTTCTGCATTTAGCTTTGTAGCACTATCCAAGCATATTTATGAAATGGATTTGAAATGTGGATTTTGAGAAGTCACTGATATATGATAAGATACTCAGTTGTGCTCCTGAAATAACAGACAATTTAAGTTGAAGTAAAGTTGTGATTAAGTTTAAGATGGGTGAAGCATGAAATGCATGCTTATTCTAGAGAGAAGCTTCGTATTCTGTGGAATATTGGTTTCTTATGGTTTTGCTTCTGGCTGAAGACAAGTTAATGGTATCCCCAGAAACTTCAAAAAGCATAAATAGATTATATTTTCCTAGAAGTGCTCTAGTCAGATGACTAATTAAAAAGTATTAATGACTTTGCACTAACTGGTCAAGTGCATTGGTTGACTAGATGCAAGATAATGTCCACTTGCAGACAGGAAGGTTTTAAAAAAACTCTTAATTTTTTAATTCATTTTTCCCCCTCCAATTATTTACATTTTGAAAGTTGTGGCTTCATATTCCTGATGATGTGGATTTGTAAGCCTTTTTTTGGCAAAGGCAGTAAATAGTGCACAAAAGGGGCAAGGTCTAATTACAAAACTTGAAGCTCTTGGCATTGAATTTACAGAGTAGTCCTACTTGATAAAAGGCTCTGCCATTAAAAAGGTTATTGTACTTTTTTAGTACCTGGGCACTAGTGAAGTAGTCAGCATCCTTTAAAATATTGGTAGTGGGAAGTACAGCATAGGAGTTTTGGACAAGCAACTCAGTACAGAATCCTTCAGCCAACATTACAATAGCAAAATACATCTCTGCAAAATTGCAGACCTCACTGCAGAGCCAGGTCTTGGGCTGTTTTAGATAAAGGATTTGTGCATCATATGATAACACAAAACACCTTCTGAGTCAACTGCATGGAAAATTATACTGGTTCTTAAAAGTATTTTGTCTTTTAAACCCAGAGTGATTCATTTCACAGCATGAAGTTGTTACAGGGGAGGTTTAGTCTGGATATCAGAAAAAGGCTCTTCACCCACAGGGTGGTTGGGCAGTGGAATCGGCTCCCCATGGAAGTGGTCACAGCACCAAGCCTGACAGAGTTCAAGAAGTGAACTCTGCTCTCAGGCACATGGTGTGATTTCTTGGAGTGGTGTTGTGCAGGACCAGGAGGGGGATTCAGTGGTCCTTGTGAGTCCCCTCAAACTCAGGATATTCTATGATTTCAAGTATTCGTATTGTCATTCTATGACGTGCTTGGGTGAACAGAGGTTTAGGGACTTTCCTTAGGCTGCATTTCAGTGTTAACAGCTATCAGAAAAGCTGGTGTTGAGAAGGACAGTGCAAAATAACTCTCCCTAAATGTCTGGAACCACAGCTCAGCCCATTTCTGGTGGGAGGTGTTATGTGACCTCTGAATAATGTTAATAATATAAGAAAAGGAAGTCTGTCCTGTCAACAGAACTCTCTCAGACATGTACCAAAGCTTGCTGATGTCCCAGGCAACGTGGTGTGTCAGCAATGTCTTTGTTACCTTCCTGTTCAAGGATGATTCATGGTGGTTTCCAGGCACCCCTCTTGTTTCAGCTATATTTTGCCTGCCTAAGGTTGTCCTCTGTGTTTGAGAAGAACAGTTGGAAGTATGTACATACAGTTATGATGTTGAATCTCTTTTGGCATATCATGAAAAATGTCTTGCTTTCTTCCAGCTTTTGAAGTGCAGACAGGTTTGCAGCTGGAAAAGAAAAGATAATTTTCTGTCTGATGTGCTTGTTCCTCAACTCAGCCATTTCATGGTGTAACACTTGGCAGGAATACTTTTTTTCTTTAAATGTGAGGTAAAAGGAGCAGGTAGCTTGTTTCAGAACTGACTTTTGAAGAAGCCTTTGTTCTCATGGGTTTCTACACTGGGAAATATTCTGCTCCCCTTGTGATAGGGAAATGGCTTTTTTTTTTTTTGCCTAGGTGTATGTAAGTTTTTTTTTTTTCTGTTGAAGCCTGTGACAGTTTTGTTGTGAGCATCAGTGCATGGCCAAATTGAGTCTCAAGTTAGGGGAAGGATTGAGTGAAATGGTAAGTATCTCTTCTGGACACGCTGTGTAATTTTCTTTGCCTTTCTAGTTAGATACTTTTTAACTTTTTTTCTCCCAGGAAACTAGAAAAGATATTTGTGTTGTGCTAAGAAAATAACAAATGTTACTTTACAAGTAACTATGTGGCATTCTTAAGTTGTAATCTTTAATTGATTTAACTGATTAATTTTGGTTTTTGAATGTCATTTTAGGGGGAATTAATTCCTGATACAGTGAGTAAAGAGTTTTCTGGCAGTAAAGTAATTAATACTGCAGTGAACAGTATCTTTGCCTTAGTTAACTGCACATACATATTCTCTGTCATCTCAGACAAAGTCTAGAATTTGAGAAAATGAACAGCTAATGTATATAAAATCATTCTACACTGACTTTGTTTTCAAAATAAATGGAAGCTGGCCACAAATACCCAGCTAGTACGGAAAACTAGATAGGAATAAAAAGTAACAGGTAGGACTGCTCCTTACAATTGTTTATATTTTCTTTTAATTTTGTAATTTAATTTTTTTTATTATTTTTTTAGGAATTATTCCTCCTCACCACGAATCTCATGCTTTGGTGATGAAGTACCGGAAGGAGCAGTACTGGGATATTCACCATGCTCTTCGTGTGATCCGGTTTATTAATGATTCTACCCCGCAGGTTGATGTTTTTCTCCGCATATATCAACTGGAATCAGGAAAATTGCCTCGAAATGTAGCTTTTCCATTGGTCAGTGGTGATTTTTACAGTCTTTTAAATACAGTACTATATTGAACTTCAAACTATAAACCAGTGAGAAACTGAACTGCAAGTCACCCCAACAAATGTTGGTAGATAGACCGAGTAGGGTGAATGGAAAACAGAGAAGTACTAGTATAAAATAAGGAATTTTTGTCAAAGTGCTTTTCTCTTTTCCTTTCTCTAAGTACTTATGTAAGATTTTATGCCTTAAAATCTCTTTTGTGCATTTTGCCTGCTAGGTTTCAAGCCTTTTATACTCCAGGGCACTTCAGTTTCTTTATAGCACTGAAATTAAAATGACATCTTATTGGAGCTCATAGGTTCTAATGTGTCCTGGAACAGGGGTAATTCAGAGCCTGTACAAGCAGTGATTTAATGCAACTTGCATCAGATATTTAAATTATTTGTTTTTAAATCTAGACTTTAGTGGACTGTCCTCTTTTTTTTTCTTAGTCTGTATTTACCTTGGCTTCTGTCAGGTAGTGCACATACTCTGCTGTACACAGTGTACACCCATATGGTTAAAAGAGGCTGTGTTGTGATGGTAAATTAGCAGTGTGATGATAAAAACAATGTGTGGTTCTTTCTTTTCTCCATGAAATAGGCGATGATGAAAGAAGCCACGGAGCTTTCTAGGTGGATTTTCTCCTGTAGTTAATTTATCTAGCGCAGCTTAATTTGTAATTTTTCACCTATAATCACAAATTTTGACATAAGTACTTGAAGAAAAATTCAAAATAAAAAAAGATTGAAGTTAGTATTGAAAATTCAGTAAAATTTAGAACTGGAGGATTACCTGCAGCATTCTCTTGTCAGAGGAGGAAATGTTTTCATACCCTTACCATTTCCTAGGAATGTGGCTATCCTACCCTCCAAATTTCCTTGATCTTGGCATGTGATGCAATGGGCTGAAAATTCCTCCCTTCTAGAGCAGTGTTGCTCTCTGGGCAAGTGTTTTGTCAGTGCATCCCAGAGCTGCTCTCAGGACTGTGGTGAGGTTTCATAGCGATGGTGTTTAGCAGAGCCCCAGTCATTAGTCCTGTAGCTCAGGTTTGTTTTGCTGCTGAAGAAAGCATTTGTTCTCTTTTCAGTGCAGTCACTGCCCCCTTAAACATATGAGAGGTTACTCTTGGTAGTAATGCAGGTATTTTATTGTAGAGGCAGAGGGAGATGATAAAGAGATGTCAGATTGATCTAAATATTTTGAAATGTTTGACTAACAAACGGAAGACTGCTGAGTGTTCTGTGTATCTGAGTGCAGAGAGTTCAAGTAGGGATATGTGTATATTGCAGCAGTCTGCATGGCAGAGGCATACCCCAGTAGCATTTAAGACTCTCTATATGCTGAAGCATGTTTTGGTTTTAAAAGCAATACAAATCTTAATTGCTCTGTTTTAATAGATATCTGTCATCATCTGCAGCTGCTGCCCAATGTCTTGTTTAGGAATGGCAGAACAGCTCATTGTGTACATTAATTCATGGTTTTTTTTCCCCAAATAGCAGAGAAAAAGAATAAAAGAATAATTTCAATCAGAGTAGTCCAATACTTCTGTGTAGTTCACTTTTTTTCACTTTGTTTTTCAGGAACCTGAAGATGAAGTGTTTCTTGCTATTGCTAAAGCAATGGAGGAAATGGTAGAGGATCCTATAGAATGCTATTGGCTTGTCAGTTGCTTTGTGAATCAGCTGAACAGCAAGCACAAAGATTCATTACAACAACTGGTAAGGAAAAAAAAAACAAGTCTTTTTTTCTTTTTACAAGGAGAAGCAGTCATGGAAAGCATCAGTACAGGGAGACAACTGGAGCAGCATAAGCGACACCCTTGGATTCTGTTCCACCAGCTGTTTTGAGAATAGGGGAGGAATGCTTTTTGCCTTGTGATTGTGCTGCCCTGTCTAATGTAACATTAGAAATCGTTTTTGTTTCCAATTACCTTTTTTTTTTTGCCTAAAGGTTACATTGTATCTAGTGGAATTATATGTCTCACAAATTGGGCACTTAAGAATTTTCTTTAAACAGTCAAAAATGTCAAAAGTGGAGAACATCTTGATGTATGTCTGCTACTTTGTAGGCTGCAACTCTGGCATTCATATGCTGCTCATTGGATGATAGACAAAGCACAGTTTTGTTTTATAAATAGAGCATAGTACTCCGTCTTCAGAAAAACAGTATGTTGCAAATCAAATCATAATAAAAAGTGGAGTAGTTTTCTTTTAGTACTGATCATTTCAATGCTATCATATCATATAATATTAATTTTGAATTTCTGTCTTACTGATTTGTAAAATTAGATTGTAATATGTACTTATCAAAATTATGAAAGCTCTTGTAATTCATCAAATAGCCTTAACAGATAAGGAGCTTCTCATTAACAATATTCTCTGAGGTAAAAGTATCGAGTACGTGTACACCAGCAATTGCTGAATAGAAATCTGCTGTGGAAAATTATGCCTGCCCTTGTTAGTTCTTTTGGAACTAAGAAATAATTTTTAAACCTACCTTCTGTTTCTCTGGGTGGTACATTCAATTATACCAGTTCAAAGGAGAAAGGAATATTTTTCAAGTGTATGATTGTAGGATGTAAACAGTGCCAAGTGCCTCCCTCCCTAATTTTTTTTTTTTTTTTTTAATACAATCAATATACCATGACTCAGTAGGTGAGAATATGGGCAAAGGAATTGTTTTCTGCCTTTGGCAGCTGAAGTCCTTAGCAGTTTCCCTAACTGTGACAAAGCATAAAGGTAGTCAAGAATTTATGAAAATGTGTATTGTTACATTAAAATTTAAACAAGATGAGAAAATTATCCATGTGCCTGAAATACTCAGGGTTTTTAAACAGTAAATCAATGTCCAGCTTTTATTGGGATTTGCTCTCAGAATTGATTTTTTGGGTTTTGCTGCATTGTGTGTAGATTTGTTTTCGATGTGTGCTAAAGCGATTCGGTTCAGGTGAATGAAACTCAATTTTACTTGTGAAGGTAGCAGTAATTAGTGCACATTTAATCTCTGCATTGCCTTCAGCTCTGAAGCACCTCCTTGCACTAGGGAATACTACATATTTTGGAAGTTCTGCTAGTGGTCAGCAATTTAAGGTAGCTGAGGTTGCTTCTTTGGTTAAGTACATAATTAATTAATTGCAAAAGTCAGTAACACTTGTATTTTGGAACAAGAAAAACAATGAAGGTACATTATTTTAATATGTTATTTTGCACCAGTTGAATTTTTAAGACAGTACTTGTCTTACAGTGTGCATTAACTATGAAGGTATTCTGATGTGAGTTACCTACATTTTTCTAATTATTTCTCAGCCAAAAATTCTGGAGCAGTATTTGAACATTGAAGATAACAGACTACTGATGCATCTGAAGGCATGTGCTGCTATGAGCAAACTCCCCTACAATCTTTGGTTTAAAAAGTGTTTTGCAGGATGTTTACCTGAGTCCAGTTTACAGAGGCAAGTTATTTTTCTTTTTTTTTTTTTTTTTTCTGTTTGTAACTGCATAGCAATGTCAGCTGTCATCACTAGCAGGTAAAGAGCTTTCCATACTTTATCTGTAAGATTATGGTGTAGACTTTATTGCTAACTTGGAAATTATAAAATTGGATTTAATTCCCCTTGCTACTGATGTAAGATAATCAATCTCTGTGTGATTGTTTCACCCACTGAAGATAAAAAGACTGGATCTAAGTATACCAGCTGATTCTGTTGGACACTTAGTGCCTCTTAGCATGTAGAACTCCAAACCCTCTGTCACTGTTGCATAGCTGAATGGCAGTCAGTTTTTGGGCTTTTTGACAAAAAGCTGTGCTTGGGGAGTGATTGTAATATTATATTAGTGTTAGATGAAAAAGATTTTGGGACTGTGTACCGGTTTTGGCTCGGATACAGTTAGATTTCTTCAGAGTAGCTGGTATAAAGCTGTGTTTTGGAACACAGGGATGTTTTTGGAACACAGTTCCTGCAGAGCAGTGCTTACACAGTATCATTCTGCTCCTCACCAGCAGGGAGGCTGGGGGTGCACAAGAACATGGCTGGGAGGGGACACAGCCAGGACAGCTGACTCCAGCTGACCCAAGGGATATTCCATGTGGAGTCATGCTCAGCAATTAAGCTGAGGAGGAGATTGGCAGCTGGGAGCGCTTGCTTGGGGACTTGCTGGCCATCAGCTGGGGTGATGGACAACTCTTCTCAGTTGTATCACTTATCTCATGTTTTATTTTCCTCTCTTTGTTATGTTTTTCTTATCTTCCTTATAATTTTGTGGAAATTATTATTTCTTTTTAATTATGAAACTTTATTTCTCCACCCACAAATTTGTTTCCTACTTCTACCCTTCCAGTTTTTCCCCCATCCTGCTGGTGGAGGTAGTAAATGAGTGGCTGTCTGCTGCTCAGTTGCTGGCTGGGAATAAACCATGTCAGAATGTTTCTTTTAAAAAGTACTAGGGCATGTTAGTTATCACAAACTTAATGAAATAGTGGATTATATCGGGATTCTACAGTTAGAAATAGATTGTTGAGCTTTTAAAAGGGAAAAATTCTTGTGCATGACACTTCACTGAAGGGCTTTTGAAATGAAGCTTGTATGATTTCTCTAATTCTGCTGCCTGAGAACTCTTGGAAAGTAGGGAATTCAAGCTCAATGCAGAGAAACATTTTTCTGCATTTATAAGAGTTGCTGATAGCTGAACAGGATGTGGCACAGAGAAAATAATGGTGTCATTTTCAGCTGTCTGAAAACTTTGAGAAGTAACAATGTTCAGTGGAAGTTTTACTTGGAGGGAATCACAGGAATCCTGTTCAGTGGCTAGAATAGGAACCTAGCATCTAAACAGTGCTTTGTAAATGGCTTTGTGTTAAATGCTTTTATGGTGGTAAAGTTGGTCATAACCTGAATAGTGGATGCAGTGTTTGTTTATCTGGGACTTCATTTTCCATGGAGGAAAGTGGAAAATGGCTGTTTTAAAAAAACGTTTTAAAAAATGTTTTAGTTATCCTTATAAGAATAAGAAGATTTTAGGGAACAAGCTGTAAGATTAGAAAACACGCTCTCTGCTCTTGTTGGACCATGATCTTTGAGGTTCTGTGGGTTTCATTGTTGCCGATGATTGTTTGAGAGAAAAAAATATTTGCGAAGGATTGAGACCTTTAGGTGCAACACAGTAATTGTTACATGGCAAATTCGTCTCATCAAACACCTATAAGGCTCCAAAACAGTCTTGTCTGCTTAGTGATTGTGTGTGATGTGGTGGTTGAACGCTTTTACTACTTCTGTGACTGCAGAAATTATGTAAGCATGTATAATATAGCATGTTTGTTGCAGTTTAGAGCTTATGTGATTCAATTTTGCTACTGGATCTTATGGCTGTGGACAAGAGCTGAGGGAGGAATTTGTATCAGAGCAGATTTGCTCTTGGAAGATGAATTTTAAATTTTAAAAAAAATTTCTTATTTTTTAAATTTTAAAGTTTTGATTTTTAAAATTTCTGCTGAAAATTGAAAAATTAATGGAGCTGTGTCATCCTGATGGTATAAAAGAAAAAATATAGATGAAGAATTTTGATTTCATATTTAATCTTGCCAGAATATTTGGTTTCAAGTGTCTACTGTTTTGAATCAGTTTTACTTACATGAAATATTTTGTCTAATCAGTATTCATATTTAACATTCCCATACACTGTTTCACCTTACTGAAATAGAATTTTTTGATTACCTGGAATTTTTTAGTACTTTTTCTTCCCCTGGAAAAGGTCAAAATACTGGCTTTTTGGATCACTCTGGAGGAATAACAAATTTCAGTGTTGGTACTTCTGATGGCAGAACAATCCCTTTTCCCAACAGTTCTTGTGGGAACATGATGGAAGTGCACTTTTTCTTGGCAGTTTAGGTTTGTGAATTATTCAGTTGTAATCATAATGGCCTTTTTCACTGAGGAAATAACATGTATCATGGGTAGTATGTGACAGATGAACTTAATTAATGCTTGGTGATTTGGTTTGGAGTAGGATCTAGAAGCCCCAGTGCTTATCTGAAATGCATCCAAATGTCAGTGTTGAAACTGCTGAAGTTTGAAGGTCTCCAGTTCTCCTGTGAATTTTACTTACTTTGCTGTCAAGTGAGAGATTATCTGAACACAGTCTGTCATGATTTATTTTCACTTATGATTTAGCACTGCATTTCTTAGAGAGGCTGCTTGCTTTCTATGATCTGTAGTCTTATCTGCCAAGCAGATAAATCTAAATTTCATGGTTTTGTTTGTTTGTTTTTCTCTAAGGTTTACAAGACTTGTACATGCTGTGCAGAAATTTTTCCTGGTAATGATGAGATGAAGTTGCACAATACCACTGACAATGACAGTCATTGGCATTCAGTATAGTGTTTTATAGCACACTTCAAGTTACACCATAGGTAAAATTTATGCATCAGTTTAATTTCAGTGGGCTTGGAAAATACATAGGGGCAGGTTTCATGTGGAAACTTTGGCTTTGAGCTTATGCAGTGTCTGATGCACTTGGCATATTATGTGATGATCTTCTTGACAGACTTAAAGGCATCACACTGGTAAAAGGGCGGAGCAGACTGGCCATTTCAAAGACTCTGTGTCCCACCTGGAATATAGACAGGATACTTCCTGGAACATGAGCCAGACTTTAGCAGAGGTTTGTGAGGCACAGAAAGGGGTGCTTCTCTCTGAGACATGGAGAGAACTGGATCACACCTTTGTTTTCATACTCATCATTGCCCTGTTTGATTTGTGCAGCAGCATATCTGCTCATCTTTTTGGTAAGACCATGGGTGGAAAATTTTCCAGCAGTGCTGTGAGGGCCCTCAGCTGGAGATCCCTGCTCTTAAACCTTGGGATCCTCTTTGTGACTTCAGCTCTACAGACAAAATGGCACTTTGGCTGCCAGTTTAATCTGGCACTGTCAGCCCAGATGACCCAGCAGAAGCAATGCAGCTTTGCAGTTGTAATTGTGAATGAGTCAGGCGTTTTTTTATGGCCTAATGATGCCACTCACGTATCAGGCTCCTGCCTAATGTTGTTTGTACTCTGCACTGAAGGCTTGGCATGGCTGGGTGGTGTTAGGTTATTAGTCTCTGGTGATTTGCTAGTGGCAAAGTATTTGGTCATTCTCCTGAAATCTTATGACTTTCAAACTGGCACTACCTCATATATTAATATAATTCTGTAGTTTTACATCTGTGCTCTCCATGCCCTGCATAAATTACACTTGGTTGTAAAAATGTAAGTAATTTGTTAATAGAAACAACAGAAATACAGAAAATGCCTTAATTTTACTGTGGAGCAGGAGAACATAAGAATGTGCGTGTGGGCTGCTACTACAAAGAAACTTAATTCAGTTTGTCTCACTGAGCTTCTTCCCCAGGTCTGCAAATGGATGGGCACAAGATCATGATCAGGATGAGAATTCTGTGAGCCTCATTGTGTCCCTCCATGCCCAGTTAGCTCTGGAAGGACACCCAGAAGTGTAGGGAGAGGAGAAAGCATTTGTTCTTTTTAGATATTTCTTACCTGGGTGGCTGGAGGACCAGAACCAGGAAATGAGGTTGAGTTTACCCTTCAGCATAGGGAAAATCTGTGAGGTTAATGTTAATATTGCAGAAAAAGAGAAAGCAGCAGTGCTGTGATGCTTCTTGTGTATTATTGCACTGTAGTGGTGCAGGAACCTCAGAGTACCTGGAGAATGGCATCCCTTCACACACAGGTGCACACAGAGTGAGTCCTACTCTTCTATAAAGAGGCTCAGTGAAAAGTAAATGGTTTCATTTGCATAATCCTTGGCATGCTCCTTGCCTTTATAGCTTCCTATTTAATTTTATTTTTCCTTGTGGTTGGCAGTACTGCTTCACTGTTCAAGAGTGTACCTGTGGCTAATAGAACAGTTGTATTTCACAGAGGATGATAGTCACACAAAATATAGTGAATTTCATTCAGAATATGTATTTCTTTTTTTGCCTTCCTGAGCAGGGCTGTAGGCACAGTTTCATGATGTTTCTCTTATACTTTCCCACTCTCCAGGAGTATCAAAGAACAGGTAAAAAGTTCAAGTCTCTAGCAGTAAACTTGACCTCAAAGGATTGCTATTGAAACAGTGAAAGCAGGACACCTGTTACCATCAATAGATACACAATCTATAAAGACTGCTGTATTACAATAGGATCCACAGAAAATATGTTTCCTTGAAACTGCTGTGGGTTTTTTCCACTTTTGACAGTTTATGCTGTTGTTCCTGGCTCTGCTGGTACAGACAAGGTGCTGACTGTTGATCACAGAGTTGCACAATCATTCCTGATTACCGTCACTGGTGGAGTTGTACTGAGAGTAACAGTAGCTGGAAATGTTAAGGGAAAAATATTGCAGCAGACACAGCTGGTTAGTGCTGACATCTCACTCAGTTTTCTGTACACCATCTTCCATAATTTGTTAAGACACTGGTGATTTAGATACTGCATCTGTTTTGCCATTGTTAAAACATTTGTTCTGGAATCAGACTAAATAATGAAGGAAAACAATAGAGTGTTGTGAGCATAGCATGCAACCTAATGTAATTATGGAGACTGAAGTCAGAAGAATTGGTTGCAAAATAATGAAAGAAGACTGGGTGTTTTATAAGAGGATTAGTAAGTTGGTTTTCAAATTAACATGAGTTTTAATATGAACTTTAAAAATAATTTCCTGTTTTTGAGATCTGCTACTCTCTGTAATTGTCACTTGTAATTACAGTTTTGATAAACATGAAACACACAGGGAAGTTTTTTTGTATTCTAAACAGATCTTTTTGTGAAGGAAGATGCTGTAGAAGTAAACAGGGGTGACCTGTACATTGTGGAGCAGAACTGTTGTCTCAGTTTTCTCATACCCTTGCATTAAAGCTTCCTAGACCTGACTTCAACAGCAAAGTAATATTTGCAGTGATCATTTGTTCTGGGATGCTTGAACCACAAATGAAGCAGTAAGATTTTGATCTTGGATTGTGTGTTCCTGTCCCTATGGGGATTATACTAATTGTTTAATTATAGCAAGACAGGGAATTAAATTGCAAAGAGGAAAGAAATTGGCTGTGCCGTCTTCTTTTCCCTATCTGTTCATGTGGGTTTTTTGTTTCCTTCTACTTTCAGAATAGTCCTGAGGATCTTACACATTTGTTTTTCTCTTTTCTTTGTTATAAGTTAGAATCTAGTCCTGTGTCTGAGTTTTTGGCTGTTGCCTCAGATGCCTTCCCTGGGCATGACTGGGAAGTGCCTGGCTCCGCCCTTTTTGTGCTCTCCCTTCCAGTACTTGTTTACATTGATGAGAGTCCTCAGATCCTCTCTTCTCCAGGCTGAGCAGTTCAAGCTCTCTCACCTTTCCTCATAGGAGTCATTTCATCATCTTAATGGTGCTCTCTCTTGGCTGGGCTCTCACCTCTTAATTCCTTGTGTCAAAGTCTGATTCTACATTTCAGTTCAGCTGTCAAAAGTTTGTGTCATACCTGCGTTGTGCTCTCCTGGCAGCACAAGCCCCCTTGCTGGGCTGAAGGGCAAATTCTTCTGAGAGAGGCCATGCAGAAATTGATTTGTCACTGGAAGGAGCACACCCATAGATCCAAATTTGTAGATGGGCTGCAGAAGATGATTTTTCAGTTGGTGTTACTATATTCAGAAATTATGGAGGATAGTGTGTGATCTTTGTTCCCCCATGTTTTTATTTGGAAGGAGAAATACTTTGAACAAGTGCCCAGAAGGAGCAAGAACTGTAATCCTCAGAAACTCTTTCTGACACAGCTCTTTAAATTCAAGAACTAAAAATAATGTGAGCCCATAAAAGCTGCCATCTGACAGATGGTTTCACACTGTTTTGTGTAGTTTTTTATCGTGAGTCTCTTGATCTGGGCCTGAGAGAGAGCTGCTGGATGAAGGATGATTTCAAATTGTTGCAGGCTGTTTTGGTAGTGATGATCCATTTTAATATTCATCCAAGTTCTGTTCCTGAGGCATTTGGACACCTGCCCTTCAGGTTTTCTTAAAACTGTGAGGTCCAGGTAGGGTTTCACATGAGAAGTAGGAGTGCTTAGGTATTTCTGAGAGTGTTTGTGCACAGTAGGATGGATTGGAAGACTTAATAGTTGTTCCTTGTGCCTAATTTAAACATCATGGACTATATCCTGCTGATAGGTCATATTTGCATCTCATACAGCAGTAACCTGGAATATTTACCTGCTTAAGATGTAGTAGTTCAGTATTACATCCCTTTGAGTTTTTTAGCAACTTAGCTGATTGAAGAGTATCTTTATTAGGCATTCTAATGAAGTTAATTTCTTTTTTTTTTTTGCACTAGGAAAAATTCTCATCTTTACCACACACTCTGGTAGCTGTGTAGTTCAGTAGAGTAGTTGTTACAGTACAGACTATTAGCAAGATTTGCTTTTTGTACTTGAGCTTGTAAACATTTCAATTTCTAAGCAGCAACACACCATATCAGTACATACCAACTACTGCTTGCCACCCCTCTGCTCTGCACAGATTGAGGAGTTGATAAAATGTCTTCTATTTATCCTGACCTGAATAATTCAATACATTGCTGTTCTTCAGAAAAAAATAATCTGGATAGAGATGGTTGTGCAAAGGCTGTTCTATCAGAGAAATAAGCAGATAAACACTGCAATAACGTTTAATGATTCCTTTTCACTTTCTTGTAGAGTTTGGGACAAAGTTATAAGTGGATCCTGCAAGATTCTTGTGTTTGTTGCTGTGGAGATATTATTAACCTTTAAAATGAAGATAATAGCACTGAATTCTGCAGAAAAGATCACACAGTTTTTGGAAAATGTAAGTATTCTAATTATGCTTTGCATTACCTTTTATAGCTTATAACTATTTCAGCCTGAATCGCTTGCCTGCTGCAGATGTACCAAAAGATATTATTACATTACTGAGAACAGTGTAGCAGTACCAAGGTTAAGGGAGAATGCTCAGCAATGAGAATAATAAATTTTTCTATCAGGAGTTAAGGCTTCCATAGAATGAAGTGATTTTTAGGTTTGGGGAATATATTGTCTGTGTTTGTACAGAACATTCCTTGTGATACTAAAGGGTTTTTCTGTGAAAGTGAGTGCTGGTCAGGTTAGGTTAATTTTTCTGGAGGCTTCTTAGAAGGGTTGGTTTCTGGTACCTTTTTTTTTTGTGTCTTGCCTGAGTGCAAATCTGCAGACTCAGGGTGTGTTTTCAGTTGATGTGAGGATGGGATCAGGAACCTGACCCTAAATAGTAACGAGCCATGTCAGCGGGGCTGTAGGGTCTCACTGTAACCCAGGTGAGTTATGTAGGATACAGTTTGAGGTCATGGATAGGCAGTGTGAGTCATGCCTGGTGTCAGGGATGTGTGAAGTGTGAGATGCCTGGCTGCTTATCAGCATTTTGGAAATAAAAGCTTTTTGTCCAAAACCTGGATGTAATATGGTGTGTGCAGGACTGAGGGATGGTGGGATGAGAGGACAGGGAGCTGGGATTCTAGTTTTGTTTTCTTTTTCATAAAGAGATAAAATCTGAAGTGGAAATTCAAAATCTTTATTTTGAACAAGTCAGAATGGAGTGCTCTGACCAGGCACCTTGCCCTGATCCTTTGCAGATTCCTCAGGACAACACCGACGCCATCGTCAGCAAAGCTGTGGATCTGTGGCGCACACACTGCGGGACTCCGGCACACTCAGTCTGAGAACTGTCTTGGCTTGTGACAGCTTGGAAAAAAAAGACTGAGTGTCTTTTCAAAAGACTTTTTACCACCCTTCCCCCATCCTAGTGTGATGTTCTTCATTAACTCTTTTGTGTAAAGATGCTATTAAAGCATGGTTTCTGATATGTAAATATTTTTCAATAAATACAGATGGAATGAAAATACTCAGTGGTGGGGTGATGATGTCTGAAGTGTTACTTGTTCATCCAGCTGCAGCATTTTGATTGCACAGTGTGCTCTCTTGCAGAAGTAAACCTAACTCTTGAAGCAAGGTAAATAGATTTACTTGTAATTTAAAATTGTTTCAGTATGCCATTTATACTTTGTGTAGCTAGTTACTACTTGGAAGCATTCATATGGTGAATTTACCAAATGTCAGCCTGCTGGCTGGTGAACAAGCATGCTTTTGCTAGAAATGTAATTGTACTCCTTTAACACTGTTAAGTTTTCAGATAAATTAAACTTTCCAAATCTGAGGTAGAGGACATCAAAATGACAAGGGCTGACATTGTTTTCTGAAAGTGTTTTAAAACACTTTCATTTTATCTGTCAGACACCTCTCTATGGCTGTGTCTCCTTTGTTCTTCATGGAAGACATTCTAGCAAAGTGGATCTGTGCAGGTATGGAGAGAATCAGTGGGATGATCCAATATAGTTCAGAATTACAGTCCAGTAATAACCAATGTCTCTGCTGAGTGCTTGGCTCAAAGCTGCTGTAATTTGATTCTTTGGTTTAGATTTCAAAATTATTTCAATGCAGAAATGTAATTCATAATATAAGTAAAAGTAGAGTGATTAGCCATGGATAGGGATTTACTGGGGAACTGATCTTTTTTCTTGTAAAAGTGTAAAATTCTGATTCTACCTTTTGCATTGACTGGGGAATTGCACATAAGAATGTGTTGCTTAGCTGTTATTTGACTCAAATTGGCGCTCAGTTGCTGAGTGCCAAGGATGCTCATTGCACTTGAGAGAGTGTGTTTAGCTTGCACTCAGTGTTGCGCAGAATTGAAATGCTTTAGAAACTTTTGTTTTAAACTGGGTCAGGTTTACCTTGCAGCACATTAAGTGGGGCAGCCTGGACTTGGCTGGGGTTACCCCTAAAGCCCTGGGGAGATGATCTCTGCTGGATGCTGAGACCTCGCTGTTGGTTTTGCTGGAATGCCCAAGTTGAGCCAGTTCAGGAAAAGCATGTTTGTGTCTGCTTTGGAATCTACTCTTGTGCCTGCACTGTGGTGTAATCCATGGAGTCCATTTTTGATGGGTGCTTGTTTTCCTGGTGCAGGCATGGGAGCTGGGTAAGGTGCACAGGAAGAACACAAGTTCTGTTAACAACAGCCCTGCATTCTGTAACGTGCAGTGCACAAGTGTTTCAAATAATGGCCACGGGTGCAATCTGAGACACTGCCCGTGTGGAGGATTCCCCCCAGCTGCACAGGCAATTCACACAACCCCAAAGGTGTGGGTGCATTTCCAGGGCCTTCACACAGCAGATTACTTGTCATTTAAAAACAAGTAGCGATGACACCGAAGCTGTTTCAGTCCTGAAAGGGAATCAATAACTCATATTCTGTGAAGAGAGGTGCACTGAATCAGGATTAGAAATGCCAGTCAGTGTTACTGCTTCCAGGCTTGCCAGTGAGTGTTCCTCCAATTACTGTTTGACTGAAGGCTCCAGAAGTTTTTTTTTAATTTAAAGAAGCCTTTCCCTGTTAGTGGGCAGGCCTGGAGCTGCACAGAAGAGAGAGATCAACTTTTACAGAACCATAGAAAGGCTGAAGTTGGCAGGGACCTGTGGAATCCATGTGGTCAGACCCCCCTGCTCAAGCAGGGCCACCTAGAGCCCAGGACCAAGCATGTCCATGTGGCTTCTGACTGTCTCCAGGAGAGGGAGTCTAACATCTCTTGGGGCAACCTGTACTTGGTAATCCTCACAGTAAAAAACTTTGTGTTTCCACATAAACAACAGCAATTTTACTTAACATCCCATTTCATGTGGGATGGATCCCAAATGCTGCTCTACTGTAATGTCCAGCTGCAGTTTCTGTGTAGCTTTTTCAGTTCTGTGTACCAAGAAGGATCAGGAGTGTTTCTTTAATGCAGGGTCATTACTTATTGCTGGGTTATGCAGAAGAAGGGGAGCTCTCAAGAGAGTGCATGGTGGTTTAATGCCATGCTTCCCTCACTGCTGGTGAGAGGCATTTGTGTGTCTCATAATGGATCCATTCACAAACTTAAGCTGTAGATTTACAGAGGAACCAGTTTATGCAGAATATGCCCTGAATTCCTAATAAGCTGGAAGTAGGAATCTGGCTCACTTAGGCTCAGTTAATTTTTGATAATTGCTCAGTTGCTCATACACCCAGAGGAACATAAGGCTTTAGCTCAGAGCCCTGCTTCCCAAGGGAGCAGAACAACAAAATGGGAGCTTCCACTGTCCCCAGCATGCAAGTCAGGGGAAAGTTGAGGCAAGGTACCTCTAAAGTCCCAGCCTGGAGCAGAGTCCACTGTTAGGGAAGCCTGGATCTGTCCCTCCAGACATTGTCACCAGCTTGGGGTAGGTGGCAAGCATTCTTGGACCTCTTGAACTAAACCAGTGCAATAGTTGTGGTGTCCAACTTGGCACTTCTAATGGGAAGTCCAAGTTTGGTCATTTATCTACTATAGCAGTTCCTAACACAGAATGTTTTGATGTTGTACAGAGTTGAGCCTCTCACTGAAATCTTTGGCTAAGTAAAGTAAGGAAGGGGTTATCTTTGCTACTTGTTTTCTGTTAACCTCTATGTCATCCAGCAGGAACATGAGTTACCTGATGTTCATTTTTCCTGAGAAGCTTGGAAATTAGGTATTTTTTCTTTATTTACATAATTTCTCCTTGAGTGGCCGAGTATGTAACTGCCTGCTGCATACTTGCTTGTCCATTTAGAACCCAACAAGTGTTGCGTTGTTTTTGGTTTTCCTTTATGCTTTTTATCCCCCAGAGACAGCACTGAAGCATTCACTTTGGACAGTGAAAGCTCTCCCCCTCAAGTTTCACCCTGCCAAATATCTTCATGGGCTTTGCAAACAAGAAAAATAAGCTTAATTTGATCCAGTTCTCCCCTCAAGCCATATTTTCTCTCCAGAGAGGTTTAGAGCAGTGCCACGTCTGTGCTCTCCCGTGCTGCACACATCATCCAGCTGATGTCCAAATGTGATGGAAACTCCAGATAAGTAAAGTACTGGCAGATGTCAGAGGATGGTGCTTGAAAAGTGATGAGTGGTTTTTTTAAGGAGCCTGACTGCATGGAAAGAAAAGCAGGAGAGCATGGAGACAAAAGCAGCTGAAATATAGTAATCCAAAGGCCCATAAAGTAACAGTGATACAGAGCAGAGTTCTGTGCACAGGAGAACAGCTGTCATTTCCACATGGGACAGCCTCAGCTGAAGATGTCCTTCTGAACACCACAGCTCCCATGACACAAATTTACCTACAAGCCAAGCTTTTGTTCTTTCTGCCGCTCGGGGTGGAATTCTGCAAGCGGCTTTGTACCGTTTGAAGGCACTGCTGGCCCATGTGGGCACCTGAGGGTGCTGTTGCACCGCCTGCACCTTGCCCTGACAGCTGCACTCAGGAGCAGGGGCAGCTGCTTTGTCCCACACAGACCAGCTTGACTGTGTGAGCAGGGCACGGCCACGCTGCTGTTTTTGGGTTTGCTTGTCTGGGAACCTTGAGCCAAGGAGCCAAGGTGAGAAATGGAGATGAGGAAGATGATGGCAAAGCAATCCAGCCCTACACCTGTGCTAAGGGCACTGAGTTCTGAGCAGGCACTGCCAAGCAGCAGAGTGTGTTTGTGCAGGTGTGTCTGTCACATGGAGAATCGATTTTTTTCCAGGCTCCTGTTTCCTGCCTACAGATGGCATTGGATTGCAATTTGATTGCCAGTAATTACATGGATGTCACTGAAGACATACACATCCCTTCACTTAGACTGGTTTTATGAAATGCTTCCATTAAAACATAACCCATCCCTTTTGTAGAGGTCTCAGTGCAAGAAATTGGACTGTGTTCTCACATTCCCTGTACAATGTATTCTCACCAATATTTTTCTTGTTAAAGCACAGACATTACCATATGTAGCCAAGCCACTATATACTGCTGCTATGAAAGCCATAGCTCAAGGTGGGGGAACAAAACCTACAATTTTCTTTATTTATCCACATCTCACAGGATAGCCACAAACTTGTTGGCTGGCAGAATGGAAATACATAGAAAGACACACAAAATAGGATTGTGAGGTAGGTGAAAAGTTGCCCAGATGGAAGCAAACCAAAAAAAGCTCAATACCTAAGTTTTGATCATGTTGTGTTTCTCTACCAGCAAGGGAAAGGAACAGAATTTGGTCAGTTAAAGTAGATGGATTTTTAATTTTTGTGTAATTGGAAGCCTCTGTGTGTCAGAGGAGGGGAGCTGCTCCCAGCTGCCACTTAGAGTGAGGATGCTGGGTGTCACTGGTCTCCTCAGAGTCAGGATGTTTGCACCATCAGTTCCAAACACTGAGCAGCCTCAGCAGAGCTGTCACCCTTGCAGGAGGCCACTGAGCCTGTTTGAAGATATGTACTTATTCTTGTGAAAGCTTTTGCTCCTCTTTTCACTACACAGAGGCTTCCACTAGTCACCCACTGAAGCTACTTGGGGAAGAAAGGTAAAAAAAAATAGGAATATGTGATATGGACGTGCAGGAATAGAGAATGGCTCCTCTGCTGAACTTGCTTGTGCTGCTTGGTGGCTGCACATTGACCCTGGCAGCTGGCCCTGGCAGAGCCCAGCCTGCACCAGCAGCATTGTGGTGACAGATGGGGTTTGGCTGTGGGATTTTTGGATGCCTGTGTGTGTCTAGTGCAGACTGTTGGATTTGCTTTTCACTGGAGTGGTGCTGGTTAGCCCTTCAGCAGCTGAGGTACCACTTGTCCTTCCTTGCTGAGCTGCACCAGCCCAGCCACAGCGCTTGGGCTCATCTGATCTGTCCCACCCCTCTGCTCTGGGAAGTCTCTCTTTCCTCATGAGCCTGGCTGGTATCCTTGACTGCCTCTGTGTGTTACACTGTCAGCCCCTGGGACAGAGGGTGATAAAATACACAGGCACCGGAAAGCTTTTTTTAAATGAATTTTTTTAAGAAACTGCATACATCAGAGACAAACAATAATTTAAATACCATGCAGTTTCAGTATGTACAAAAACTAGGACATAGAGATCCAGTTTAATTTTTTCTAGTTATTTACATCATTTTCATACAGCCATAATCTGTTAAATTACAATACTGGAAGAGCACGATTGACAGCCACCACACTCACTCCTATACAAAGACAAACTATATACATACACTTGGATATCAACTGGAAAATGCAACTGGTGCAGGAGTAACTGGGACACACAGGGACGCAGGAAATGTGCCCGTCACCTCCTCTTTGTTTACAGAAGTTGTTCCAAGCTTGAGCAGACTGAACACCTGGGAAAAATAATTTGTCCCCTTTTTCTTTCCTGATTTTTTTATTAGCCTAGTCATCTCCCATGGCTATTTATACAAAGATATTTTATTTGCAGGCACGTTGGGGAGCTCCCATTCATGTATAACTATGGGTTTCCACCTTGCCCATCTATTTTTATGAGTGCAAGCTTCACTAGGCATGCTGGAAGTGCTCGCCCCTCTCTTGGTTTATAGTGATTGCACTGCACAGGTGGTGCTGTAGAAATAAGGAAGGGTGAGTTGGGTGAGTAGCTGCAATGATGACAGAATGCAGTGGTTATACATGTATTAGGATGAGCTATATTTGTGTAATGGCTTCACTAAATGGTTTCAGTTAACATAAAATAGCTAAAAGTCTATTATGTTCTTTCCTCCACCTCTTCCTTCTCTTCTGGTAACACCCAGTGTGTTCACTAGGAATTACCTAGACACAAAAGCTGGCCTGAGCTCCCTACCCAGCAAACCTGCAGCCTGAAACTTCTTCAGCCTGCAAGTACCCACCCAGTGGGGTGTAGGGTGGGAAAAAGCCACAATGTCCACATTCCCTCCGAACCAGAATGGTGTCACCAGGTCCCTGCAACCCTCTGCTGGTGAAGGTGTGGGTAGGAGGGTGATGCCACTACTGGGCTTCCTCACCATGACTTTTCCCAAACAATCAAAACTTTTTTGTCTAGATGTTTTGCAACTGCTTTGTCAATCCCCACCACCTCCCCAGCCACCCCTTAGTCCCCACTTCATTATTCCACAGGCTGCTGAACAGATGTTGGAATACTTGCACACTTCAAGTATTCAGGATTCGGTATATTATAACAAAAATGCTTCTATTACTTTAGGTTATTATCTTTGGAGATGGATGACTGCAATAGTAATTTTTGTTCTGTTGATTTTTCCATTCTCTAAACCTGGTGTAGTTTCTTTATTACCACTATTAATCTCCTTCCAATCAGAATGAGGATGACTGCTAACACAGTCTTAGCAGGAATGCCATCATTATGTCCTACACATAATCCAGATCAAAGGAGAGAAATCATGACTGTTTGTTGTTTGTTTTTTTTTTTTTTTTCTTTACTGCCAAGAGAATCACAGCTCTTTTGCCATGATAGGGATGGCTTTCACAGATGAGGAAACAATTCTCAAGAAACCAGATTTATTAAAAAAGGGACCAGCAGTTCCCAAGTCTGTGTGCAGCCTCCCAGGGATGCCAGAGGTGGGTGTGCACGCTGAGGATGTGGTGCCATGTTCAGGCCCCGAAAGGCTGTTGTGGAACACCTTGATGAAGGTTAACTTCGCAAACTACCCAGACCCACTGAAGCTAAAAGCAGATGAAGTGTCAGTTTGGTGATACTGCAGTGCCAAACACCTTGTATGGCTTCTTTTTCCTCCCCTTCCCCCTTTTCAGGAATAAGCTCTATTTCCAGCTGGGGAGAAATATGGCAATTCTTCCACTTCTATCCTGCTGTCTGCTCAGTTAGGGGTTAAGTAAACAAAAAAACAACAAAGAAATAAAAAAAAAGGCATGGCTGTGTGGAGCTGCCCTGGGGACAGCACAAATTATGGGGCAAGGCTAAGTTAAACAACTTGCTGAGTGGTCAGCAGGGACCTGCCATGGGCTCCTCTGGATGATGGTGCTGGGAAATATTTGGCCATCACCCAGAATTTGCTGTTATGTGTCTCAGCCAGTGCTCAAGGGTTTATTTTGGGTGCCAGACTGGCAGTGTGGGGACTGCTTGGGGCTGTGTCCATGAGGGACAGTGGCAGTGCTCAGACTCCTCATGCCCCTGGGGACTCCAGCACTAACAATGGACAGATAGCAGCAGCCTGCAACTTCCACCTCCCTCCTCTTAATATTTTTAATAAAAATGAAACAAATCCTCACCTTTCCCTCCCACTAGCCTACCAAGTCCTGTGATTCCTGTCACCACTGCTCCTTAAACGGTGTCCCTTCCATTTCACAGCGATCCTCTAAGCTAGTGATGCCAGGGCATGTGTGAGATCCATGCTGGGAACACAAGGATTTGTTGTCCTTCAGAGCAGCTCTATTGCAGAGCCCTTTGCTAATGCAGTGTCTGTGCAGTCAAAACCATAAAGGCTTCTTTTCCTTGTTTTAAAGCTGTGATGCAGTCTTGTAACTTGTGTGCATGTGTATGTGAATGAATCTATAAAAACGAACTGAGGTTTTTCATGAAGATAACCCCAATAATGTACCTGGCTGGTACATTAAATGCTCTGCCTCTGCTGCACTGAGCTGTTAACATTGCACATTGAAGGCTTTCACTACTGATGAACTTCTATCTAAAGCAAGTGTGAGCTGGTGACACAGGGATCACGGTGTGTTTCCTCAGAAATCATCACCCAGTCTGGGAAGCACCAGAAACCACCTGTTTTTTACTTTCCTTTGGTGTTCCATCCTACAGCAGCCAATCCTAATTTAATAGCCAATAATCCACAGCAATGCAAGGATGGCCATGGATGAGAATGAAAAGCTTTTGCTTATCTCTGATGGAGAGCCAATCTGAGAGGCAATGAGTGCCACCACCAAGCGTAGATGGAGGGCATTACCCTCGCTGCCAGGGTTGTTGGGGCAGGCTGGGTGCTAGAGCCATTCCATGGGCTACATGCAGGTCCTTTGGCCGTACTCCTGCATCCAGAGGAGTGAGGTGAGGCCTGAGAAGAGGCAGGAGTGTTGGCACTACGCTGCCCTGGCCATTAAATGCTCAAGGGTGAGAGGCTGCTCACCCTGCAATCAGTAAATGGCGATGTCAGCACAGAACAGGGGGAGCTGGAGAGGGAGCACAGAAGAGAGGATAGATACATGGAAGACAGTGAGAAAGGAAAAAATCAGTAAAAGAATAACAGAAATAATTATTCTGTAGTAAAAAAACTTTGGCCTCTCTGTTCAAACTGTCAAAGGAAAATTGCTATTGTGGAAGAAAGGGTGTCCTGAAATAATAATCTGGAACTTCTTACAGTAATGTTGCTACAGTGCTTTCAGACACTGTCCCACAACATGGCATAATAGTGTCTTGTAAGAGCTTGAAAGGAATCCCGACAATGTCTGCCCCGGCTTGCTGGCATTATAGTAGTTAAGGACTTAACTCTGGAAGGTGATGGCCTAAGTTCAGAAAAGCACTTAATTGTGTTCAGGTTCAATTAAGCCTGTCAGACATATTCTTGAAAGCAGTGAGGCTGCGTGTGCTTCCTTACTGTAGAGCACACGCTTAAGTTGGCAGGTAAACCAGGCCCAGAGTGACCAGCTCTCTGAGCTCTGCTTGGTCAGTTTGTGTGTTAAACCACTATAATAAAAATAAATTAAAAACAAAATTAGAACAAATAAATTCAGAACACCTCTGAATTGCTGTCCTCATGCCTCAGCCGTGGGTACCAGTGACAAGTCCCACCATCCATAAGAATGCCCCAGACTCCTTTTGTTAGGCCAGGTAACACACTTTGTCATGCTTTGCACAGTGTGAGTTTAGGATCAGTTCTTGAGACACCTGATACAGAGACATTAGATATCCTTCATGGAACCTCCAGCCCCTCCTGTTGCGTGTCCCTCTGCAGAGCTGGAGGGGAATCCCAGCCTTTCCTGCTGCCGGGGGCACACTGGCTCTCACAGAGTCACGAGGTTTGGGTGTAAGACAAACTACAAGTGGAGCAGATGGCATGCAGTGACCATGAAGAGATGGGCTTTTGCTTGCTGGTCCTCAGCATTCTTGTCACTTACTGCTAATGGGCTCACAACCGGGTTTAAAAAATTATGCTTGAAAGAGATGGAAAACAAACAGTTGCTAGAGTTGAAGCAGCCTTCAGTAGGGAGTCCTGTTCTTCAGTGGTGGTACGTTTTTCTGCTTGGAAGCTGAACAATGTCTACTGACTGGCTGTAAACTTCTCCAGGGGAAGAAATGTCTTTCTAGTCAGATGATATTCACAGATGGGCCGGCCCGTGGAGAGTTCCGCTCCTTCACTGTCCTCATGAGGTGCTCTCAACTTGAAAGGAGTGTTTGGGGTAAGTGCTTTAGTGCCATAGGGGCTCATCTTTTGGAGACTTCACCCAGGCCAAGTGATTCCCTGAACACCACCTCAGGGCTCTCTAGGGTTGATGACAGAGGCTTGTCAGGATGAGGGGTGCCTGAAGCCAACAATGGTTGCACCACCAGCTGGGCTTGAACACATATGGCAAATCCACATGCCGGGAAAGTCCTATACATAGATGCCAAGTCTTGGCACGATTTCCCACCAGGGGTATTTTCTGTTACTGAAGCTTGAACCAGCAGGTCTGATGATGCTGTAGTACTCATCACATGTAAATACAATTCTCCTTTTTTTTAGTATTTATTTTTCTACTCTTTTTTTTTTTTTTTTTTTAAAAAGGCAGTTCGGAAGATTTACATTGTACGTAACAGGGAAGTGAATAATACCAGCACTTATGGTTCCTTTTAGTTATGTTTTGAAGATGGCATAGTAGTCAGGTAGAATTGATCTGCTACGGTCTATGAAACCTAAAACCCAAGGGGGGGAAAAAAAAAAGGGAAACAGTAAGATAATAGCCTCACATGTATATTGCACATAAAAAAAAATAGGAGAACTAATTGTTACAGTGACACCATTAGGCAGTTCAATTCCTGCAGCATCAGCCAGGCTGGCAAGAGGAGCCAAAACAGACAGACTCTCACACTTCTTGGCCCTTGCCAGACTCAGAGTTCATAGGCACAAGCTGTTTGCACCAAAATCTAGCAGAGACATTCATACACTTCGGTACATACACACACACAGATGTACATACATACAGATCCTATGGGATCTCTGAGTGGGTGATAGCAGATCAGCTCTCCCTCTTCCAGGCCATACAAGGCCTGACTCTACAAAAATTGTCTGGTTTAGACAAACCTTATGCTATTTTGCCAGGAAGATTTACATACAGTTTAATAACCATGATTATTCTTTAATGCTGGAAGCTAAAGAGACAAATGGAGCTAAAATGGCCACCCTTCCTGCAAGGCACCCTGTGTCAGGCCTGGGTTTGTCAGTACTGCAAATAGATGTTTTTGAAGCTTTGATTTTTCACTCTATTATGAATTAATTAATGTGTCCCACTAGTAAAGTGACACTCACACTCTTTGCTCTTGCCACTGCTTAATGACATGAAGAGCTCATTACCTTGCTAATGACTTTATAATGGTGATTTATCTAAGTTTATTTAAGGGAATTACTCTCTTTTGTTGAAGCATGTTTCCTTCAAGTGCGTATTTCCCAAAGCCACTTGTCAAACCAATAAGTCCTGCTGTTCTTCAGGCAAACCCTTATTCCAGTGCCTGTTGTATGAGCTGTGGCTCTCTGCATGCCTCACCCAGACTTGAGTCCACGCTGCTCAGTGGCTTTCAGATACAAACTTTAAAGGGTCACTGCCCACTCCAACACTGGAAGAGGAGGAAAATACTGTGCAGAAACCTGTGAAAGCCAAGCAGCCAGAGAGACTTCTGGAAAATGAAACCAGTTTCATTGTGGGATGCTAAAGGCATTATGGAATTCAATGGAGCTCTCAATGGAGCTTGACTACTTGTAGCAACACCCCCTTTAAAGCAGCCTTGTCCTTTCTACATTTGTCAGCTTGCCCTGGAAGAGCCAAATGTCCCTCAAACGCTCAGTCACTGGGGTCAACAGATCTAGGCCAATTGTACAGCCTAAGGCTTTCTCCTAGACCTTGTGGCTCAGGAGCAGCTGGCTTATCTCCAGCAGCACTCCATCACTACAAACCCCAGTGCAACCAGCCTAGCACATGCTAGGGTGGAGAGGGAAATCATTTCTGCAAGGTAATATATGCATAATACATGTGGTGAATTTTAATATAATTATTAATTTATACACATAAAAATCCCCTAATACAAAATTAATTTTGCCGTAAGCTTTTCTGTATTTTTCCTAAAAGTACCGCCTGCATTTTTCATGAGCACTGAACTGATGAACACATTAATACAAGGGCAGATCAGTTTTGCACCAGATCTCACTGTCACTTGTCCTCACTACCCAACACTTGTCTTTAAAGTCTACAGTGCTGATTTGCAAAGGACTGACTTCAACCCTAGCCTGTCAGAGAGGAAGGTGCTTGGTTTGGGCTCATGGATAATTCATTCAGCCTCTCCCTTTAAAACTAAAAAGGAGCCCAAGGTGTAAATAATAGTGCCTCTTTACAGTGTGGATCTTGCTATGCCCCACTGTGTCATGCATGGCTAGATGTGGAGGACAAGACTGAGAGACCTGTGGGTGGGATCTGTGTGGTGTGGAACAGCTGCACACACAGCAGGGCTTAGTGTGTGCTCATTCAGACTTTGCTACGTGCTCTGCAAGGGTTCCCTGTCCTCCTCCAGACATCAACTCTTTTTTTAACTTTTGATCTCAGAAGAACAGATATGGAGCATGATGATTAAAAAAAAAATAGAAGTTATACTGCATTAAATGGCACGTGCCTGAATAACTCCACATAATGGGGCAGCATGTGCTCATCTCTGTGAGTTGCTTTTAGAGCCTGTAATTCTAAATGTTGTCTAGACCTCATGGTGTGCTCAGTGCATGTTGGAGAAACAGCTGCTGGCTTTGTTTTTTTTTGAAAACAACAGTATTCATTTATAGTCTTAAAAAATTAATCTCTTAGCTTACCTTGTTAGATGCCTACTTAATTCATGAACTTCCATTTCAGAGCTTTTAAATTCATTAAGCTCTTTTCGAATGGCTGCCTGCAAAGGACAAAGAAACTCATAAATGTATAAATGAGAGAGATCAAAATAAGTTCACTTTGTTCTCAAAACAGTATATTAAAAGTAAAGCAGAGAGATACCATTATCAGAGAGACAAAGACATACATAAAGTCTCTAAAACATGAAAAGGAACAGAGATAAACATGTTCTAAATCACATAAAGGGAAGAGAGAAATGCTTTGGTGGAATGGCTCAATTTGAAAACATATCACAGACCCTGCAGGTACAGAACACAATTCTGGCTTATTATATAAATGTTTACATGTACAAAATCCAAATTAGCACAAGTATAAGAAACAAAAAGAGCACTGCAGTTTGTGAAACACTGTGATCTGTTCCAGAGCTGGACTGTGACTAGACTGGGCCCAGATCCTGACAGACTTGTGTATGAGATGTCTTCTGCCTTTATTGGTCCTGACTTTCCTCGGGTGAAGTTACCTAAAGTGACTGATTGTACTTGGGAAGGAAAGAGGGATACCTGGCTCCCTGCCCTCTACTCTGCCTCGGGCTGTGCCCCTCTGCCCTGCTCCTCCCTTCTGACCCTGCTGTGCTGTTCATTGAAGTGATTAGACAGATTAACCTGGCAGAAAACCTGCCACGGTGTGGTAGCATTCAGCCTCTATGGCTTGTCTGTGAGGGAAAAGAAAACCAAGGGGCACTGGCAGGAAGAGAAATATTGAAGAATAAAAACCAGAGGGGGGTGACTTGGAGGGACTCAGCTGCATGGTAGAGATGGTGCTCAGCAGAAATGTCTCAAGTCCCAAGCTCAGAGTAAAAACCTCTGACAGCTCTGTGATATTTGTTGCTCATGAGTGTTTCACTGTGAGCATTTGGAGGGGACGTGCAAGGTGTCTGCTGTGGCCAAATGCTCCCATGGGTCCGAGGTGTGTGCACTGCCTTTCTGTGTGATGCTGAAAACCTCAGCATCAGAGGTGGAAAGGGGTTGCTCCAATTAATGGTAATCACATCTCTCAGGAATTTTTCTCAGTGAAAAATCTAAAATCAAATTTAAACTAGTATGAGTAGCACAAGCCCAAAACAGGAGTTTTGCAACAGCCACTGCTCCACTCACCAACTACCTTACTTTGACAAACCCTAAGTGATGGATTTTGCAAGTGTTTTTGTACAGAAAAGGCCCTTTCTGCTCCTTATCCACAGCTTTGGTTTCTTATTTCCCTTAGAAGTGCTTGTCAGGCACTGCTTCATCCATCAGGACAGAGTGATGGCTATGCAGCAGCTCCAGGGCTGCCTTCAGCAGACCAATCTGCTACTGAAGTGACTGTGAAGGAGGCCACAGGGGCAGCTGACTCCCACAGGGACTGAGATCTATTCCCCCCTCCATCCCTCATCTGATGGAGAGATGCAAAAATGCTCTTTTCCTTCCCTTAGGAGTCAGACCTGCTAAAGACAAACTCTGACTGAAGGCAGTTCCCTCCACCCAGCACACAGAGCAAGATTTACTGGCAAACAGAAAAGCCCATTGCTAAAATCTGTTTTTGCAATAAATCTAGTCTGTGCTGACCGGTGAAGACAGGTATTGAATCACAACTCTGGAATAAAATAATTCTATCTAGGATGATGCAGTTTTTTTTCAATTTTTCTGGCTATTTTTTCCAACAGTAGACATAGTGTTGAGGAAAAGTAGGTCACCTGAATGGCAGAAATCAGAATACTGCCCACAGGACACAAACAAAAACCAATATATCTGCTTCCTTATGCCATAAAGGGCACTAATATTAGAATGACAAACATCTCTTATTCTGATGATGCTTTGCTGAGAAAAGGCTAATTTGAAGGAATTAACTTTTCTCTGGCTATTGAACTTGCACATGCATTATAAAAGAAAAAGTGACATCAAAGTACTCTGCCTTAATACTAAATTCTTTACCAGGTTAAATTTAATAGTGGTATGTAATGCTTGTTCTTTTCAGACACATAGGATGAGAGATCAAATCTCCATGCCCAGCTGAAGTTTCTCCATGCCTTTCATCCCAGACAGGGATCTCTCAAAGGCTGTAGAACCAGCTGGGATATTTATTCCCTCCATCATCTAACAGTTAAGAGAATAAAGGTAAGTCAGTTGACTAATATCTTGTCAAACATGGTGATGTAAAAACATGGTGATGATAAAAGCTAATTTAACCCAGTATATTATGGTCTATGGATGGTCCTGAGGAAGGTTTTTTTTTGTAGATCAGTTTATGCTACATTACCTTAACCAAAGCTAAACGGAAGAAATCCCTGTATCAAGGAGGAGAACAACATCACAAAACTATACAAGTCCTTTGGTTGAATTATACAAGTAAAACAGGCTGTCTGTTGTGAATAAAACCAAGAGCATCATAGGTGAGTGGTGTGGCTGGGAATTTTGCTAATGCTTTAAACATTGGATGTCCTGCTCTCCATTGCTGAATGAGTGAGTTCCATGGCAAAGAAATAGTCAGGGCTTGAATTCGGATATCTGAAGGTCTTTAAAATTAAAAGGGCATCATAGAGTGACTGTAAGATTCATGACTGAATCACAGAGCCTCATAGTCCTCGCTTCTTACAATGTCCATAAAATCTTTCAAATATTTTTCCTGAGGTCCCATTGAGACCCTCAGTATGTGACTGATACAATTTGCCAGCAATTTAATCCCTCTGCCATCAATGTCAACACACAGAGACACTATTTAGTGGAATTTCCACCAGTGTTCAGAGGGTATTGCCATCAATACCAAACGTGTCTTTTTTTTCATTGGCAGGTCTTGTGTGATTTCAGTTCACTTAAAATACTCTGTGGCAGAAATCCTGGGCAAAAACCCCTGTTGTAACACACTAGAGAGAAGTGACCTGGCTTTGGAGGGATGGAGGTACCTTTGCCAAATTGACCTGCTGGCATTTTTACACTCAAGCCTGTCCTGTCCTGACACAGCCACTCTGGCACATGCTCCTGTCTCACTGCTAAGTCTTGCCAGAGCTCTCAGCTGGCAGCATAATGTGGTAAGACCAAAACCAACAAACAACTAACAGGGCTGTCATCAAGACCTTTCCTTAAGGGGCTTGGGATTCCTTCCCTCTCCTGGTTTCCATGCATATAGAAACCTTCTGGCCAAGGATTTCTGCTTCAAACAAACAAACAAACCTCGTGAATGGAAAAAAAACCCCACAGGTGTGTTGGGAAGGGATGTCAGGTGGATGTTTATTCCTTGACAGCCATGGGATCTGTGGGACCCAAGGAATGCTGTTTGCCATGACATGCTCTAGCTGTTTAGGCCATGGCTCTCCTAGAGCTGCTCCACTTACTTTGTCGGCGGCTGTGAGTCGTGTCCAGGGTTTGTCCGCCCTCCTGTCGTAGTCCTGCGCATCTGCCACTTCCACATAGTCACTGAAGCGGATGAGGATCTTCCTCTCACGTAGCTCTTCTACTGTGGGCCTTTGACTCAGCTGCAGGTTAGAGGAAGGAGTAGAAAAAGACATCAGGACTTGGCCTTTTCCCTACAGAGTGTTGCTTGGGGATTTATTTTACTGCAACTGTTGTTATGGTAATAAGAGGGTTTCGGACATTCCCAGTGCTTTGCTTTTATCTGCCTTTCACAGAATTACTATCTGGAAAAAGCCCTCTTGTTATAACACCTTGAATATAGTCTCACCTTGTTGCCAGAGCAGCCCACTGTTCTTTGGGAAGCTGCTATGGCTGGAGACCCCAATTCCCAGCAGAGGTTGATCACCCTTGGCAGAAATCAGATGTAAGGCAAGAAAGTCTCCTAGTGCACTGATATCCCAGGAAGAGACAAAGACAACTCTAAAATGACCTGCAAAGGCTGTGTGTGTACTTTCCAGCCTTCTGCTGCTGTTGTCGATACTTCTGCACTGCCTGGGAAGAGTCAGGCCAATGCATGGAGTGGCTCCTGCTCTGAATTACATGAAAAGGGTGAAAAACAACTTTCTTTACCCATATGATATTCTGCAGATCTGTCCTTACCTCCAGAAAAGGCAGGTGGGATGATTAGTGCTCATTGAACTTTTAACTGTATCCATTGACAGCTGTGCTTTGTATCGTAGAATATTTGACTTTTAAAAGTCTATGTTGCATGCTACAAGCCAAAATAAATGGCAGTGATGGATTGTATCATGTCAGGAAAGCATCTTCATTGTTTCAAGCATTTCTTTCAAATTCCACAACAGAATAGGCAGCCACAGTGAAAAACTCCTGTTAAATTAGTGTGCTGGTAGTTCATGTGTTGCACAGTCAGTTACATGGCCAGGGACAGGAGTTGGCTTCCAGGGATCAATTCTCCTTGGATGCACAGCATGCTGGTGAATGTCAGAAGCCACTACACAATTGCTTCTGAATGTAGGTGCTACATAAATGTGTGCATGTGGCTGTAGATTAACTGGAAAGTTTCACTGTTAGAGTAGAACATCTGTAACCAGGATACATCAGGAAAAATAATAACCTGATAACAATTTCCTACACAGTGTATTATGCTATTCCTGCTCACTAGAAATAGATATGTTAGAAATACTTTACCCTTGTGAAGGATGAAAGGTCTAAATATTTAATAAAATGCTTGAGATTCTATTCTGAAACATTATTTATGCTCCTGAATCCACCTTTCTCCCAAATGAAGTATCTCACTTCCCTGCATTTCATCTTCCAGGGAGTATTAAGATTTCAAACAGCCAGGATACTAAGTGAAGGGTGAAAAATCCATCCTTTCTTCAGCACTTGGGTGGAGCTCCACTGCCCTATCCTGCATCTGGCCGTAAGCCTGTGTGCTTGTTCTTGGCATGGTTGGTTGTCTTTCTCTTCTCTGTTTAGAAAAGATGTCTGTGATGGGAGGTGGCAGTGGGTTGCTCTCCTTACACCAGCATCCCTGAGCACACACACACAAGTTGGGTTCAGACTCCTCATGTGGCGAGTCTGCAGAGCTGCACTAATGTCCTGCCTTTGAGAAGCACAGGAGAACAGGAATGACAATGGAAAAGAGAAGCACTGACTCTTGTGCCAGTGCTCTGGCTGTAAAAGAGTCCTGAAAATTCATAGCTGGTATCACATAGTTCATGTGTAGCCATAAATCTACATATATTTCCATATATAAATACATGCACACAAAATATATTCAGTACATTAAACCAAAGTGCCAATCTGATCATGCTAAGTGTAATGAGAGAGACAACCACACTAAGTCATTTCCTAAAAGCCATTAATTAAAGCGACATTATTTGAATGGTTAACAAATTTCCCTGCCTTCTTCTCATACCATTGCAGAGATTTCTTGTGACCTTCTAGTTGTGAGAGACTTGCAAAATGTTTGGGCTGCCCAGAGCTCCCTTAACTCTTGAATAGAATCAGCTCTGCAGGACAGTCTGCAAGCAGCCCCACTGCTGGTGTTAGTCCAATGTGTGTCCACACTGAGGGCCCAGCTCATCTGAGATCTCACCTTGCAGTTTATTTTTATGACCTGTGAGCTGTGTCTGTCTCTTGGGTCTAAATTGCTTAATGCTACAGAGTCCTTATGTAGCAACACCTGAGAATGAGCTCTTCTAACAGGCAGAAAGAATAGGGCACATTCAAAAATTACAGGACAAGGACATGGCCAAGGGCACGACACAATTGTCTGCAGAAGGTGTGGTGCTCCAAGCAGGAAGAAGGGGTTCTTGCTGAGCTGGACCCTTTTTAACTTACTTCTGCTTATGTCAAAGGCATGCATGGGCATGAGTGTGTCTGGACTCTCTCTGTGTGCAATACCTGGGCATTTACATTTCTATTTATCTATTTGTGAAGATTTGGGAGTTGAGAGAGCAGGGTAGTTCTATGGTGAGTGACTCATTATTTGAGTGTGCACCAGGGTAAAATTCCCTTTCAAAATGGATTTGTATTAATGCGAGAGCAGTACATGAGGACAGGACCTCTCATGCCTTGTCACAGGAGGTCAGATTTTCTTCTGTACATTCTGGAGTGCTGTAGATACAAATGGGCATTTTCCAGGCTTTGATACTAAGGCAATTTGAAAGGGAAGGTTTAACACACCCCTCTTTGTCCATGGCATGGGAAATGAAGCAAACCCAAGCACCCCACCAGGTAAAATGGAGGGGGACTTACTCTTGCCAGTCTGGTCCTAGGATTTAGTCAAATGCAAAAGTTTGCCCCACTTCAGTCACAAGGAAGTTTATCTTATCATGTCATTATTACCTGCTCTGTTACCTCATTAAAATGTTACAGTTGGTATTTAAAGAAGAGAACAAGCTGAAAAATTACAAACCCTAGCCAGCAGCACACCCCTTTGCTCCCCACCTTCTGCAGTAAAGATATAGGAGCAGGATGTGAAGAAAATGCCCTGAAGACCTTTCCCTCTGACTATAAATGCAGTTTATCCAAATTAGCCACTAATCTTTTTTTCTCCTCTGACCTTTCTCCTCCCTGCTGCCTCTCTCTCACCTCTCTCTGATGAGTCCCACCTCTCTCAAGAGTTCATTATTTTCAACAGCCTTTGCTGATGCAAGCCAGTGGAGGTCAGTTAAAGAAAAGCTTGAACATCTTCAAGCAGGGGAGACATTTCCCAGAGAGGCACCAGTGAACAGAGCATTTAAATTGGACTGGGGCAAGAATTTAACAGGAGCAAAGATTTCAGATTATTGCAGGGATTTTAAGAAACAGCCACACCTCTTCAATTTGGTAGTCAGTATTACAACTCTGAAAGACTTCCTTTTGGAGCTAGACCTCTGAGAAAAATAAGCTATTGGCAGTGGGGGGATAGAAAACAGTAAGCAGCTCTGGGGATTGGGAAGCATGGTGCCATTTAAAAAAAAAGAAGGTAGGAAATGAAGAGTTCTATTCCACTTTGCAAGTGATTTGTAATGTGTTCTGTTAATCCAGGCTACAATTCTCTCTCTGTAATGGCAGTCCTCAGGGGACATTCAGGCTTGTGTTGATTGCCTTGGTCCTTGGCCAAGTTTGTCATGGTTCAGAGAAGATACGTTCTTGCTAGTAATTCTTGGGGGCCCAGATCTCCCTGTGGACGTGACCCATCTGCAGCATTTCCAGAGGGCTTCTGCACATTAAAATTCTTTGAATGGACTGAAGATCAAGACCAGTGCTCAGAGAAAAAACCTTCCTAATCCACAAGTCCTTCCACTCAAATGACACAAGTCCGTGTGCCCGAAGGTGCTCGGTGGCCTGAGGGTCAGGGAGAGAGAGGACAGAGAGAGAGGATGGCTGGGCATCTCAGGTGACAGGCAAACATGCTCCAACTCTCCTTCCTTGGGCAAGAGGGACACGAGCTGCTGAGTAACTTAGCCAACATCATGTGCCTTCATTTTGTAATTTGAGTGGTAGCTATTCCTCACCCCAGTTAATGTGGAATTAGATGAGTCAGAGAGGATGGAAAGGGCTACAAGGGACAGCTTGCTATAGGTCACCTGATTTCTTTGTAATTTTTTATTTTTTTAAAATTACCTGTCCAGATGATGAATTCAACTGGATATTTATTGATGACTTTAATAAGGCATCTAGACCTAGCAAGGTAATCTTACTTATTACAGCATGTCATGTTACAACTTATCATCATAACACTGTAACAAAATGTCAGTGCTGACAGAATTTTAAGAACAGCTTTTTTATGGATGGAGTGGGTTCTCCCCTTGGAATTGGCATGTTGCCACCAAAAAAACCGTGGACAGTAGCAGTTTCTGTAGTGCAAGGTCAAAAGTCTCATCAGTGGCTTCTACAGAATCTGCTTCTCTTCATACTCCCACCTACACACGTTTACAAAAGAGGAAACACAGCAGAGTTTGCTCATGTTGAATTTACCCTGTGGGCACGTGTGTGCTTGAAAACTCAGTGCATACAGAAAGGGCTGCTGGGCAACACACTTGCTGTGCTCAATTAAACTTCTGCTTGATCTTTAGATTTAAAATCTTTTGGTACTAAGGCTTCAGTACAAACTGACAGAAGGAGCTTGCCACTCTGCTGTATACACAACGACACATCTGGGACAGGCTCATGAAAGACACAGCTGGGGAATAACAGCTATTTTTGCAGGATTCACTCGGTGGTTGGCATTTCTAGTTGTTATCTAAAACACTAGCACACTTTATTCACTTCTTTTCCCCAGAGATTTCTGAGCCTTTATGATAGTATGTTTGGTAGGTAAGAACAAAATCTGTTGTTTTGATCAGCCCTGCAGTTCTTTCATTAAAATTACACGTGTCACTAGAACAATTTAGAGCAGTTTAAAAAGATGATCCAAATGAAATTATGTTAAGTCGTGTTGCTATCAAGCTCAGCAATATGGGGGAGAAAAATTTTTACTAGAGGGGAAGCCAAAACTAAGACTAAAAGATATGTGATGAGGAATAGGGGTATGAACATTAAAGAGCCAAATGCCAGGGCCTTGGACTGATGCTGCTTTCCCTGTTGCTTCTACTTAAAAGTGCAAACAAGACAAAGCAAGAAATCTCCCAGAAAACTGGTGAGGTTTCAGGGAGCAGACACCAATGTGAAGAAGTGGCAGCCTGAGTGCTTATCTGAGCTGTGGCCTCTGCCTGAACAGATGATTCCTTGTTCTGTACCTTTCCTACAGGAGAGTGGAGGATGGGAACCGTGTGGTGATGGTGCCGGCTCAGTCAGCAAGCCCTCACTTCTCAGGTGACACACTGGGTATGGGGAGCTTTGCTCCTCATCTATTACAGCTGCTCCTCAAATGGCATCAAGCTCTGCACTGGATTTTTGCACATGTTTACCCTTCAATGTACAGGGAAATTGAAAGCCTGGTAAAACGGTATTTCCAGCCTTTGCGCAGAGCCTCATCCCATGAAACATCTGCAATGCAGTTAGGATCTTTTCTTTCAGGCAGTGCTAAGAGGGAATGCAAAGTCATCCCTGTCATCGTGGTGAGGAATATAAGTGTTTTACAAACAATATTATGGCTCTCTAGCTCCTGCAGACAACAACAGTATCCCCCCACTGGTGACCAAGAATTCTACCTATTTACATGAACTGAGAATAAGGCATGAGATTTTTAACCGTGGTAGAAAGCAATTCAGTCCTCAGAATATAACCTTTCCACATATCTTTAGAGACCTTTCCTTATTATTATTATTTATACCATGAAAGCTGTGATCACATAGGTCAAAAAAACTAAGCCATCTAAAATTGTGCAGAAAGGGAATGGTGCTGCTTCACAAGCATGTGAGTTTTTAGAAGGCTTTCTTTACTTCTGGAGATAGGAAATATGTCAGTGCTGAAAGAAAGTTAATCTGCAATAGCAGGATAGATTGTTCACTGTGTATGTTTGGGCATCCATAGACATTTATGGCAGCTGCAAAACTGAATGTGTACATCTGAAATGCCTGTTCTTCAGTTTTAAGAGTAAATGACTTTTGAATCAAGCGATGCTGTTTTGTTTGTCCTTTCCTGCCAATACTAGATTGCTTTCTGCACTATACTCTTTTTACAAATGCTTGTCTCTATTTAGTTTAAATACCTCAATTGACAACCCCCCTTTCCAGAAAATGTTTAGCTTCCAGTTTTATGAGGTTTTTTTTTGAATTTTCAAATCAGCATTGCTTTAACTTAGCTCTCTGTAATGGCTACAGAAGCCATTACATTTGCAAGAAGCATTGGTCCTTGTAAATGCTGATCTCTATCCTTCACTGCTCAAAACTCCTTCAGTTATGAAGACCAGATCTTCTCTTTTCCTGTTTGAAATGTTACCAGCAGTAGCCTACAAAGTAGTTTCTTTTGCTCTCAGTGGACTTACACCTTGCAACATTGATGATTTCTTTTAAAGATTTTTTTGTAAGACTTGTTTCACACTCTACTTTTGAAAATGGTGCTGAAGGGAAAAGGCGAACAACTGTGCAGTAGGGAGAAAGTTACACTAGTGTCATAATAGGATCAAAGTTGCTTCTCACCTTACGTGTTAATCTTCTCTTAATCTCTCGTTTTTCCTCCTGCTCCTCTTGCTCATTCCGGGCTGTAAAAGATTTACAAGGATCTCAGACTGTGGACTCATCAGGCATGCACAGTTTGCAACAAAATAAGCCTTTCCATCAGTAAGTATATTAATGTTTCAGGACCTCTCTGATGCACAGTATGTCCCTCTGGGGCTGGTGAACGTCCTTGATCCGTAGCTACTGCGCTTCTTCATGCACTTCATAAAACATCTACAGCTTCCTTCCTTTCCCAGTGTTGGCACCTCTTCATGTGTGTCACTTTCTAGAAGGGCTGGGCAGCAAGCCAGCTCTTCAAATAATGTTATCTCCCTGCCCACAGGCCTGGAGGCCTCAGGGGGCTTAGCTACGATAGGGTCCGATTCCGCAAGGTCAATAGTTGGAAAAGAGACACATGTATCTTTTTCCCATCTGCAGAATAATTTCTTGTAGCTACTTTTTGGAGATAATAGAAAAAATCCTTTGGAATAGAGGTGCCAGGAAAATCATGCAACTTCCCATGGCATAAGCAGAGTTTAAGAGACTGTGTCCTTCCATCATGAGCCTTCAAAGTATCACACTGGAGCATAGAAGCTCATCCTAAGTCAATTAACTTTCAACATTAAGTCAAAAGATCACGTGCTACAAGTCCTTACCAGGGCATGCCTCAACTCTTCTCCCTCAAGAGCTCAATAACATTTGAGTACACTAGCTCTTCTTCAACTTAGGAGCAGGCTGTCATGCATGGTCTTTGCATTGACCTTTACCAAAAGTCACTAAAATCCCACGTTTCCAGGTACTCAGCTTCTTGATCAGTTAGGATCTGTCTCCACTGCTTCACTGATGGCTGAAATGCTCTTTACTCCAATCATGCTGGCACATAACAGGTGAGAGCAAACACAACTCATCAGCTTTTCCAGTAAGTATTCTGTGCCCCTGCTGGGATCCAGTTTTTGCTCAGTTAGGACTAGCTCAGGCATTATTAACTCTCTGCAGGGGACATGATAGACCTCAAAGGCCAGCTGAGGATAGGTGCCTTGATTTAAATTGTTAAAATTTGGACTGCACTAAACTTAAGGGAGCATCCCATGTTCCTCTCTGCTGATCCTGAAGATGGAGCAGGCATCTCCTTCAGAGCAGCAGTAACAATTCACGAGCCATAGCTTCTTCAGTGGTGAGAGCACAAGCCAGCACTTTCACTAGAAAACTGGGCTTTCCCCACACAGAAATGAGACCTAAGGTTTAGTGACCACAGAAGCCTCTGAGCAGGTGAGGAGGGCCAGGCTGGAA
Organism: Parus major; assembly: GCF_001522545.3. NCBI lineage: Eukaryota > Metazoa > Chordata > Aves > Passeriformes > Paridae > Parus > Parus major. The sequence goes on from NC_031769.1 coordinate 62,692,694, forward strand.
ACCAGGTTTCTCACTGCTCAGGACAGTAGAGCTGACAGTGCTATCACAACTGCTCACTGACTTCAGCAGGACTGGGAAATCTCCACCAAAGTGGACAAAGAACCTGTCAATGTTATGATGTTTCACACTACACTTCTGATCTTTAAGAGCCATTATACCAAAAATACTCCTTATGTTTTTAGAAGGAAGGAAACCAGTAGGGGAGTAAAAAGAATATAAGACAGCAGGGAATCACAACTGTCTTTTTAAGCAATCACTGGAGTACCTACACTGATAATCGTAATTTTCCTCTTTCAGTGGTTTCTGTCCCTACTGGGCTGGATACTCTTCTAGCAATTGATCCTCTAGCAATTTTTTTCTTCCCTTTGTGTCTCAGATTTGGAGGAGTTGGTCCTGCAAATGCCTGCTTTCAGACACAGCACTAAAGAGAATCCACACAGAGTCAGGGTAGAACTGCAAGCAGCCAAAGAGTTAGGCACAAAACTTAGTAATGGCTATTCATTTTTGTCCTTGGCATCTGATGTTTTTCTGTTCTCCCCACTGTAAGCCCAGCCAGGCAGGCTTAAGACTTCAGGCAGGTAAAAGCTGGAAAATAGGAGCACATTCTCCTTCAAAACTAGAAAGTGACTTTGTTTTAGCTATTTCTTTGAAGTTAAGTCATGCCAATCTTGTGAAGCTACAGAACTGATGCTTTATTTTATCTTATGTGTTCAAGTGATTGTCTGTTTCTCTAAACCTGCGTGCCAGGGCGAGCGGTTGGATGTAGGTGCAATTTTCACACCTGATTTCTGTGCCAGTGTGAAATGTTCCCCAATACAGTTTGAGGCATTCAGGACCCACCAAACCATCATTTTTGTGAGGAATTTATGCAACCCTGAATGTGCCAGGCTGGCAGCTGGATTGCTTTTATCCACCTGTGAAGTGGCACAGGGGTGGTGCGTGACAGGGGATTGAGGCATCTTTCCTTATACACTTGGACAGCGAGTATAGCTGCAAAGTGTTCTTTAGTCTTCAAAGAAACCCTGCAGGCCTGGACTTCTCCCTCTACATGCCCTTGACCTAAATGAGTCAGTGAATGGGGTGTACCTCAGTGAAAGACCCTACTAGAACCAGTTGGCTCTGCTCTGCCTCCTTGCTGTGGCTGCTGTGATTTCGCTGTTGCTATCAGCAAGTAGCAGAGCTTGGCAGTGGATGCTTTGCCCTTGTAAAGATAATTTGCAATTATTGCAGTAGCACAGACCAAGGAAGCATTCAATTCATGTATAAGGACTGGCTGCCCAACCACATTTTGCCTCATTTTTTCCCACCAGCATGTGCAGTAATGCAGTTACAGGTGTAATAGGAACATCATGGTACCAGACACAGTATTTTCATCAGGGAGGTTTCAGCTTTAACTGCAGAGAAAATCCTGTTTAGTCTACTCAAGAGCTTGGTAAGTTTTCTTGTGTGTTTGTGTGTGCTCTGAGTTGGGCTTTGGCAAATTGCTTGACCTGCTTATGCAGAGAATTTACATTCTTTTTATTCACACTTCCTAAGTCTCTCTTTCCCTACTCTCCATTATATTTATTATAATGCTCTTTCTTAGAAGTCTAGAGGAATGGCACAAAATGATGTACAAATCAGAAAATGTTTATATTTACTTGTTTAAGGGTAGGGCATGTTTATGCTTCCTTTTTAAAATTATGGAATGCTTTTAATTTTTTTCTTTCCTGCTGTGGTTCACCAAAAGCTGGAATGCCTTGGAAATACCACATTAGTCTTTCCTGTAATTAGGAAGCTGTTTGTTTACCAAGACACACATGTTTTGGGAAAGATCTGTGCTAAAACAAGCTACAAAAATTCCATTTAGGAAATACAATATGGTTCTGGATTCAGGGTAATATCTTCAAACATCCATGTCATTTAAGAGCCTTTATTCAATTAAAAAAGAAACTGATGTTACTCAAGGGGTAATTCCTCTGAAATACAAGACATCTTTAGGGCACTCTGTGAGTGCTGAGCTTAGCAACATGTCTTTTATGAATGTCTGCAAGGCACCCAGTGTTGGAGATGCTTCTCCCTGCTGATGCTGGTTCAAAGCAGGTGCCCAAGACCCCACCTCCCCCAGTGCCAGGGCACTGTTTGCTGGTCATGCACCAGTGCCAGGTGGTGCCTGATGAGTTTGTTCATAGGTCCCAGGATGACAACATGAGCTGCCAGAGAATTGGCCTCTGTCCCTCTGTGCCTGAGCCTGGCATCTGTCACGTCGCAGGTCCCCCCTTCTCCCGCTGTTCTGCTATGCCCCTGTGAGACAATCACAGCTGGCTGTGCCAAATATTTCCCCAGACTGCCCCTGACTTCCTCCAGCAGCCAGTCACCAGAGTTAGGAGTAGACAGTAGGAGCACAGTTATTAAGAGAGGGCTGGTCCTGAAGAAATGGCTTTTCCAGCAGCCTCAGGCTTGCCCATGCTGCTCTGCTGTCCGGTCTTTTCTCATCTTTGCATTGACAGTGGTGTCTCTCTCTCTCTGTCTGCCACATGTAATAACATCAATAGATGAAAAAACCCTGCTGGGCATTAACACTGTCATTAATCTACTAGGAGTTTGGTTATGAAGATTTTGAAAAATGAATTCTGCTGATTTTCAGATAATTAATCTTCTGCTACCACATTTTCATGGTTCTATACAATGCAGTTATTTGAACAAGAGAAGATGAATTAGGGACCTATCTAAACAGATGTTATGTATAAGGTACTGCTTTGTTATGCATAAGGTACTGTTAGTAAATATGCATTTACTAATTTAAAGGGGAAGAACTTTTTTTTTTCTTTTCTATTTCCAAAGTAACAGCAACAATTAGATAAACAGCTTTTTTGTTTTTAATATTCAAAACACTTACATGCAAGTAAAGAAATGGTCATTTTCTTCCTGCTCATTCATGAGGACTGGACTCAGTCCAGCTTCCCTGGAAGTCAGTGGCAATGTATCTACTAACTTAACTTGATTCAGGATTTCTGAATGGTATTTTGTCCCTTTAAAATACCACATGCTGAGGATCTACCAGCAAATTTTTGGCTGATTTGAAGGGAGAGTTTCAGGGGAACATTTTGGGGAAATAACCCTGAGTCAAAGTGGATTCTTTTTTAAATTGAATAAAAGCTCCAGCTAGCATAGATTGCTTGGAAGATTTTTAGGAAAGCTTAATCAACCTATGCCCTAATATCTTTACTAACTTACAATGGGATGCTCACCTATATAAGTGATGCATAAAGGAGTCTTTTCAGGATGCTTGACCTCCTGTTTGGAATGTCAATCAACATGTGGGTTTTTTTCTCCATAGGTTGTTTGTTCTTGTAAATTTACTGACTCTGATCTTAAAGAACCATTTCTGGAGTTCTAGATATTGTTACAGACTTCCACACTTATTTGCACTTATGATGCCCTTTATCAGTGATGCCTACAGAGAATAGTTGATGTTTATAAAAAATACCAAAGTACATGAAATGTAAACCAAATTATCTGGCTTCAGGTTAAATGTCAGCAGAATCAAGACTTACGTTTCAGTATGTTCCTCTGCTCCAACTCCTCAGCGGTCGGCCTCTGGCTCAGTCGTCTGCGAAAAAAGTCCAAGATCAGTTTTTGGACCATATCATATTCTTCTCAGTTCTTTGCCTTGAAGAGTTACTTTGGGGCGTGAAAGGCAGACCAGAAAACACTGACACTGCTCCATTATGTACTTGGTATGCCTGGACCATGCGTGACACACTCCATGCTTTGCTTTCGCAGTTTCCTCTGTTTCCAACCCACGAAAGACAAAATACGTTATGTCATCTTAGGCATGACTCTCCCACCCCTACCCCAGGCAGAGCTGCTGAAAGCTAAGCCACACAGATGTCTCCACTTAATTTCCTTCCCTTCATGCCTGCTTCCTGACTTGCACAAGTATTTCTAGCTAGGATCCAGCTAACCCTCTTGCTGCCCTCTCGCCAGCCTCCTGACTGCGCCCTGTTTGTTCACACAGCATTTGAACACGCAGACGCAGAAAAAAAAACAAGGGACTGTTTGGCAGCAGTGAGGGCAGAACAATAGCAACCCTCGTCCTCCTCATCCCACTCACTTCCCCCCTATTAAATCCTATCTTGAAGGATCAGTATGACTTGATAGTCAACCTGTACATAATAGGGTCAACAAACCTCACAATCTAATTACAAATGGGGGATCTGTACATAGGAATGACCCAAATATTCAGAATACAGAGCAAGCACAAAAGGGTCTTTGCAAAACAATGTAAACCAGAGAGATGACATCAGAAGTCAGCACTGTTGGGCATCCTCATACTCTTATCCGAGTCAATGGGAGTTTTGTCAATGATACCAATGACACAACAGAGCCTTCTCTTCCTTCAACTTGGTCACTCAGAGACGGGCCCCAGTCTCTGCCAACTGGACCAGTTTCCCTGTGAGTTACTGGGTGCTGATAGGCAATGATAAGAATGCTGCATGGCTTCATCTTCTGCAGTGAATGTTCCCCCGACCCTGGGTACAGCAGCTCCCTGAAACAGAGCTGGTTCTGCAAGGTTGGACGAGAGATGTCTGACAGTGGCTTCTCACCATACAGGGGATAAGCTGCTGGTGCACACATGTCCCCAGCCTTCTCCAGAGCCATGTGTGTGCCATTTCAAGACCTTTGCCCCTCACACTGTGTGCAGGGCACAGGGCTGAATGAAGCACAAACACTGGGTAGGAGCTCACTTCCTACACCAGCTGTTTGAAACTTTACAGGCATCTATTTTACAGTCTGAAGATTTCCACCAGGAGAGGTGATACCAGCCATATGTCCTTTGGGGGCACTTTACACCCTGAAAACAAACCAGCAGAACACAGCCCTATTACACTGTAGAATTTAGAGTCAGGAGCTTTGTCCCTTTCTCATGGCAGATTGAACATTTATCTCAGAAAAGTGTTAAAAGTGACAGAAAATGATCCTTAATTCAGAAGTAAAGAATGTCTGCAAAGTACTTTGAAGACAGAAAGTGCTATTTTAGTGCTTGCTCTTACCATCTTTAAGATACAGTAGCTGATGCTAATGGGAGACTTCACTTTAGGACTGTAAAGCAATTAAAACTTTCTCATTTCTAGCATCACATAAGAACCAAAAAGAAAAAGTTGCTACTTTTAGTCCCACCACACGTGAGTGCAAGAACTGTATTATAAATGTTTTTAATCCACCATGCCATGATGCTTTTCAAGAGGATGCATCAGAGAGATATTCAGGATGAGGTCCAGCATGTAGATGGATTCTACAGAAACAAACATCATAGTAAAAGGAGGAAGAAAAAAAACCCTCCCCAAAAGTCTTTCTGTTTCCAAGAAAACAGGGATTGAAGGACTCAGATAACTGTTCTGTCACAGTTCACACTAGGACATTTCTAACAGAAGAAGTTTTATCTACCCACAGAAGTGATTTGCAATGAGGATCACATCTTCCATGTGTTTAGTGAGGTACCTGCCATGAAGTAGATGCATTTAAACTAAGCTTTCACTGCATGTTACCATGTCATTGCTTCCACACAAGAGGACAGAGATTTCCTCCAAGTGTGCTCTTGTTATTATATGTACCCTCTGCTCCTGTGCTGCTCAGCACCTATAGACCATGGGGTTCTTCCCCACACTCTCTGATAGGGCCCCTAGTGAAAGCCAGATGAGAATACCCATGTTCCCCATCTAGAGTCAAATTAGTTCGAAGATCCCATTATCCACCCTTTTCAGTCTGCAGAGTGCTCCTGCCTAAATGGTGACTGCCACTTTTAAGTGATACACAGCACAAAAAGCCATGCCACTTTGGTAGAGTAATTCATGGATTATCAATCACTTTTGGAGTTTTATAATCCCAAGAATTTTCAATAATGTGATTTAGGCAGTAGGAAAAATGGAGCAAAATCTTAATTAGTCCTTACAGTGCAAGTAGTAAAGCAGCACTGGAGGATGAAGAAGGTCATGAATAGAAGCCATGGAAGTTCCTGGTCTCCAGTACCAGTCTCTGCTTTCATCTCCATGAAGTGCTGTTACATTCCCATTTCCATCATCCTTTGGGACTGACTGAGCCTGCTCCTTCATTGTAAGTCCCTCCTTAATGAGCTCCTCAAATAAACCCAGCCCTTCCCTTCCACGCTCTCCCAATTACCTTTTTTTATGGTCTCTTGTTAATTTAATTTAATTCCTCCTCATGCTGTTACAGTGACTTCTGCCCCTGAACTATTGTGGCTTTACAAAGACCTCCATCAGCTCCTCAGAACAGCACCACTTTAACTCTTGTTTCTTGCTACTTAATTTCTAGGCTTGCCAGAGGTTGAACAGCTGTTAACATCTCTGTGAATCTTTGAAAATCTTGATACTAGTTACAGATAATGTAAATCAAGAAAGGCAAGCAGCTCATGCTTTATTACTATGGCTGCAAAGACACATTTTTTTCCTTTCACACCAAATTTCAGTACACCATCTCCAGCATACAGCTCTGACCTTGGCAAACATCAGCTCCCTTATTTTGCCCTCCTTCCTGTCCTGCCCAGAATAAAAAGCTGTTAATGAAGCCCACCTAGCTTGCAGAGGTTGATTTCAGTAGTTTGATTGCTGGCTTGCTGCTGCGCCTTACTTCATTTAACATCACAGGGGCTGCACGAGGCAGTCAGGAGGCCACAGGTTAGGAAAAAGGTGTCTCATTAGCAGCACAATCGGAATAAACTGGAGAAAATGGAGGTGAGGAAGGATCCTAGTGCCACAGCAAAGAATGGATCTGCATGTGCAAACTGTAAGGCTGGAGTGAGAGGTGTGGTGCTGCTTTTGATCAGAAAAGTAACTCCAGCTGTTTCATCAAACTGAGTGCAGGTGTCTAACCAAGGAACAGGGGAGACAGACCTCAACATGTAACCACCTCTAACAGCACTTTCTGTATTTAAAATGCTCATGTGTGAACATGCCTGACCTTCACAGTGCCATCCATACTGTTTTGCAATTTGCTTCACGTATTCAAGAGGACAGGAAAGTTTTTTGTAATTTGCACTTTAGAATGTATTGTTTGATTTGTACTTCATAGGTTTTTGCAATATTGATTACAACAGTTTTGCAAATACACTGTGACAAAGGTCTTACTACAAAGGAAACCTTCCTAAGATCTTTGGTTACATAAGGAAAGTCTTGCTAGGATTTCAATGAAAAAATCATATCCAAATGAGATTGTCAGTAAAAAATAAAAAGTTTTGTCACATTTACAAAGAAATTCAACAGCAAACCAATTCTCTGCATGATCAAATGTATTACACTCCTTGTGCTAGACAATAATAGCTGAACAGTTCTTCATAAGGACAGTGTATAGTGAGGCTTATTTTGTTGGGTGTTTTATTTTTTTTTGTTTGTTTGCTTGTTCTTTTGAATTTGCTCTGGGCTGCTCACATTATGGTGGATAAGTAGGAGTCTGGGGCCAGAAGGGACAATCATGCAAATTAATTGCTGTAGATCTAAAATATTGGCTGGTGCGGGTGCAATCTCCTCAGGGAGCAACAGGAAAGAAAGGCAGCATTTTCACTGATGGATACTACTGTTTGGAGCCTCTCCAGCAAACCAGGAACTCAGAATGAAAAGTTTCTGCTCCATGTGTCAGTGTTCTGCAGGAGCAATAAAAGGAAAAACATCTCCTTGGGCACAACAGAACACTTAAACGAAGAACACAGAGATGCTTAGCCTGCTCTGCAGTGTGGCCACTGCCCGAGGGCTCTCAGGACAGCAGCCAACCCACTGGGGGGCCTTGGCTCAGATTTTTGCAGCTCTTTTGTCTGGCAGCACCTTTGAAGCAAGATGCTCCTGGCTGCCTAGGCTGTCCCCTACCAGGAGTCATGGGTTTTCTCTCCTTGATCTCTTGTTTTGCTGTGGGTGAGCTCCAAGAAAAAGCTGGTTCATGCCATCCAGCTTGTTGTTATGGGAACAGGATGATGTGGGATATGTGTTTTCTGTGTACCAGGAATTCATCTTTGCCTCTGTCCAGAGGACAAGAAAATTTAAGAGCCTAGTGTGGGGTCATGTGCAAGTATAATGGCTGGATATAATACAGGGCTTGCTGCAAAATGATTCCTCACACACTTGCCAGGCTTATTAGCTGTGAGTGTTTGCAGACACGAAAGGCAGAACTTAGCAGCTCTCCAGTGCTTGAATGGTGACATCTGGTGTGTGGGACCCACAAACAAGCCTGGTGGACATGACAGGGCACACAGCAGTATGGTGAGATGTCCAGAATATCCCCAAGGCATCTCTGAGCCAAGTCATGCACACACAGCTGCTCCTCATGACTTAAGTCACCCTGATGTAAAATAACTTCTGAGCACAGTGGGGCATAACCTCTGGAACAACTCTGAATTTATTCTGTATGTGTAAATATCTTTAATCAGCTGCAACGGGGTTCATACTACCCTAGACATTGCTCTAACAGAGCAGTGTATCTGAGCTGGGCACATGAGAAGCCAGCTGCTATGAAGAACTGCTTGTCACATTGCTCTTTAGTTGACATGACTGATGCCAGTAGAACTGTGATGATTTACATCAGCAAAATAATTCCACATGGGGAAAAAATTAGTGGGAGTAAAGAATCTTAATTTACCACACTTTTCCCAATAATAATAATAATAATGCTGAAAGCAAAGCAGAATTGATGAAGTAAAGGCTGTCAGGGGCTCTTTGCACTGTACACGTACAGAAAATTCAGAGAAAAATTCAGAGAAGAAAATCTTGTATTTGCTTCTACCTTTAACTGTTAACAGAGGGCAGGAATGAACTACTGCCTTTCCTTACATCACTGCACAATGAGCAAAAAATCATTGTAAGCCTGGAGGTTCACTTTCTCTGAAGTGTCAGCCCAGATTTCGCCAGCCAGACTGTGGAGTCTACAGAGGACTATCATTCTCCTAAACAGGATTTATAAAATGGGATTAAATACAATTTAATCAATGACTGAATAAACTGAAGGAATATTAAATAGAAAATCCCTACCCAAAGAAGCAAGCATTACAGTTTTATACCAATAAAATTCTTGTACTAGACTCCATTAAGACGTTTGCTAATCTGTAGGATTATCACTTTCTTTAAGCTCATGCACAGGTAATCGTGACAGGTCTCCTGGTATCAGTCATGATAATACACTTTATAACTCCTTTTCCTGACAAATTAGAGCAATAAAACCATAAAGAGCATTTGCCACAATTCAGTTATCATGTAATGACTGCTCTCCACCTCCCTGTTAATTTAAAATATTCAGCCTCTGGGAGGCGGTGATGCTTCTGCAGCTATAAAGAAGCCTGTAACAATGACTAAAGCAGACCAACATGGGCAGAGATGCCTGTTCATCCGTAGGAAAAAGGGTGAAGCACCACTGTGACAGTTTAGCAGAGAACTAGTTAGACAATTTTGGTAGGAGGTGTTTGCTTTTGGTGGAAGTCTAAAAAACTGCTAAGTATCAGTTGAAGTACTTTCTAATGGTGCCTTACTGGCAAGGTACTGCTTCTGCCTTAGTATTCCAGTGTGTTCCCTGGACTTTCGATTGTGTTCTCCTGACATTTGATCCAGGATAGCTACAACAGTCCCATAACCCTGAGCAGAGAGGCAATACTTTTGCTCAGCATTAGTGCACTGCAAGCACTTCCAAGTCTGGAATGTGAGCCAACCAAATTATATTTCCCGTAACATATCTGCAGTTGTGTTTCCAGCTGGGCTCTACAGGAAAATCAGATTTACAACAGAAATTATTCAGACTTTAATTCAGGCTCTAAGCAGTCATTTACTACCCCCCAAAATTATCCTTATCCCAGACTTGATTTTGTGTTGAGCAACAGCTTCAGTATAGACTTTAAAGCTCCGATTACTCTAGATTGCAGTGAGGATTTTTGGGAAAACTAATCAACACTTTTTCTGCTTGCTCAAGCATCTGTGTATAGTGAAAAATATAACCAAGCTGGCTCTTTGTTTAAAACTCTTACAACTGACCAATTTGTTTTCCCATTCTTTATATCATGTGAATCTATTCTTGAGTCATGGCTCAAATGATGCCATCTTTTCTGGTTCAGCTCATTGAGGGATTGAATTATTGTGATTGTGATTTATTCTTTGGAAAGTTACAAGCTTCCTGAGAAAGAACTTTCTGCCCAGAGTAGGTCTTCTGGGAAAAGAGAATCATATTCAAAATGTAGATTTTGACAATTCATTATGTTTGCATAAGGTTCTTGTTCATCATATATGGAACAAATTTCTTTAAAATACCCAAATAAAGCAGAATTATTTTGGGCTATGAACTTTGTATTTTATTAAAAGAAATAAAGCAATGACTAGATAGCCCTATAAATCTGACTAGAAATGGTGTGAATAATGACTTACCCAGGTCATCAGTCTTCCATTAGACCACTATCACAATGCAGACACTTGCATTTTCCCAAGGAATGACTTCATTTCTTTTCTAAAGATAATGCCAAGCAGTGATAGACACACAAATCCAGATTTTGGCCCTGTGTTCAATAATACTAACTGGGAAATGCCTCCTGGTTTGTGGAACATTGCAAGATCATGCCTCACACCTCAAGCTTTAAAATGGAGCTTCCTCCATTTCATTACTGTGCCGTTCCATTAACGTCAAAGCTCTCAGCCAAATGCTGGGTGTTCACATAAAATAAAATCATATAAGTTTAAATGATTAAAAAAAAAAAAAAAAAAAAAAAAAGCATGGCTGAATTAAGACAGTTATACCACATAAGCTTTGCAGCCTTACTTCTCAAATCTCTTTTCCCTAGACCCAAGAACAAGATATCCAACAACTGTGGTAGGAAACAAAGAACAATCTTTTTTAGAAGAGGGAATTTACTATGTATCTAAGTCAATAATGTATTTTTGGAACAATAAAAATGGGATATTTTTGAGTACTAGAAATCCAGAGTGAAGAATTTTCTAAATGCTGGTTGAAAATCTAAAACATGCCAGAAAAAACAGATGGATGCTAGGACCCATTGTAATAGAGAAAAAAATGTTCTAAAATGTTAGTGATTGTCCTTCTGTTGTCTATACAGCATTGTGAAAAGACACTTGCTTCACCAAATGTGATAATATTGAATTAAAAGCTGATTTTACAAAGGTACAGAAATCATAATTCACAGTTCAAGGTCAATCTGTGAATGACTTGAGTAAAATGGCACCAAAAATAATCAGAGATGAACAGATATGCTTGCTGTCTATAGGCATTATTGAATGATTTGTTTTGAAATCTTTCTATAGTAATATTGTTTTGTCTCTGTGAACATACTTATATCAATGAATAAAAGTTACGCTCTTAAAAGCAGAGCCATCTCCAAGTATGAGCCAAAAGAACTGAATTCCCTTCTCTGTTGGAATTTTCCTCACCCTGGCTTCTGATGCTCAGGGAAGCTTTGATGTTGGAACATATTTGATATAGGAATAAAGCAGTTATTCCTCTTTGTATGTGGCATGGCCTTGGGATGGAGACAAAAAAGGAATGCTTTAGGTGGGAAGAAGTTCTGCGGGACCAGGGAAGAAAGCATGGATGGAGGCCAAGGGGTTACAATGAAAGTACAGCCCCACTCCACAAAACTCTTCTCCTAAAGCCCCAGTGATCTTTTCCAGCAACACTCTCTTCTAAGGATCCTCTTCTGAGAAATCTGCTGCCACAAACTTAAATGCAACCTACCCTGAGAAACAGTTGCTGGCTCTGAGGAAGGGTTGGGGGCTGAAACACATCATAGAGGAACCAACTTCCCTATATTTAGTTAGCTTGAGGATCAGACACCCAGTGGGCCTCTGTGGATCATAGTGACTGCATGGTGTTTATCTATGGACCACAGTGACTGACTTGACTTGTGCATTAGCAGGTATGTTACACTCCTAGCACTGCCAATATGCAATTTGTTTAGTGAAAAAAGCAGCAGCCCCTTATCTTCTTATTCACATATGCACTAATACAACTGTAACCCTAAAATATCAAGCCAGGGACAAATAAACCAAATTTGCTTGGCAGTCCAAGTAATCTGTGACTCAATCAAATATGTAAAAAGCTGTTCATTTTAAGGAAAGAATTCTGGGTGGGGAACCTCTCCAGCTCACTGATGTTAATCTCAACGTACACATGGCTAACCTGATGAAGTCTCCTCTGTTACTACAGACCACTCAAAGTACAGCGAGAGGAATAACCATAGAATGGTTTGGGCTGGAAAGGACCTTAATGATCATCTAGTTCCAAATGCCCTGCCATGGGCAGGAACACCTTCCACTAGACCACGCTGCTCAAAGCCTCATCCAATCTGGCCTTTAACATTTCCCAGGGATGAGAGTACCCCAGCTTCTCTGGGCAACCCATTCCAGTGTCTCACTAGTCTCACAGAAAAGAATTTCTTACTAATCTTTGATCCAAACCCACTGTCTTTCAGTGTAAAGCCATTCCTCCCTGTCCTCACTTTTACATGACCTTGTAAAAAGTCCCTCTCCATCTCTCTTGAGAAACCCATTTAGGCACTGTAAGGCTGCTCTAAGGTCTCCCTGGAGTCTTCTCTCCTCCAGGCTGAACAATCCCAGCTCTCTCAGCCTGTATCACATATACCCCCTGACCATATTAGTTTGTTATAGACCATTTAACCAGTGCCAGCATGAAGAGAGGCAAATGAACAATAGTGCAGGAATAAAATTCCTCTCCAAGAAGGCACTTTACACTGGCAATATTAAAAAAAAAGCAACTCACACCCTTTCTGCTAGATGAATCAAAAAGCTAAAATACTCAGTGACTTGGAACAGCCACAATATAGGAACTCCAAATAAAAGCTTTTATATCAGAAGTTGGCAATTCAAAACCACAATAATTCAAAACCACAATAATTCATTTTCTACTAGAAAAGATGCATAGGAAATAGCATGGCGCCCATACTTTGTCTTGCTACTGAAGTGGGAAATTCCTGGAAGTAAACAAATTTGAGAGCTTTAAGAGCAATTAACTATTTTGTGACAGAAAGATTTAGGTTCCCCAGATTGTGGGATTTCAGATCCCCAGGCTTCATGAAAGGCAGGAGATAAATAGCAGTACCTTTTTGCAAAGGACTGTGCCTAAAACGTTCCCTTGAATCTTAAGAATTAGGACTGGCTGAAATGTTTGTAACAAAGTAAAATTGCTGGAAAATTGAGTTCTAGAAGGTCAGAAACTATCTGCAAGGTGAGGTCAAACTTAATGAGTAGTTTCAGCTGAAAAAAACCAACTCACTTGTCACACTTATCTTAAAAACAATAAAATTTAAAAAGCATTAAAAATGCACTAGACAATATTTAATTCTGACCTGAAATGCTAGTTTTCAGTGTGTAATATAAAAATTAATGATGCCTTTACTTGCTATTTTTAGTCAGTTTACTCTGCTCCACTTGTTAATTATTTTGTTCCATTTGCATACCAAATGCAAAAAAAATCCCTTATTCAGCCAAGTCCACTAGACATAACTCTCCTTCCAATAACTGCTACAGTGATTCCAAGCACAAATCTACTGATTGCAAGGAGAGCTCTCCCCAGCACCCGCATTGCAAACTTCAGTGCAGGTTTCTTGGTCATTCCTCACCATTTAATGGGATACCTGCTGCTCAGACTGGGTCATTGCATATGTTTTACAGCACTGATTCTTTTCTATCTGTATCACCAACTGCACAATAATTTCTTATCTTTCTAGAGAATGTCATGTTTCACCACCCTACCAGAGATTTGCCCATTGTACAAATTCCCAGATGGTGTGTATTTAACACCTTCACTGCCAGAGCCTACTTCTGCCTCTATCCATTAGCAAAGGTCAGAAACAATTTTTAAAAAAATCCTAGCATCACATGGAACATCAATGAAAACATGCAGCACCAGAGATAGAAAATAGCAAAAATGTCTAGCTTTAAAAACAGAACCAGATGAAATTATTTACCTGGTTAAAATGAAAAAAAAAACACACAAACCCATGCCTTAGGAAACTCAGATTTGTTATTTTGAAAAGGTATTATGTTATTATGAAAATACATGATTATTTCACAGTTATATCATTACCTTTAGGTTCAAATCTAGTGGCCTAAAAGCCTGACAAGATATTTTTTACTCAGGAGAATTCTTGTCCCATCTGCTTTTTCTTCTCTTGAAGTTACTGAGATACACATAATTACCTAGAGGCTAAATTTGGACTACAAAATTATAAGCTTTTTTTCTGTTGTTGCTTTGCACATGTTTCCACAGCAAAACAAATGGAATGCTATAAAGAGGCTTATCACATCAAATAGCGAATTAGCAGCGGGAATCAATAATCTCCAAAGTAACAAAGATCCTATTTCCAGGCAAATACGCTTAACTTCAAAACAAACAACCCCGCCTTGTGAAACAAAAGACTTCCAGAGGGACATTCAAACCCTCTGTGCTATGCTGAGCAGGATGCAGCCTTTCTCTTTGTCCCCTGCATAGTGTGACATCAGCTTTTTATATTTTCTCCCTGAAGTTTTGAGAGCTCAGTTCAGCCCTTACTGAAGTTTCTCCGCACTCAGTTTTCCAACTACTATCAGGTGCCTGTACTCTTGCCTGCACATTCCCTTGTTCCACCTGACACTTTATCAATGTGATAACCTGCTTCATTACCACAATCTAGCTGCTGGGGTGATACCAGTATTCTTTACATTTTTTTTTTTCTCCTAACTAGAAGTTGAACTATGGAAGGGGAGGTAATGCCCAATGACATCTTCCATCTTCTTTATATAAAATGGGAGAGAAAACTATTCCTGGCCCTGTTGACCTAAAGAATAATTTCTTCTTTACACTTCAGACACTTCATTTCTTAAATCTCATTTGGAAAGTGTTGTAGCTATCTTCCCTGTGATATTTCAAATGAGGGTGCTGTCAAAGTCCACATTTTTTGCAATTGTTTGCCCTCTAAAGAAAGACTCCCTTACACTGGTGACTGTTGTTTGAGCTCCTTACTGAATAGCTTTGCAGCTGGCATTCAGGCAGAAAAGAATGAATAT
This sequence comes from Parus major, assembly GCF_001522545.3. Lineage (NCBI taxonomy): Eukaryota > Metazoa > Chordata > Aves > Passeriformes > Paridae > Parus > Parus major. The sequence goes on from NC_031769.1 coordinate 62,707,732, forward strand.
TTAAAACACTTTGTACTCAGGATGAACACAGCATGTTTGTTCATGGCTGTAGACATGCCATAGGAGAAGTCTTGATTTCCCTGCAGGGCACACACAAATGCCAAGACTGAAATACCTCCATCCTGGGCATTCAATGCCCTGGTTTTGTGGCATACACTTGTTTTCTGCATATCTAGTTGCAGTGATGGCAAGGACAGGAGGCTTGGAAAAAGGCAGCAAAGGAAATCATCACAGTCACCCTGAAAAAAATCCATTCTGAGTATTTACTGATGATGCACAAAGTGCTCATAAAGCTGGAAACTGCACCTACCTCTATGAGAGGTTGCAGACTGGACTAAAACCTGCTGGCTAGGATGGTCTGGGCAAACAGAACATTGCCTGCTTCCCAGTTTTACTCAACTTCTTTATTAGTTTAAAACATGCAATTTCTCATTCATCCATATTGAAGAGGGAAGTTAAAGGATACACCCTCCCAGGCCCTCCTTCCACCCCCAATGGCCACAGCCATGTGGACTTGTGTTTTGTATTACAGGCAGACTGAATTTAGATCTGTACCCTATAGTTTACTGGGTAGTAAGCCTACTCTCATGACTGGAGATACTAATACTAATAACAACTTTGCTCTGCTGAGATCAGCTAATGAACACCAGCTGCTAATGAACTGGAGCTGGGGGGAATGTCTCACAACTACTACACTCTACCAGCTTTTCAAACTCCTCTGAGCAGTGTTGTTAGCAAAATGTGCATTAAATACACACTACCACTCTGTTTTCTTCTTTAGAGACATCAGAACACTGCTGTACAATGCATTACTGGAGATGCCTGTTGCTGTATAGATACCAGGCAGCACCACTGCAGGCTATCTGGGATGTTTGTGAGAGGACCAAGCTCCCAAATCCCCCAAGTGATGAAGAACCATAATTTGCTGATTGTTGTCTCTGGATTCACCCACAAATAGAAAGTGTTGAAGGCAGGTCTTAAAGTTTTGCTTCAGATAGTTAGAAAAGGAGAAAAGAGCTATACAAGGGTGCAGGGACACTGAAAACTCTTGGAAGGAAACTGGGACTCTGTTTTTTGGGATTTTTTTTGCTGTGTCAAAGATGGACTGAGGGGATGGGAAAGTGCAGGGCTGAGAGAAATGCTTATTGAAGGAAGCTGGGTGTATGGAGTTGATTTCCTTGTGAATGCAGCACGTCTGTGAGATGTTCTTGTTTAGAAACTGAATCCTGGTAACTTTTTCCATAGAGCAGAACACAAGGAGTTTGGTCACAAGAGCTAATCCCACACTCTCTTGAGACTGAAGTAAGCTAGAGACTCTTACAGTCTACATGTCATAGACAGGCATTTTTCAAAGCTTGTGACCTGGCTAAATTGTCTCTGCTGGCGCAGTCATTGTGCAATAACCCAAATCAGAAGAAATTAATCAAACATTGCAGCAGAATAGCTTTATGAAACATATTCATAGAAACCTTAGGCTGCAGAGAATGAAGAGAATCATGATTTGGGGAAGTCTGAGACAGAATTTGGCCAAAGGCACACAAAAAAAAATCAGCCAACAATGTCATACACTTCAAAAACCAAAGATGTTGCTAATATATATTGACACTGTCGGTTCTTTTGATACCTTGTGCTATTGCAGCATGGTGAGTTTGGCAGAGAGCTCTGAAACCCATCTGATCCAACCCCTCTGCTCAAGCAGGGCTGCCTAGAGCTGGGACTGTGTCCAAATGACTTTTGAATACCTTCACAGAGAGGAATTTCATAAGCTCCCTAGCCAACCTGTGACAGTGTTTGGTCACCCTCAGAGTAGAAATAATGTTCCTGATGTTCAGAGGGAACCTCCTTGTTTTGTTTCTGCCCATTGCCTCTGGTCCTGTCACCAGGCCCCACTTAGGAGAGCCCTATCTCTGTCCCCACTGTACCCTTCCTTCAGGTATTTATACACATTGATAAGATCTCCTGAGCCTTTTCTTGTCTAGGCTCAACAGTTCCAGCTCTGTCAGCTGTTCTTCATAGGGAGGATGATCCAGTTCATCATCTCCATCAACTTTGTGGCCCTTCATTGTACTCTCTCTTATGCCCATATCTCTTTTCTACAGAAGAGCCTTGATGATCTTTGAAGATCCCTTCCAGTTCAGAATATTCTGTGATTCTGAGCTGGAAGTGGACACAGCACCCCAGATGTGGCCTCACAGTAGAGGGAAAAGATCACATTCCTTGGCCTACTGGCAATACTTTTACTAATGCAGCCAAGAATACCATTAGCCAATTTTTCCCCCCACTAAGTTGCTGGTTGATGTTGCTAAATTGCTGCTTCATGCCCATCAGGACCCCCAGATCCTTTTCTGCCAAGCTGCTCTCCAGCTGGGTAGCTCCCAACATATACTGGTGCATGGGGTTGTTCCTTCCTAGGTGCAGCAATTAGTGCTTGCCTTTGATGAACTTCATGAGATTTTTGTCAGCCCATTTCTCCAGCTTGTCAAGGTCCCTCTGGATGGCAGCACTATCCTGCATATGCATTCATCATCCATGTCTCTCAGTTTGGTGTCACCAGCAAGTTTGCCAAGGATACGCTTTGCCCATCATCTAGATCATTAATGAAGGTTGTTAAAGAGGACTGGACCCAGTACTGACTGCTTGGGGTGTACTGATAGTTACTGGAGTCCAGCTAGACTGAGTGCCACTGAACAAGCCTCTGGACTGGATGGGTAAATGGATAGAAAAGTTCAAATGACTGGGCCCAATCTTGGACACCTGAGGAATTTTATGGGAGACAGTGTTGAAAGCCTTACTGAAATCTACACAGACATTATCTATTACTCCCTGGTTGTCCACCAGGTCAGTAACTTCACAAGTTCATCACATTAATCATGCATGACTTGCCCTTGTGAATTCATGTTGACTACTGATGACTTTTTTGTCCTTTACGTGCCTGAATAAGGTTTCCAGGATTAGCTGCTCCATCACCTTCCCAGTGATGAATGTGAGGTCAACTGGCCTATAATTCCCTGACTTCTCTTTGAATATAGGAGTGACATTTGCTTTTCTTCTTGTCTTTGAGTACTCCTCACAGCTGACATGATGAATCGAAGAAATATTAAAGAAAATAAGGATGGCACTGAATCTTTAGTAATGCTGGGTCAAGTTCATCCTTTCATTTATACTTTTATGCTGAATAGTGAAGCAGCACTGCTCTCTGGAAGATTTTAACACATGCCCTAATTGTTAAAACATGATATGTCTTGTGACAAGTGCACAGAACTGAGAGGAAGGCAAGGTACAGCGATGGGCAGGTGGGAGAATCAAATCTGAGGCAGTCAAGTGTGCAACCATCAGGAAGGATGCTGAGACAAGTGACCTGTCATGCCTGGTATTCCTCCACTGATGCTTTGCATTTCCTCATCATTGTTTTGATATCTGCTCCAAAAATCCCTCAGATTGAGACCAAATTCTGCACAGTCTCTCTAATCGAGGTGGGGTGGGGGGAGCTACCAGCATTACTGAAATACAGTGAGAAATAAGACTAAAACAGACTACAGACGCTAAAGAGAGGAATTAGTCAAAACAAAGGGAAATAAAAGTGGCTCCCAGAAATCTGTCATATATGATGGTTTTCAGAGGCAAAAATCATATATTTCCACCACTGAGCCTTTCTTAATCTGTCATGTCACATTAGAAAACATGATGGAGCCCTTTGCTGGCATTAAACAGTGCAGTGCAAAATATTGGCAGCTCTTTTAACTGCAGTAGAGTATTAGATTTTCATTGCTAGTCTAGTCTGAAGGGGAAGATGAAATAGATGGTGGAATATCACATGGCTCTATGATGCTTGCAATGGCCCAGGTCTCTATCTTATCTTTTATGTCTGCTTGAACAAGGGAAGGCTGAATGGTTCTGGCACCACCTGAAGGTGAAGGACATCAGGCATTTACAATTTATTGTTAAACAGGAAAAGGTAGAGTCTCAGGGGATGTTCTGGCTTTGGAACATCAGCCACTCCTTTCCCTGGACATAGAAGAGGGAGGTTTTGGGATCAGTTTGGGAATCCCACGATGGGGAGATGTAAAGGCACCAAACCTCTTATCAGAGAAATTGTTCCCCACTTTGAGACTGATGTGCAGATCCAAACAAACCACTTCCTTTCAGAGGGGCTGCCTGCCTTCTTTCTCTTATAGCTGAACTTTGGATATTAAAGCTTTCCTGGGGCAGGGAAGTCCTTGAATAGGGGCACAGAGTGCTCTGGGAAAGCCAGAATTGGAACACAGTCTGGGTAATCCAACTCTCCAGTGCAGCCAGAGGCTGAAGGACCATGCTTCCCATGCTGCTTGCAGGTTTAACTGGAGGTGGGTCAGCTGATGAGGCTATGAAAATCCCTTCATGGCTGATGACCAGAGACCTTACTCTGTACCTCTGTACTTCCAAGGAGGGAGTTTACTCACACTTTACATATAGCAGCCTTCCAGTACCTTAAGGGGGCCCACAAGAGAGATGGACTTGTCATAAGAGCATTGTCACAGGACAGGTGAAATGGCTTTAGACTGACAGAGGGAGGCTTTAGATAAGGTATTAGGAAGAAATTCTTTGCTGTGGGGATGGTGAGGCACTGAAACAAATTCTCTGGAAAATGGTGAATGCCCCGTCCCTGGAAGTGTTCAAGGTAAGGCTGGATGGGGCTTTGAGCACCGTGGTCTAGTGGGAGGTGTCTCTGCCTACGGTAGGAAAATCAGATGGTCTTTAAGGTCTCTTCCAACCCAAATCATTCTATGATGATATGAATCTGTGACCTCCCTGCATGCTCCCCTAATGGGTCTGGGTGCACCCAAGCCCCCATCTGCCACCCCACCAGGTAACTGATGTCCCTGAGCCTGTAGAAGAGACAGGGCCCTGGTCCAGGAACCATGCCTTTTCCCCACTGAAGGGCCTCTGCAGCCCCTGATGTTTGAGATCAGAGTCCCTGCTTGCAAGGCTTTTAAATCAAAGCCAGCCAATTGCAGGGAGGCAGGAAGACCATTTCTGTCTTGATTACTTCAATAAAGAAAATCGTGAAGACTTTTCTAACATGCTGAAAAACTGCAGTATTCTGCAGGATAAATAGTCTAGCCTGACATTATAGATGCTTGCTCATTGAGCAAATACACTATATTGAATGCTTGTTTTATTAATTCTTCATTTACCAGTAGTGTTGCTGCCTCCTGAATTCAGGGATGTCAGTGAAGAACCAGGTTTCTGAATTAATCTTGGTGCTAATGTGCTTTCCCTGTAGTTCGCTGGTTTGTTATTTATTATCAGAAAGACAAGTAATGAATATTACAGTCTGCACACTTAGGGACACATTGATGTGGTCTACCACATATGAGAACACTTTCTCTTCACTGAAGTTATTAACACAAATGGTATTTTCACACTGTCAGGTCTGAGGCTAAGGACTTAGTTTAATTCCCACATATGGTCTGTGCATGGCTTGTGAATCCCGCTGCACTGGAACTGGGAGCATAATTCTTATCCAAACCTGCCTCTAAAAGATTGGTTGTAACTTTTCTGCACATATGTAAAAAGAGACCCCATTCATCTCTAAGTGATCCTTTTGTTAACACTATATCTTAGAGAAAATGTTCAAACGCAAAATTCTAACATTACATGATTGTACCAGGTGTAATGGCAAGGATATTTGCTTTCTTGATACATTTGTCCAAAAGACACTTAGTCCTACACAAAACAAACACAAATATTTAACCTTATTTATTCCTCTTCAGAAAGTCACCTCAGTTTACTCACATACAATAGCCTGCACATGAAACTCCAGAGTTTCTGGATGTAGAGGGATGACCATACACACAAGTCAGACTTACTCCTCTAGCAGTTCTCCTTGTACTCACAGTAATGGAAATAGTATGTTCCACAGGGTACATATATGAACACATAAACACAATTTTTAAATCCTGACTTGGATCAGCTTTCAAATACATGTTTGACTGTTTTACAAGGATTGCTTCCATTAAATCTCCTGCACATGTGTTGCTAAGTAGGCCATGATATACACTGAAGTGGAGGGGAAATGCAAATATAACTTCTGAGAGAGGTTAAATATTTTGCTCCAAGAGCAATTTCTCTATTTTACAATCAGCAGACTATAAAGAGAAATTTATTCCTGCCAGTCTGCTTCTTTTATCTTGTACTCCCACTTGATTTGTTTCCTTTACAGAAATTACAAGGTCATCCAAGCTAAGCAACTGTTGTGCTTGTGATTAACTACCTACAATCAGGAGGTACAAAATATGAAGATTTATGGTTAGATTTTTTTAGAGGTGGAAATCTATAAGCTAGTTCTTAATGGAGCTGCCCTAAATATGTCAGTATTAACCAGCAAAAGAAAAACCCAACAAATAAACCACCTTAGTTTTTAAATCCAGAATATAACATTTTTAAGCAGTCACTTCCTTGCTTGTGTTTGTTTCACCTGTTTTTATTAACGCCATTCTTTTACTCAAAAGAGAGTGCTGCACAGACTCCATGTGGCCTCTTGTTTACTGCATAAATAAGACTATTTCTATTACCAAAATATGTTATTCTGTTAGTGCTACAAGCTTTATTTATATCACCATGAATTATTTTGCCCAGCAGAGAAATGTGGCTTCCTCTTATATAAAAGCTGACAGTAGTTTGACAACTAAAAGCAAAAGTACAATCAATTTGGGGCAGAAAATGAATGATACCACACCCCACTGGAACTGCAAAGGAAATTAAGGTAGATTTAATATATTTGTCTCAGCTGTGTTGACAGCCTGAATTAGACCTCAAATACAGACAGTGTCAGGGGGGTGAAGAGTATGGGAAGCACAAAGAGGAATTTGTAACCCCATTTTGCCTCAACTTCTGTAGAGAAAGCATAGAAGAAACAGGTGTTTCAATGACCGGAAAGTGTGACTTGCACTCCTTCCACAAGAGCAGAAACAGGAACAGTAACAGACCCCAGAAAAAACAAATTCCTTTCTGGGCTGGTGACATTTCTGATTGAAATGAACTTTGGACATGATGAAAACACTTTCCATTTCATCAGTAGTCACACAGATGCCTCTGGGGAGACGTAGCCCTCAAATGCCACTCCCTGCTGTGTACCATTAAAATAATCCCTCTCCTCAGAACAATGTTCCTCCTTTATAGTAGCATAAATAAAATGTCTCTGTATATTTGGAGCTCCATCTTCTAACATGGAGAGACACATCTGCCCAAGGACAGACTATATCTGCTCTGCAAGGTTTTGCTTCCATAAATAACAAAACATCTGCTGGCCCTAGCTGAGCAAAATTGATGGGGGCAGTTTCATCCCATGCCAAGGTGGAGCTGCAAAGGTTAAGGACACTGTTCATCCCCCAAACCAGGGAATGTGTAGAGGTGATGTGTTTTGTGGTGACACTGTCATGTCCCCTTTCCCTTGATTGCTCCACTGACCTTTTGCCATAGCAAATTACTCAGACAAAGCAAACTCATGCTGTTAGCTATGAAATGCAAAACAACCATCAAAATGATAGTAATAGCATATCATGATGTTAGGCATGCCTTTTTCTGTGATGAATGATGATATTAGCCATGGAAACTCCTCATACAAAGAGGTAAGTGCAAACTGTGCTCAGAAATGAGGATCCCTGTCCTACTGAAAGACAGTTAGATGTGTAAAGAGATCTTGGTAATGGGATGGTTTTTTGAAAGTACACAAATGTTGCTGTCAATGAGAGATTGTCAACTAATGGAATGTTCCAAAGTTCATAGGCATGTATGCACTTTTTGAGACATCAACATACCTTAAATAAACAAACAAGCAATCAAATAAATAAATAAATTGATGTTGATGCATCTCTTCCAGTGGCTTGCCTGAGGTTGGAAGATGCAGCCTTCTCAGAGTATTTTAACTAATTAAAAAGCTACCTTTCCTTTCAGCAGATCAGAGCTCACCAGGATACTGATCACAGAAAAGAGGGCTGTCAAGGGCCTTGAACACCCATCTCCCATCTGCACCAATGCACAGAACCCAGACCAGTTCTGCTCAAAGTATTTATTCCCTGTGCTTGAGCCCAGATGTGTAATGGTAGCTCAGTTTCAGCTCGTCACCCATAAATAATCACCTGCTTTTCCTGCCTTCCTCCTGATGCTAAGGGCAATTTTGATATCTCCCTTGTGGCTTCTGCAAATGGATAGCTTCCTCATGAAGCAAAATTAAAAGGGGAAAAATGCCATTCTCCCTAGGTACCATTGCAGCCGAAACTGGGGCTCAGCCCTTTGCACTTTTTCTCCGTCACCCCCATTCATGTATCTAGTGCTGTCACATTGTCCCCTCTAATCCAGGATTTAGATGAGCTCGTTTACCACAATCCCATTTTCCATGTGATTTATTCCCAGCACCCTGCACACGAAGAGGCAAGCTTCACACACATCCGTGCGCGCGTGCTGCCATCAGGGATGAGCTCTTGCTTTAGGCACTTGCTTTTCTCTCATTAGTGGAAGCTAACAATAAGTGTGAGAATTGCAGACGTCAAACGTAATTAGGAAGAAATTATTTCACATTACCCAGCAAAATGAAGTCTTTGAATAAAGCCTAATCCTGCTGTCTGCCCATTCTTTTTTATCCCTAAATGACTCGGAGATAGGGAGGGCACAAAATTCCCTCCACAGCACCAGATGGGGACCAGCCACGAGGAGATTCAGCCATGCTCAACGGGGGCCATCATGCTGCCATCCTCTGGCTGAATAAACCCTTCCCTAGTGGGGCTGCAATGCTGCTTAAAGAATTAACCATTTCAAAAGCTGAATCTCTTCACAGCCTAAATTCTAGTAAACAAAAATGATTGCTTCAAACCATTCAGTCCCCTCAGACCTCTGAAGGAACTGCTGTGTGTTTCAATGACTGTGCAAGCCTTGCTGATTGACCCTTCCTCAGTACTGGTAATATTTGTTACCTTCATGGTGATGCTGGCAGTCCAATCCTCTTCCCAAACTGTCCAATTTGTCTACTCTTCTTTCTAGTATCTGATAGGAATGAGTCCAAAAACCTCACAGCAGCCTCATGACATTTTAAAAATCAATGACAATTTTTTATACTTGTGGGAATTCACCAAGTTAATTCCATCACAGGAATTCTGTTTCTAAGCAGCATTTTTCAGCACAGCTGAGGAAGATGTGGTATTGACCAGGGAATGTGTAGATTATCTTTCTCAACAAGGTAATAGGTGACCACCATCTGTCAAACCCGCCATTCCATAGAGTTTTACGACTTCTTATGCTGTGTTTCTCAGTCACAGATGTCTTGGTACCATTTCCAAAACATCACTGGGACTATAAAAACACATCTAGCAGGTGTGCATGTCCAAATCTCAAATGTACTTATTTACAGCTATATGCACACAGACAGCAACTCTGTGATCTATTGCCTCATGATCCTTGCAATATACTATTTATATTGCTTCAGATTGCGATTTTCCACTTGCTGGTGTAAGGACAGTACCCCGTAAGGTATTGTAGTGAATAAATCTAGGAAGATACAAAAAACAATGCAGAGCACTACTGTATATCTGGCAGAGAAACTTCCCTCTAATTCACTGCTTTAAAGCCAGCAGAACATATATAGTGACACACACAGGATTCAGTCAAGCAATTGGAAGAGCATCTCTCCAAGTCAGGAAAGAGGCAATAGGTAGTTACTTTCTTTATTTGTTTCTCATTTCCTGGTTTGCTAATGCACAGGATGCTGCTTCCCCACCTCACCTCTCTTTGCTTTCACACTGGGCATGATAAATATGACCCCTACAACTAACAGCTTTTGGCAGCAGCATGGCACAAACTCTTATTGGATTGCAAAATCTTACTGGCTTGCCTATGGCACCTTCCAGTGAAGGGTAGCAGTCCCCTGACAAGCACTACTGCCAGTGGACAGCCTTTATGTATCTCCTCTGCCTCCAGAGCTGCAGACAGTGGGTAGGAGTGTGCTGATGAGACAGACATTAGGTTGACCAGTAATAATACTGTGAATATCAAGAAGTTCCCTTAAAATTGATTAATAACAACATGATGATAGCACACTGGATCACTGGATGTTTTGTGTTATTAGATCATCCAATTCCAGCAGGTGGGAGAAGCCAGGATGAAAACAATCAGGGAAAACAAATAAATACACTGTATTCTTGAAAAGCAGTGGACTAAAATATCAGTTTTAATACTCCTGTCTCTAATTGCTAATGAGGACCCTCACCAGAGTTGGTGGGTTAACGGACTGAAAAATACTTGAATGCTTTAGAAAGCCCCCTGTGTCGGAATATGGCAGATCAGACAGTCTAAAGACACACATTGTCTCAGAGTATGAGGGAGACTTTGTGAAAGACACACAAAAAAAAAAACCACCACAGGTCTTCCCATTCCAAGAGAGTACAAAGTCTGGTGTTTCTGTGAAGGGCACTTGTGTTCACCAAATATGTTGATTGAGAAAGTCTGTGTGGTCTTTTACAACCAACATTTTGATTCTGTGGTGAAAGAGAAGTGCAAGGACTGGCACTGAAGCACCTGTCTCAGTACCAGGGGACACTCCTGCAGTCTGTGGGAGACATGCAGCTCTGCTGTCCATCACCCATCAGTGCTGGCCCTCCTTTTCACCAGGGCTTCCTAACAGGCCTTTATCATTGCCCTGGAAAAATCTCCATGCTCACTGTCACAGCCTGGGTATGCCCCATTCCTCTCACCCTGACAGCAATTGAAAGCTAAATCCAAGTCCTCCTGGCTGCTTCTCTAACTGGAATAACAGGGAACCTGTGCTTCCCAGCAGGTCCAACACAGCCAGTGAGACAGGCAGAAGAGAGACATCTGTCTTTTTCCTCCCTCTCCATGTAAATTAATTTTCAGAGCACTGTTTTTTTCTCTGTGTTCTCCTTTCACTTTAAGACAGTTCTCCTGTCTTATGGTCAGACATGCACACTTCTTGAGCAGCTGTTAAGCTGTGCAGGCAGCAGAGGGATAAAATGGAGGAGGAATTAAGGAGAAGCTGAACAGACAAAAAAAAGAAAAAAAAAAAAGGAACATCATATCCACTTAAAGATTTACTTAGCACAGAAGGTTTGCATTTCAGAGTGGAAGATAATGGAGCTGTAAAGGTTTTTAGCAGCCAAGAACATGGCCTCCAGCATCCATTTCCTATTCCCATGCCACATGTGGTTTTGAGCTGAAACTTCTGCATCTTAATTCACTATTTTTGCTCCTTGCTTCATGGGAGATGTCACATTTTGGAGTAATCCATTCTGGTTTGGTTAGAGGAGGAGGTCTTCTAATTAATTGCTGTAATCAATTGCCATAATTACTATGTAAGGACTCCTCAGAAATGGTTTATGGTGCAGCAGCCTATTCATGTGGCTGGAATTCATATGATGTGGAATCTCCTGCCTTTGCTAGGACATATTTTGCCACCTTGGACAAGAAGCTCCCTTTTTGCTTGGGTCTGCATGTGCTGAGCCATGACACAGGACGAAGACCAGGGAAGCACGACTTCACAATTCATGTGAAATGTTTCTATGACAGGCACAAAGAATTTCTCTCCTGGCTGAGTGAGCACCAAGGTGTGTGGTAGGCCAGGTCCTCCTATAAGATACAGTCCCTCCAGCCTCACCCTTACAATTGGCCTGGTGTAAGTCACGGCACTATTCTCCCAGCATGGGAAATGGAATTCTGCTGTGGAATCTCTCTCTCTTCCAGTTGGCTGATGTAATACTCAAGTCATAATAATTTTCTGGGAATAACAAGAGGTTCCAAACTACATTTAAACAAGATCTGAACAGACCTTTCTGAGCCAAACTGATTCCCAGTGCAACTCTAATAAGGCTGGAGGAACTGCACCTGGGACGATTTTGGTCGCACACAATATGTCAACAATATGTTTAAAATGTCATGAGCCAATCTCAATATGCCTGGATAGAGGCATCTTTGAAAAAGACATTCTCTTTATAATACCAAATTCTGATCTGCCAAATGTGGCAGCCAATGAGCTCTTCCAAATTAAATACTGTGAGGATTATGCATAAATACTGAAGTATCCTAATCAGCCTCTTGGTGAAAATTAATTGATCCATTACAGACAATAACTCTGTGCTGAAGTTTTTATTCTGCATTTTTTACTTCTGTAAGTAGCATATATGATTTGATTGGCTGGATATTTTAAACCCTAGGGGACCATTGGTGGAGCAGTACAAATCCCTCTGAAATCCAAAATTGCCAGCTGCAATTATAGTCTGCATCTAGCATCTTCTCTAAGGACTATAAATGCTTCACTACTTTAATTTTGGTTGGCATTTGCATCACTGTGTGACAATTACCAAGCAATAGCAAAGGATGGATTCAGTAATAAAGTCTGGACAGTAAGGAAATACTGTCCAAATTAAAATATTCTCTCTATTTTAACTTAATATTCATCAGTTTGTGCACATGGATATATCGCATTTAGATATAAAACACTGGTAAGACAAGCACCTTTCCTTTTTGCTGCTGAAATGTCTGTGGCTTCTTACATATTAGATACAAGAAAAAATTGTTTTCTCCTCATATTTCATGATTATTTTCAACTACTCAAAAAGATGAGATACTAAGTTGTAAATACTACTAATTTAAAGGTCAGACTGGCAGCTATACCACTCCAGTTAAGGCATGTGGAATTCTACCATTTTCAGTGATGTTACACTGATATAAAGCAGGAATGAAACAGCTGTTAATCAGCTCAGCTATTGTTTTGAACTCATATATACACAGTTTTAATTATTTGAAATATTCGTGATTACCCTTAAGTCCTAGCTATATTAGAAGACAAGATCAGGCATTATAGCTCAAACTGTTAAACTCAGATTGGCAGAGATACAACTGGGGAAACAAAAAACAACATTATGAGAATATGGGACTTAGAAAGGAAGAGTTTTGTGTATTGTCAAAAATAGCTTCTTTTGTTAAAAAGGCATATGCTGAAAAAATATTGTTTAGCGAGGAAAAAAAGCAGGTTTTGGAGAGGTGAAAAATAAAATACTTATAATGAAAAAGACCTGGTGCACAGTGAGCTGTGCAGAATCAATGTTTGTAAATGACATCACTTTTCTTCACCAGCCATAGCTGGAAAACTTCAGAAAGACCTAAGTAATTTAGGCAAATGGGTGACACAGTGATAATGCTGTTTAATGTCATTGCAAGGTCAAGCAGTGAGATAGGCTAAGAGACAAACATTTAAATTCTTCACATGCTTCAAAAGGGTTCAAATTTAATCATATAAGCACTGGGACCTTGCTGTCCTGTGCTGTTCTTTGGGACCCAGAGCCCCATTGCAGCTACAGTCTAACAAGGTTGGAATAAAGCTGAGTAAAGACTGAACTGAAAAATCACAGTACCAACAACAGTGCAACACAATCTTACATATTTTGGGCATGTTTGCTGAAGCCCCTCAACAAGAAAACTGAAGAACTGGAGTTTTGGAGTAGGTTGAGTATGATCCAGCACAAAAACTTTCAAAGATAGTTTGGAAAGGTGTGGTTAGTTTATTCCAACGAGGTGATAAACAAGGCCATGAGAGAAAAGTAAATGAATTGCTGAAAGTGGTATTTACCAGGAGCTCCTTCCTATCTCCATAACATGGTAGCAGTGTTTCCCCCTTATCCACCTACCCCCAAAATAAAAAAATGAAAACATACAAGAAAATTCCCAACAACTGGTTGGCCATCTCCTTGTGGTTTTCTCACTGAAGAGCAACTAACAGCATTCACCAGCTCTGCATACCACCAAGTTGACAATGTAAGAGGATTAAATTGATTACAGAAATCATGCCATGCACATAGAAGGTTCTTAGACAGTTCTGTCTAACCTCAGTTTACTAATTCTTGTCAAAAATCCTCCACATTTAATGGCCACCCCTTTATACCCCATGTAATATAGAAAACCACAACAGTTTGTGAGTAACACTGTTATGAAGAAGGTGTTTAGACAGGGTAAATCTGTCCAACCTGACCCAATGAAGGACTTAACCTATTTTGCACCAGGAAAAGTCTCAGCTACTCACAGAAGGAACAGTCAGAAGAGAAAATTATACCTCTGACCTTTGGCCAAACTAATAGCTTATAAAATGGCACCTGCAGCTACAGTCCAAAATGTTATCAAAGCTGAACATTTTACAATGATGCACCAAAAAGAACCAAATTCATGTAGCTCATACTGACACTTAACCAAAGGTCCCATAGCATATGGCAGGAAAATGAAATGGGGAGTTATATGGGAAGCTTTACTGAACCAGAAACAACATATATAACCATTTTTTCCTCTCCATGGCTTTTCCTCTTGAACATTGTAACTAAACAGATCTCAAATGTTTAAAGACTAAGGAAAAAACTACATCCCACCACATATTTCCAAAAGCAAGAATTAAAAAAAAAGTTTCTCTCTTACCTTGTTAGCTTTGTCCCAATCTGCTGCCTAAGTTCAAGCCTCTCTTCATCAGTCTGCATGGGGAGGATGTTCTTTTCTTCCAGCTCTCGCTTGGAAGGCCTGTTGCTTAGTTTGATTGCTAAAGAGTCCTTCCTGCACAGTTTCCTTGCCAGGGGGCCTGTGGGAGAGAGGAGAGGGTCTGCCAAAGGAGGTGTCATCATTTCATTACAGCATGCAGCCGGCAAAGAAGTACTAGACAAGGGACAATATGAGGCTCTCCTTTACACTGGTATGAACTATGGGAAAAGGGGTGTAATTAACTTCATGTGCTCAATTAACCTCAATTCATATCATAATAAGGAAAAACTGAAATTTGTATGTATACAGAAAATAGAAATTAATATATTCCTCCATAGAGGGGAATGGAGAAGAAGGGCTTGTTTCAGAATTGCTGGTAGCATGTGTAGCATAGTAGTACAGTATTTCCACATAATGGAATGAAAAATTCAACCTCAGAGTCTGGGCAGGCAGCAGAGCTACAGCATGTGAAAGGAGAGGGGTATCTGAATGTCTCTTGCAATGTAGTATCAAGACATCTAAGCCAACACTAGAAGGAATCAAAAGTCAATCAGAAGCAGCATAAATCTCTGTGCACATTAACAAACTGCTTCCCAGGCAGTGACAGTGGCAAAGACCCTAAAAACCAGTGGCCTTTTATGGCTCCAATTTGCTTTCTTAGGCTCATGTCCAAAGCAGTTTGAGCAAGGAAGACAGACACAGAGAGACACAAACACATGAGAGGTTTTGGCCTCTGTCAGGAGAGTGTGAGATAGTGCAGTTCTGTTCTGTTTTTAGTTTAAGAGCAAACACTGCTTAATTTCACTTGCATGGTAAGGTGGGTTTCTGAGGAGACGAAATATGCCTGGTTCAGAATCTTCTTTCTGTGTGATTTAAAAGGGATGTTGTTTGATTGTACTGCTTCCAGTTTTCAGAAGAAAAGAAAGCCAAAGGCCTGGAACTTCAGTGTCTAGGATGACAAGCAGTTGTCATATATAAAATACTGTATCTTGTCTTCAGGGACAGTCCTACAATGCCACACTGAGGCAGGAGTTGGGTTTCCTTACAGAGGTCAGGAAGGCCACAGGTCCTTTCCCAGTCTGTAATTGTGGTATGGCTATTGATTAACATCCTCTTATCTGAGCTCAATCCTCTGATTGTGACCCTTTTCAAAGCATGTGCACATTTATGATTCCAAAATGATTTAATATTGACTATATATAAAAGCTCTAATTCTCTATGTGTGGCAACTATTTCATCCTCCTGAAGTAACTATTGACATGATCTTGACTTAAGCCAAAGGCAGGACTTCTCTTCACCATGGGCATTTGGGAAAGTGAATCCAAAAGCCAATTTTTAATTGAACCAATATAAGCCCAAATCTATCATTTGAATTTAGTCTGAGTGCTACTGAGACAGGAATTCATGTATATTAGTGAAATCACTATAAATTCATACTGCTTGTTATTTTGAATTAGCATCCCCATGTAGTCAAGCCCTGAGAGATGCAAAAGCCACAGCAAAGAGACAAAATACACAGACCTTGTATTTCCTTTGTGTATTGCAAGTTCAGAGCAAAAATTAAATAAGTGAGAAAAGAAAAATGGAATGAGTCTTACTTGTAAATAATGAGTTATCCTCCTCTTCATCTTCCTCTTCTTCCTCTTCCTGCCTTGGATAGAGGCAGGAAGAATCTTCATAGTCAGTTTCATGAGGCACATTTTCTTTATTGTCATCGCATTCGATCACAACAGTTGGCACTTGTCTCATGTCTGGAAGGCCCCCAGGTCCTGTTTTTGTAACACTGTCACTTGTGTGTAAACCAGAGCTGTTGGGAAAGAAAAGCAAATAGATAAACTAAAGGAAACAGGTCAATGAAAGGCAGAGTTGCTTCTCTCACTGTATATTGGAAAGTAGTGGTCTTTCATCCCTTTTTGAGAAGAAATGAGAACAGAATGATTTTCAAGACTGGCAAAACATCAAATGGGTTTAAACTGAGTACTTAATAGATTTAGGGTACAACACTTATTAGGGAGAGGCAGGACAGCATGCAGACAGAAATACTGTCAGCCAGGATGAAAGCACTGAAGATCTGGGGTAAATACTTAGTGACCAGCTACTCAGTGGTGAGCACACCTTCAGCCTGGTGTCTGTGTGACCTTTCTGCTGCTGTGCAGACAACAAGGGGAAAATGTTTCACCTGACTGCAAAAAGTGGAGTAAGACTGGGAGGAAGGAAGGATAGGGATAGACTGTAGGGGATAATTGTAGAAAGACAGAGGGAAAACTAGTGGCTTGCACTAGTGATGAGTGACTTGAGAGGATGGCAAGTGCACAGCTCTTTGACATGCAGGGGAGTGAGCACGTGAAACTGGGCCTGGAGAAAAGAGACTTTGAGAGCAGGTGAGAGTAACCAGGAAGTAGCTAAAACCTGGGAGCTTTGTTTGCTAATGGCACATTTATGTGGGGGATGACCACGATGATACCCCTTGTCCTGCCCTAGCTCTTTTTCCAGCTTGGTGCTGATGATCAATCAGAATTAGCACTAACATCATATTTCTTTTGTCACAGGTGTGATTGATTATTTTCTGCATCTTATGAGATTAAGACCTGTGGTGAGGACTGCTACTATCTAGCCCTGTTTATGTGTTGAATTCAAAGTCCTTTACCAAATAACATATCATGTAGGGAAATGGGAACATCAGGAGGTGAAGATCAAATTCAAAGAAAAAGTGAAAGGAAAAGTCAGGAACAGAATCATGTTTCCCAACCAATTTTTATCTAAATAGTTCATGTTGCTTTTCCAGTGTGAAATCTGAATGAGAGACTGGCAGGCAAAAATGGTGGCGGCTCAGGGTTATTTGTAAAACAGCAGAAACTGCCCTCTGACTGAAATCCTGGCTGATGCAATAGCTCTATGAAAAATGGGCAACATTTGCCTCTCTATGTCAAACTCCCATTTTACTTTCCAGAAGAACACAGGTATGAAAGCAGATGTGCTGGCCAAGTTGACCTTGAGGCACACAAACTTGCATCTGACAAGTATTGAGTACCCTCAATTCCCTTGAATATTTTAGCCTAAATACCAGAGGTGTTCTGTATCTTAAATAAAATGTATTCTTTAAAAGATTTTCTACAGAAATCTACTGAATCTACCATCTTCAACTTGAAATATTTTGCTTTCTTCTAACCCAAAAGTTAGAATGGACACTTAAATGGCTGCCAGATAACATTCCAGAGAGTTTTTTAAAGTGTAGTTCTAGGAATATAATGCTACTCCAAATATGCTTAGGGATTAAAGCGAAGAAAAGACTT
This sequence comes from Parus major, assembly GCF_001522545.3. Classification (NCBI taxonomy): domain Eukaryota; kingdom Metazoa; phylum Chordata; class Aves; order Passeriformes; family Paridae; genus Parus; species Parus major. The sequence goes on from NC_031769.1 coordinate 62,725,527, forward strand.
CAGATCCTGTGAACAAACCATACCATGCTGTTATCATCATCATCTTCAGCTTCAAAGAAATAATTTTGTTAATTCCAACATGTATTACTGCAGACTAACCAACAAGATGCAGAGCTTTACTAGAAGCCTTGAAGAGACAAACTTGATTTTCTTAGTGATAGCCCATGTTTTGTGCCACAAAGTAAGAGAGATTCATGAAGAACTGGCTTGTAAATTTTTGTACTGAACTTCAATGAGTTTGACACAAAAAACTTTATCCCAGATGCAGTTTAGAATTCATCAGCTGAATTCTCATAATGACACATCCATACGCTACAATCTTTAAAAACGTTGAACTAACTATAATTTATTGAAATGCTTTCAGAATGTTTATATTATGAACTTCATTAAATCTGTTTTCTCTGTAAGGTATTTTTTGAGTAAGTCTTTTAAAGAGGAAAGAGAGGAAATTCAGAAGTCTGGAATCAAATTTCAGAGAAAAACTCCAATATTGTGAAATTCTGTTAACATTGCTAAAAAAAGTACCCAAAACCTCCAATTGCAAGCACACAACCACTGGATCATTCAGTTAATTTTAAAACAATACATACACAGAGATTAGGTACAAATTCACTAATTTGTACTTACTCTCTGTGTACCCTTCTGAAATACAAATGAAGGGAGGAAGTAGTTCAGCATCTAGGACTATATGGTGCATCCCTGTTCTGTGAAGGATGGTTGTAGCTTCTGGATGCATCCTTTTGGGTGTGTCCATAGGGTAGCAGATATCAAAGTGATCCATCAGTTTAGGTTATTGAGCAAATAAGAGGATGGCAACAAAATTTACAAGTTACCACAGAGGATTTTTATTTGAACTAGTGATCTAGAAATAGGCAGCTTCTCATCTCATTGTAAGTTTTCTGAATCATCCACTTTCTTGATAATACAACTTTCTATTTTAAGCCCCTCATTTTTCCTAGTGTTTTGTGTTGTTCTTGATTAAAATCAGCCCTTTCCACAGCAATTTGACAAAATCAGCTGTCTAAGCAAAGTGCTTATGAAATACATGCAGTACTGCAGTATACTTCAAAAAGACAAATCAAGGTCACTGGATATGTCCATTGCGTATAAATGACTCTGGGTCATTAGCAAAACTCCCACATGGTCATGTGGTCTACACCACAAAATTCTTAGCACTATTCACCAAAAAGGACACTATTGTTTCAAAAAACCCATTTTAAACCAGTTTCGTGTTTTGCAACAAAATTAAAGAGCTACAGTTAAGCAAGTACTTGTTTAAAGAAGATCTTAATGCATGTATCTGAACATTTCACAGCTCCCTAGAATAAGAACTTGCAATTACAGCTGCATCATCTTTACAAGATCAAAACAGCAAAAAAGTTACACCACTATAGCTTACAATGTTTCAAGCGAGAAAATACTTTAATGAAAAAATCACAATTTAAGCATATAAATGACTCATGGTACAGACAAAATAAAGAAAAAAAAAAGTTAAATACTTCCTGTAAAATCTAGTGGGAAAAACCTGCACACTTCTTGTCTGTCATGCCAGGCCCTTTAATTGGGGAATAAAGAGTTACATTTTTATTAGAATGTTTTCAGATCCACAGTACACTTTTCTGCACTTACCAGCTAAAACAAAAAATCTGAAAAAACTTCAAGCCACTGTATATACATTTCTACTACAAGAATGTGTGTGAGAAACAGAGACAGAAGGCAGAGCTATAAATATTAAGTGTTTCTATCCTTAGGCAATGCTAAAGTTTAGACAAGATGCAATTCTCTTGACAAGTTTTATGGAAGATAAATGTTTTCTGACTCAAATATGTTTCATAAAATTTACAAGACACTGGCGGTAATGTCTAATGCATTTCATTTCATAAATCTACAGTCTGAAGCTGAGTTGGGTGTCCCAGAGGAACTGGTCTCATACACAGTCTTTTTGGACACAGTGATTTTTTACTGCTCTGCACAGAGGCAATTCTAGCCTGGAGTGAGATATTGCTACTTAACAGCTCTTTAGTACATATGGTGAACAAACTGAGGCCTGGATTCATCTACACCCGCTCCTGTACATGAGCCCACAGAGTAAATTAAATTAATTGTCACTGTTCCAGGTGACTCAGGCTGAGAATTACACAGGCAAGGCAAAAAATCAGGCTGTTTCAGATCAAGAAACTGCCTCACTAAGTCAAAATTAAAAACACATTTAGGTGTCACAAGAGAGTTTCTAAAGCTTCCTCAGCCACTGTTTGTGATTCACAGCTTTGGGGCATGGTCTTTCTTCTCAAATTCAGTTCAGTCAGGACAATGAAATCTGCGTATTTTGGTGGCAGGGCTTACCAGATTTTCATCAAGTCCTAAAATGCATTCTGAAATGGCAAAAAATGGTGTCCAAATCTACAGTTTTACTTATGCTTGGCATACACCCTTTGGGCTGAAGGGGAAAGTAATTTGCAGTAGGACACAAATTAGCAACAGAGACTGCAGAAAAAAGGTTACATGGAAATCACACATTTCTCTGTTTCACCTTAATCTACCATAAAACTGGTAATTTATCAGGGAAAATAGAGGCAAACTGGCAGCACAAATGACATGTCATAATAGTCATGCTATGACAAGGGGCAGATTGCCCTTCTGAGAATAGGTTATGAATAGATATTATAAGTACCAGAAAATGTTTGCAATCAAAAGCGTTAAGTGCACAAATCAACTTAATGTTCTATAATGTCTGTAATAAAACTGAATAAAAAATCCAGGAATTAACTGCCATTTTAAGTCATAAGAACAACTGGGACTTGAACAGCTATTACATGCCTTTTAATGTACCTTAAGATATTAACTTATTAATATGCACTAGATCTAGGTGAGGCAGTTACATGCAATCACTCCTGCAGAGGGGAAAATAGGGATAGAGAGACTCAGTAACTTTCTCAGTAACTTTCTCAAGGTCAAAGACAGAAAAATCTGGCTCCCAGGTCTGTACAGAGGGAAAGCTCATTTTTCTCTGGCAAGCCTGTGGCTCATTGGCAAAGCACTGATTTCAACTATCGGTCTTCAGATGTTGTTAGACTATTTGAATTCCAGAGATCTTATCTGTGTGTAAGCAAAAAATCCAGATTGCTGGAGGAAGGGAAGATTTTAGCCTTTCATTTGTTGTTCATGTCTACATTCAGAGACCCGGTGAACAAGAGAGTTGTGAGGTCTAAGAAAAGTTTACTGGGCAAAATGTGGATTTCATACAGATTGATTCAGCAAATATCATTGTAGCTTAAATGACCTTGAGGAGCTTCCACTGCACCAAAGAAACTAGATACAAGGAAGACAAGGAAAAAATCCAGAAGAAGAAGAAGAAAAAATTAGAGCTGAAACCTGATCTGTACTTGTCTATATGATCATCTCTTATTAAAATCAAAACACTATTCTAAATAATCCCCCAAATTACCAGATTTGGCAGCATTATTACTGCAGCACCATGGCAATTATTCTGTATAGTTGTAGGATACTTTTGAGATAATAGCTGAGATTAGAAGGAAAACCCCCTTAGTATTCACCAGAAGGTGATAAGAGACTTATCAGGCTCTCTCATCCCCTCAGTATTATTGACCCAGCAGTAGTGGCCCAGTACTTTGCTAACTTGGAAGGATCAGCAAGATGTAGGATGTCACTCCATATCCTATGCATACTACAGATGTGAGAACACTACCAAATTCCAAACAGAGGAAGAAGATCTAGGATCTTCACAGTTTTAACATGCCCTGAAGAGTTTTGCGCTGAAGTGTGCAGTGACAAATACTGCAGTATAATTTCTCTGGGGTTTAATGCAAATTTTTACAATAAGGGAAAGTAAGTACTGTCAAAAATAATAGAAAACAGTGGCATTTAGTGCAAGTAATTGTCTCCCAAGTTAAATAAATATATTTTAAAAATATGCAGAAATCTTTGAGCACACTTGGCAAATTTATCTAGATTACAATGTGGCTTGAAAAAAGGAGATGAAGAGTTTAATAGCAAGATCAGCTCCACAGAACTGTAAATGGGTTGAAATACTTTTACCTCTATATACTACAAAAATAACAATTGCTGTTGCAGAGCAAATGATCATGACCTATTTTCTCCTGTGTGAATGCTAAAGTTATTGATTTGTTTTGACAAGGAAGACAAACAAAGTACTCAATACATTAATCCATGATTTAACTAACAGTCAACATAAAAAAGGCTATGAAAAATCTGCCTGCAATATCATGAACTAGGATTCATATTCATTTTAAATGTGAAGTATAGTGTCACAACCTTTTCTTATTTTCCTCTTATTAATTGCAAAGGGAAGCAATTGCTTCAGACTGGGACATGAATGCTTGCTTATTCAGTTTTTAACAAGCAGCAGAACTTCAGCTTCAAAATAATAGTTAAACCCAAACAGCATCACCGTCTTTCAAGCAGTTAAACTTATTGGTAGACATAAACATGATGGATGACTAGAAACTGGAGCATTCATTGCTGTGGGGCAACAGATGCCACAGTGAAGTCATACTCTGAGAGATGTCACTGGCTCGGGATAACAAAGGGCCTGCTGCACACAGCGTGAGCCAGACATAAAGACATCTGACCTAAGCTGGGGATGGCATGGTCAGTGCATCCCCAAAGGAATCTTTGGGAGACAGCAGCTGCGCTCTGTGCCTGGTGCATTGAATTTTGGGGTGGTGCAGAGGCACCAGACCAGCCATGCTGGCAGTGTGAGAGGTAAATGGGTAGTCACGGAGTATGGCAGTGGAGGACAACGTGGATGTTCTTTCTATCCTACCTCTTCAGCTCTTTCACTGAAGGGAATAAGAATCTCCTTCATAGCCCTAGTAATTTTTCCCCAGCTGATAATTCCCCCATGATGCAGAAACATTAGACCCATGATGTAATCACAGATGTGTCAATATTCTGGTACTAAAATGAGGTGGCAGTGTGAGACAGCCCCTGGACTCCTGACTCTTTTTCAAGCAGTAAGGAGAAACTGCCATCAATAATCCAGTTGTTTCCAACTATGGAATATAATGAAGGTAGTGTTATCAAACAGAAATACTGGGATAAATCATTAGGCATTTTGTCTGTTAAACCTATTTAACAAACTATTTGGCCTTCCTGTATAACAGGATGATCTGATGTTCCTAGAACAAGCTGGCTATAAAGCTGTCCTTGGTACTAAATAAAACATGTAATTTTTCAGACTATCTTCCCTATTCTGGGACTTTCTCAGTTTTCCTCTGCAAGGTGAATAAATTTTCCAAAGCTTGCTGATGTTGTAGTCTATAAGGGCAGATTGCATTTATACAACATGCTTCACTTACTCAGATTATTTGGAGAAACATTCCGAGATAGTCATAAGTGACAATAACAAAAAAAAGTCCCAAGGTAAGTAAGGCATTTTGGATCAAAAGTGCTACCTCATGCCAGATGCAAATGGCAAAGATGGTAGCTGCTGTGAAAGGAGTTAAATGCTTATTTTAGGGTGAAACATATAATTTAATTTAAATTGATTAAAAAAAAATAATTATTGTATTAAAACTCTTCTAAGGGACTAGTAGGAAGTCCACATAGATTGTTTTGAGCTAATAGGAAATATTAATCAGATGCCCTGCTGGAGTGGCACATTGTATTCTAATTGCCCTCTTATGAATCTTCCTCTCCTTGCATTTAGCAATCCTCCACACAACTGGAGCTCTGCAGTTACAGACTGCAAGCCAGGCACATCCCATTAAAGTCTTCTCCATTGGCTGTATTATCTGCTTCCTTGAACAGGACAATGGGGTTCAGGAAATTTGGTCTTTATTTCCTTTCTGCCACAAACTAGTCAAACAATCCTGGAAAGGCTTTTCCTCTGCCTCTGTTTCTCCAGAAATGACTCTGCCTTGAAGTTAGACCCCAGAGGACACACACCTCATTCAAGTCCTATGAATGTGACCCAAGTGATGATATTTATGCTGAGGTTAGCAGGAAACAGTGCACACCAGTATGGAATTTAAAAAGTTGATCCATTACCTTTCTAGCCTGTGCATGGTCATGGCTAGTGTTTTGTTCAGTTCCTCGATCATCCGGCACCCTGAAGGGTGAATGGGCAATGTGCTGGACCCAGAAGGAAGGTGCTGGCTGTGGCTGCCGTACTGGAGCTGGTGCTGGTGAGCTGCTAACTGGGATGGCAGGACAGTGTGATGCTGCTGGGTCAAAGGCTGCTGGGAGCTCTTCTGCGTGGAATAGGATGAGAGAGAGAGGTCTGGCCCCCCTAAAGGCATGCAAATCATGACTTTCTTTGGAGGTAGTGGAGGTGACAGTTTAACTGGCATACAAGGCAGTTTCACAGGAGCACCAGGATCTAAAAGAAAGAAAGAGAACACTGGTGTTAATTTTCATGTCAGTAAGATGGAGGTGAGACTATCTGCTTGGGTGAGCAGGTACTGAGGTTGCTGCTCAACCTGGGAGTGTGCACACCTTCCCTGCTGTGACAGACAACTCCTACTGTACGCTCAGCATGGTCTCCAGAAAAAAACACTGTGGTTTTGCAGCACTCCTGAGTCCCACAAAAAACATCCCAGGGCTGTGCATGCCCCTTAATAAACACATTAAGCAATACTTAACAAGGCTTGTGGCACACTTTAAAGTCCTAATCCTCCAAAATAGCCCTGTGAGGTAGATGCAACTTCTTCCACTCAACAGGCACGAAAATAGGGGGAGAGCAATTAGGATGAGAGCAATTCAGTGTCTGAAGTTACAGGATGACTCACTACCATCACTGCCAGAACAAAAGTTCAGGGATTCCTGATCCATCTTAGCCACTGCAGTGCAATTACTGCAAGTCACACTTCTTACAGCTTTGTAATGTGCAAAACATCTGGTGTAAAAAATTACATTATAGGGCAAAAGAAAAAAGAAACAAGATTTGAATACTAAACAGGACAGGTTAGGAAAAATGAAGGGTACATGAGGAGAAAAGTTAAAGGGCACTAGATTGTTAGAACTAATGTATTCTTTTACAGAAGTGGCAGGTATTTTTCTCTGGACTCAAGCACTGAATTTTACCTTTTTAACTAGTTAAAATGTTCACTGAAACCCATAGTTGATCAGCCAGGCAAAGACTTCCCTGATTTCAATGAGAAATAAATGAGAGGTCCACAAGCAAACCTTTCTTCCAGAACTCAACTGCAGAATGGAGATTTTTGGAGTTGCACATATTTTCAGAAGGGAAAAGAAGTAACATGAGGGCTAGTAGTTGCTAGTAGTTGCCAAGACGGATGGAGGAAATGGTCATGACACATGCTAAGAATGAAAGAGAGAGAAAATATATACACTGTGAGCAACAACTCTGAGTTTGTCTCTAGGAGGAAGGCCAGGCCTTTCTAGCCTGGAATACTGCACATATTTGTCTGCAGTGTAGCTCTGTGGGTGAGGCTTGCATGATCTTTGGTCTTTTGCTGCTTCTGTCCACTCCTCTTCTTACAACGTGGTAAGGGAATTGCAGGGCCAGAATCTTCTTTTGACTAGAAGAAGCCTAGGAATTAGATGCTGCTCTCCAAAGGTCATCACTATTCTGAGCACTATCAGATTTCTATAGTCCTTTTTCAGATAGTTCTCTTTAGTTTAAACTATCCTTCCCCCCATTCCCTTCATTCTTTCTTTCTTCCTGGCCCGTTCTGGGTCTTGCCTATTCTTCTATCAATATCTGATAGCCAGGGTACACAAGGGTGATGTCAGGACTAGCAAGCAGTAACACTTCTTGAAAATGATTATGGCTTGTAAGGTGAAAACAGACCATGAGCCAAGTTGAAATATGTCTCTTGACTTATTTTAGTGCTAGTCACATCTTCCACAGCATCCACTTGGTATTAGTGGCTTTGCTATGCTAGGAACAACACATTGACAGTGTAAGCCTTCCTTCTCTCTAGAGTGTTTAAAGGCTACCAACATAGAGGGGTCCAAGGGAGTGCAAAGATGAAATACTGTGTGCTGGTTTTGGCTGGGATAGAGTTAATTTTCTTCATGTGTCTGGTATGGGGCTGTTTTGGATTTGTGCTGAACAAAGTCTGAGTTGATAATACAGAGATATCGCTGCTGTTGCTGAGCAGGGCTTGCACAGGACCACGGCCTTTTCTGCTTTTTCAACTGCAACACTGTTGGGGAAACCTGGGATGCATGGGAACCTGGGAGGACACAGACAAGACAGGTGATCCAAAGGGATATTCCAGACCATACAGCATCATGGTCAGTATGTGAAGTGAAGGTAAGAAGGAGGAAATGGGGGGGGATGTTTGGAGTGATGGTGCTTGTCTTACCAAGTGGCCATTACATGTGATGGGGCCCTGTCCTCCTGGAGATGGCTGAACACCTGCCTGTCCATAGGAAGCCGTGAACAAATTCCTTGTTTCGCTTTGCTTGTGTGCATGGCTTTTGCTTTCCCTATTGAAATGTCTTTACCTCAACTCATTCATTTTCTCATTTTTACCCTTCTGATTCTCTCCCTGATCCCACTGGTGGGGGACTAAGTGAGTGGCTGAGCAGGGCTTGGCTGCTGGCTGGGGTTACATCATGATGTAGGGGCATGGAGAAAAATCAGCCTTTCCACATTGCAGAGTGGAAATGCTATAGAGAGTAGAATCCAAGTCTTTTGCCTTTCAATGTAATATAAATCCACTTAACATGTTGTCTCTTGCAAAAATTCTTCTGATGGCTCTACCAATGCTGAAATTTAACTCATGGGTTTGCCAAAGCAGTAAAAGAAAAAAAACCCAAAAAACCACATTCAGAATTTTCTATTCAAGCACATAAAGGTCTTCAAGTCACCTTGTTTTTCTTACAAACATATTATTTGCATACATTTCCTCTTTGTACCCTGCATAAAAGAACATACTCTTCAATAAAAGGTAAATAACAGAAAGAATAAAGAGTAAATTGTATAGAGCCCTGAGAATAAAGCTCCTATGGGATTTGTCATAAAAAAGTGGTTTTTTTCCCACATTTATGCTTCAGGCAATTTAACTTCTAGAGCTTGTCCTGAATTACAAAGACTACAGTGAGAACTGCACTTCCATTTTGACAAATACAGGTTGGTTTAAGATCCTTTTCTGCAGTATGTCAATTAAAGTCTTCATTTGACAGTGCCTGTGCCTGGATGCCCCATCACTCTGTGGCAGCCATCCTTAATGGTGAATTCAAAGAGATCCCAACTGCAGGCATCTCTTGCTTTTGACAAAAGAATAACTGGAAGTATCATCTGGGTTTTCTGCCTTTTCTTATCCTGAAGATCAGAGCAATGCTGTATGTTGGAAGTGAGAATGACATGTCAAATAGCTCAGGTATAAAGCAAACAGGAATCCTTCCTTCTTTCTCCTAAATACAGCAAAAATATCTTTTCTCATCCAAGTATTCAGGCAGTAGAGTTGTGACACAGGCATTGCAGCTCTGGAATTGCACAGGAGAACAAGTTTAGCTTAATTATTCTGAGTAGCCACCTATTCATTCCATCATGAATCAGATGTGCACACTCCAGTTTTGACTCTGCACAACTAAGGTATGGACCTTTAGTTTTCACTTAAATTTAAACAAATTCTTCACATCAACGTGTTTTCAATGGTACCAGTGCTGGGTAACTGCACTGGACACCTGCCAAAAATCTTGCCCATTATTTTTAATGTCCTCATTCAGACTGACTGTGTTACACTCAGATTCTTGAGCTTGTCTGAATACGGTCCTAATACCAAAACAAACCCTTGGAAATGGACCAAAGGCATTAAGTCTACTTGTCTGCCCTTCACTTTCAGGAGAATTCTACTTTGTTTAAATAAAATGATTAAAAGGAGAATGATTACAATGGGAAGAGAGTTTGATCCATTTGCTGGGAAATACAACTCTGTATCTTCACTGACACCAGTAATGGAGACCTTGGTACTGCAAATTCTAATGTGTGGTCTGATCAGTGACTACGCCAAACAAGTGTGGCCTTGCCCAAATCCATGGGCTCCAGGCATGCTGTTGGACTACCATCATCTACAGTACAGGATAGAACAGCATCTCCCTGCATGTAAGAGTGAGGTGACCAAGTTTTACAGTTCTTGTTTGTTTTAATTTCACAACGAACATGATTTATGAACCAGGGGTGGTAACAATTTTTGTTACACGGAATATACATCAGACATGGGCACCTGTAGATGAGTAAGAAACTGGACAGGGGAAATAAGAACAAGGAATCTATGATAAGTGTTTTCTCAGTGAAACATTACCAGAGTCTTAAATCATTGCACAAAGCACTCGTAACTGAAAAGAAGCAAACTGTGTGAAGCCAGGTGTGCAAGTCTGATTAATCTCTTCTGGCTGATGTTTTTCATGCTCAAGAGAATAATGAGCAATTTTGAAAGATGTTGGTTCCCAGTGGGGTTGTGACCACTCAGCACTGTGTAATAACTTGTATACTAGAATTGATGAAAAAGATGTTAAGACATCATCCTCTCCATTCTTGATAACAATCAGTTACTTAAAAGACAGTTGTGGATGCCACAATATTGGCTACACACCAGACCTTTGACAAGCAGGCCATCTCTTACCCTTTCCATACAGATAATTTTCCTAACATCTATAGTTACTGTATGTCTTTTGGGGTTTTCATTACATAAATATATGTTTAGCTGTTGCACAGGTTTGCTACTATATGATTCTTCTGAAGTGTTAGTGGGACACTGGAGCTGTGCACCATGTACACACCAAGACGTTTCTTAGTCACTGAACATGGCTGGAGAATTGGTCAGCACACACTGAAGTACAACTGCTGCAGATGGAGTGCTGGGAGCTTCTGGATGTATGGCAGCAAAGGTTGCAGCAGCAGGGGCTCATTAAAATCTTCAAATTCTTCCCCTGCTCAACTACAGCATGGAGAAAGAGGACATGCCTAGGGATCCTGGGCTTACGGCAGAGCTGGCTTTGTTTGCAATACTCCAGTGGCAGAAATGCTCTTGACTCCTTGCCAAATGTAAGCCAGCGTTGTACCCTGAGAGCAAGGAAGGACAACAGACTCCTGGGTGGTACAAGAAGAAACACAGCCAGGAGATCAAAGGATGCTTCTATTGATCAAAGGATTCCCTTCTATTCACCAGTGCTTAGATTACTGTGCAAGCTTAGTATCCACCAGGAAAGATATAAAAAAAATCAGAACGAGTCAAGCACAGGGTCACTGCAGTGGCTGAAGGCTAGAGAACCTGAGGTAGTGAGGTATGTTCAGCTTGGAGCAAAGACAGCTTATGGAGGGAACACTAAAGAACAGCCTCCCACAAGCAACCTCCAAGCCAGGTTATCAATAAGGTGATACTCTTCAGTGGTGTGTGGTGGGAGGTGGAAAGACAGTGGACAAAAGCAAAACAAAAGAGGTTCAACATTGGATTATAAGGAAAGTGTCTTCCCTGCCATGAGAAGAGGCAGTTAGTGGAGCAGGTTTATCCAGACAGATTGTATAGCTGACATCCGCTGAAGTTTTCAAGACCCAGCTGGTCAAAGGCCTGACCAACCCGGTCTGATTCCATACTTGGCTCTGCTTTGAGCAGGAGGTTGGATTAAAGATCTACTGAGGTTCTTCCTCACCTGAATGACCTTATACTGTGACCTTTGGTGTACTATATTCAACTACAAGTAATACAGTTTGTCATAAAGTTAATGAGATACTCTTTAAATTCCTTCCAAGTAACCAATTCTGTAAAATAATGTGCAAGAAACTCCCAAAACCCAACAAACAGTGCAAAAACCAGTTGTGTCCTGTTGAGGGAGCTCCATGGCGTGATGTGCCTATTTGCTGGCAGCATTTAGATGAGTAGCTTTTGCTTTTTTAGGTCTTCTCTCCTGTAATCACTTGTGCCTAAATGGTGAGAGTCTCTTTTCTAGTTTCAATAAGTTTTTGAGCAGATTCATAAAGTCAAAAACTGTTCTCAAAGATTTGTCATGCATCTCCTGCTGACTACAGCAAGATCTGCAGCCATGACTTCAGGGGAAGATTTGAGACAGGAATTCTTTGCTGTTCCTCTGTACCACATATGCATCCAAGATTCAGGTTGAATTTGGAGAACAAAAGCAAGATATGATTAACCCAAAGGTTGAAAAGTATAGCTCTGCATGAATTCCTGTGCAGGGCCTTGAAGAGGGTTTCAAAGATGAGATTTCCTGATGCCTGTATGTGATAGGTACTCCTCTGCAGGAAGCAGGATAGAGATGAATTATAGAGGGACAATCTGTACCAGTGTCCAGTTTTCATGAGAACCCAGTGAAGAACTGCTTTTGCTCTGCTGCTTCTCCCTTTACACACAGTGAGAGAACTGTCCATTGTCTCCACGTGAATGTAACCTCTCTTCAATAATGTAGCCTGCCAGAGCATGCAGCTGGAGGTAACATCACAGTGGAGGAAGCTTCTGTATTATGTCTTGGGCTCATCTACAGAGGAGTCTCCTGATACATTTGTGACCACTGCATTATAAAACACTGCAGCGTATTTACTGGACAAACTGTAGTTGCAAAAGCTTTTATAAAGTTGTCACTAATTACCAGCTGTGTTGTGGCAAGGCAGCAGAACCCCAGGCCTTCATGTTCTCAAAACTCATTCTTGTCTTGTCTTCATTGTCAGAAGCACGTTTTGAGGACTTTGAACATTTCCTGCCCTGTTAAATGTTTGCCTCTAATTATAAATTAGTTCTGACTCTACACAGACATTGCTAGAAAGTGCAATATCAGAACTAATAAATGTGCTATGTGTCTCTTCAAAATCTTGAATGAAGAAAGTGAAAGAATGCAAAAAGCTTAAATGGAATAGATGAATGGCCAGGTACAACCAAAGCTACACCCCATTCTAGTATTAGGCTAAATTTTGGCTCAAACAGACTCAGGTGCTCCTGAGATCCCATCATAGTGCCACATATTTTGTTCTCTGGTGTTTTAGGAGCTTTATGGGTTACTGGTGATTCAGTTGGAAAATACCTAATTAATTTCAGAAAACATTATCTATGTGGTGAAAATTAACAGCTTAATGAATCAAGATCAAAGGGAACTTTACAACACTGGGGTCTATCAAATCAGACATGCCTAGTCTTCCTGTCAATTGGCTATTACAGATTTTATATTAAGCTGAGGACTTGAACACCAGCACCCCAATTAAATTTCGTCCCAGGTGATTATTTCAATTCTTCCAAAATTTTCAGTGAAGGAAGCTAGAAGTGCCCTAAATGCTTGGGATCTGCACGTGATTATCAGAGAAATGAAACAATGAAAGAAATTCTATCTTGTGGACACTGTCTAATACTAATCACTAAGTACTAATACTAATACTAATCAGTCTAATGCTAATCATGCTTGAAAATGAGTAGAAGGCTTACCAGGAGGTGACTGGCCAACGGGACACGCAGAGCAGTGAAACAACGGTATCAAAACAGTTAAGGCTCATGTTTTTCTCCTAGAGTTGCCTGTCTTCTAGGGTTATACGGGCCCTTCCACACCTAGTGCTCTGACAGGGATGTTCCCTGTGGAAGCAGCACCATCAAGACCACAGGACATGGCATGAGGAAAAGCACGGAGCATCTTCTGCAGTGGTGTTGGCACCAGTCCCAGTGGCTGCCCTGCAGTCTGCTCTTGGCTCTGGCCCTGTTTCTATACTGTCCCACCCCTACAGATCCTCAGCCTTGAGAAGAAGGATGCCAAGGCTGTGTGATTTATATTTGCTAGAGGCAATTCTCTCTTCCTTCCACCTTTAAAATGGAATTTTTTTCCTTTTCATTCTCCACAAAATTAAATGTACTTTTATGTGTTTATTTAGGCCTGCTCCTTTATGTACATTTCTTATCAATTGAAAGGCCAATCTTTGTCTTGGCACAGGTGGATAGATATTTGAGATGGTTCAAACTGCTTTCAGAGGAATGTTTCTTTTCCATTTCTAAAACCTGTAATAAGTTCTTTGTCAAGCCCTGCAAGTCAGTTTTTTTAAAAAAAACTTTGGGATATTTTCACAGCAAGGGGTGGACTGACTTTTTCCCTCAAGGTTTGTATTTAAAATATTTTTACTTTTTTTTTTTTCCCTGCTTCTGACCATGTCTGTAGTGATTTTTAATATATGCTTTTATAAAACATGTTTCTATTAAATAGATACACTTATGTACACATACACACAAATGTAGACAGAAGTTGAGTTGTTTCTGCATTTTCACATGTGTACCTGAACCCTTCTCAGGATCACATTTCCTCTCACAGTCTCTTGAACAGAGCTACCAGACCATTAAACCTCTGTCACTCTCCACTAGCCATGCCTGGTATGTCTTAATTTGTCCTTCAACCTCTAAAAAAATTCTTCAGTAGAAAAATGTGTATGCAGCAAGAACTGAAAAGTTTTTGTTTTGAATACTAGAATTCAGATTTTGCTTGTTTTCTTACAAGCTGAGGATGTCTCTGGAGTAATTAGAAAAAGAATAGCATTAATTCTGATTCTCACTGAGGAGGATGCTTCATTAGGCTTGATTGCTCATTTCCAAAGATTGTACATGGCTAATATAATTACCACTGGAGAACACAAGGCATTGAGCAACATGTATATCCTTTGGACCACCAAAGTAAATGGACCCTTAAGAACAAGCTGAATATTTTTATTTATAAGGAACGTATAAACGAGGGTTTCAGTTCCAGCGGGAATAACTGTCAATTGAATTATGGCTCTATGACTAAATTTGAATCTCTGTTCCTTTACCCTGAAGGTTCTGTATATGCATGTACAAGAGCCTATCTATACACACATACAAGACTTTATATAGTGCTAGATGAGACATCACTGAAGGCCACCACAAAGTAAGAGAAGTCACAGTTCTGTTTTGTTTTCATTGGAAAGTCATCACCATTAAGCAACTCACGCTGATAACTTGAGCCTGATTCTACTTCACACAAAATTTGCAGCTGCAGAAAAAACAAAACTACTCGAGAAGCCCTCATCCTTTGATTCTTCTGTTATCTCTTGCAAAAGAATGGCTTATGAATTGAGGACATTTAGTAGCTGAGGTTTTCCCCTATGCTATTCCTAAATTTTTATTTCTTCCATGTTGGCCTCATTTCTGAGCAACTTCTTATAACTGGGACAGAGTTTTATGGGAGATCATAGGGAGCTGGTTTTGTCCTTGGGTGAAGCCATGAATACTTGCTACTTGGCCTTGCATGCTGCAGGATTGCCCATTCAGTTTGTAGCAAAAGGCAAAATACTAACCATTATGTGCAGATTTTGGCAGGTAAGAAAGTAAAGAGGTTTCACATAAAATGTACAAAACTATACAGGACAAAAAAGTGTGGTCATCCAAACAGAAACATGAAGAGACTACGTAGAGATGAGAGAAAACCAGAACATGTTCTTTCCTAATGAGCTCTTTCCTGATTTAGATCTTAAACCTGAATAAAATAGGTATTAACTGTCTGGAAAAAAACCTACAATATATAAATGTAGGCAGCCCATTTCTCACATCAGTTCTGAAAATATCAGGGCAGGATTAACACAAGATCAACCCGGGGAATGACTGGTAGCTGCCCCACTACAAAGATGAACCACACCTCGTATTCAACTCAGGATTTTGAGGTGCTGCCTCCCGCGCAGCAGCTGCAGTTATGAGCAGACTGTTCAAAAGGTTCAGGAAAGCATTTAGGGAATCTATTTTGGTCTGCATAAATATAGCCATCCTTTGCTTCAGCAGTCCAAATGAGAGACTGGGAGGAGGAGGAGGAGGAGACACATTCACACCCACCTAGAACTTTGAATCCCAAAAAGCTTGGATACTTGTGAAAACATGTGGAACACAAAACAGAGCCTTGTGTTGTTTACTGTTTCTACCTTCCATGCAATGAGAGCTAAACTGCAGCATAAAGTGGAGGGCATCAGTATAGTGGTCATTGGGAATTGGAGCTGGACTCATTAGTGGGAGGGGAGTAGTCAGAGCAGAGGTGGAAAGGGAGAACATTTTGTCAGACAATGTAAGCACTGAGGCAAAATGGCAAGAAGTCATAGGACAGAATTACCTGTGTAAGGATTGGGGGGCAAGTAAAAGACAAACATGTGGAAAGATACGGAGTGTGTGGAGGAGGACTGTTGCTGCTGAAGATGAATAGATCACATGGACACAGCTCGAGGTGTGGTGAATGGAAGAGAAAGTTTATTTTTCCTCCCAGGATTTATAGGTTTCTGACCACGGCCAGGGATTGGATGGTCAGGATAACACTTTCCCAACTGCACTGGCCATGAGAGATGTCCATCACAAGACATGTAACAGCAAGAATGTACACATATCTATGTTTACAGTTACTGTCCTGGGAAAGTCTTTAGAAAACTATGTCAGCAAGCTCAGAAGCTGAGTTTTCAGGGCAACAGAGGACCTCCCTTATCTGGCAGTTGAGGGGACAACCAACAATCAGCAAAAGGAGAAATCAAAACTCTCCCTTTCCCCTCAACTCATGCCTTTCCTCATTAAGGGCATTTAAAGATATCCTAGTATTTTTCTGATACTTCCTTTCCCATCAAAGCACATCCTGCAATTTCAGTGGTGATGGTAAGTCTTGATGAATCAGAGTGAGGAAGGTTAGGAAATGCCACAGCGGTCTTAGGTAATTACAGCTGAGAGGGGAAGTGCCCCTGGAGCAACCTTGATGAAGGTGCAGTCTGAAGATTTCGCGATCCCTGCCCTAGGTACAGCACGTACATCACCAGAACACACAACAAGTGCAAACAGCATTACAGAAAGAGGAAGAACACTGAGAACCTTGCTACAAAGGCAGGTTTTCCTATAAGGGAAACGGTGGGGCTGAGGGTCCAGGAATACCTACTTACCAGTTAAGTGGCTGGCAATCCTGGCAATAGGTTTAGGAGGCAGGGCAGGGGGCTGTTTGAGGAGGGACAACTGTTTCACTGGGGTGTCCTCATGGTCTCCAGGGAAAGCAGCAGATTTTTTGGGGGGAAGTAGCAGGACTGGCTTAGCTGTAGGATCTTGGGACAGAAGGACGCCGGATTCATTGGATGTGGGGCTCTCTTCAGACACTGGAGGACACAACCACATCATAGACGCAACAACGTTACGAGCAAAGCAGCAGCAGATACAGCCGAAGTCAGACGAAAAAAGCAGCACAGCAATGCAGATTAAGAATGACTCATAGATTTCACCCAAACATTGTATAACGTAGAAAGGAGGAAAGAAGGAAGGAAAGAAAGTAAAAGAGAAAGAGTAACACACATCTACACAACAGCCAAATTTTCCATTACTTCCGACAGAAGCCAGCTCCCCCATGTCAGGTTGGGATGTACTCCCACATCTGGAACACAAATCAGGTTTTATGTCACCTCTCTGATGGTCTGTCACCACAGCTTGCCTAGGACCAGCTATGTTAGCAGGTGGCTTGTAAACTTATCCTGTTAAAAGTAAAAAGCACCTCACGGGGTCTAATCTATTTTGAAAAGGCTGCATAGCAGTGCAAGATCATGGATGACAACTTCTACTGCTCACTTTTCCTCACTTGACCTTTGTCCACAACCCTCAGCAGCACAACATGACACAGAAAGAGGAGCTAAGCTAGATGTAGAGCACTGCTGTCTCTCTGCACAGGCTGGGGAAGAAGAGCAGCCAGCCTCACCCAGGGTAGGGCAGCTGACTGTGTTAGTTACTGACAGATGTGTCGTGGGAACATCACACAGTACCACGTGGCAGGCATGATGTTGTACCCCAGGGTTCAAATGTGTTGTAAGGTCTCTGTTCTAAAGCTCATTGGTACATCTGAGATGCAGACAGAGAGCTGGAAACCTACTTTTATATGTTCACAAAGTGAAGGGGTTTGCCTTACTCCAAGAGAAGTTACTTGCTTAGAAGTAGAGGTTACTTATGTCAGTCAAAATTTCTCGTGGAACATTCAATCTCTATGCTGTCAACTCCTTCTACACCAGAATACCTTCATTTTGACAAGAATTTCTCAGGGCTAAACAAAAAATGTTAGAAGTCAAAAACTTGTTTCAAACAGCTTAGAGTATCTACACCGTAACATAAACAAGATGTTACCTGTCCCATCCATGATCTCTGTGGTTGGGAGCACCTCATATGAGCAGGGTTCCACAGATGCTGGGACTGACTCCAGTTCTGCTAGAGCTGGCAGGGACACCTGGCTAGAGCTCAGTCCGGAGCCCAGAGGCTGCCCATTCTCCAAAGCTGCATCTTCATTTGGTATGGAAAGTTCCCCATCTGTTCATAGTTGAAGGAAAGAAGAACGACAAAGAAAGAAACATAAATAAGATGCAGACAGAATTTTAAATGAAATCTACCTCCATTAGATTGTTTTCAAGTGAGGAACCTGGACTGAGATCTACGTACACATGCACTGGGTTTACATGGAAAGGTTTTGATGGCGGGGGGGTTACACAGGTGACTTTTGTGAGAAGCTGCCACAACTGTTCCCTCATGGAACCAGTTCCAAGCTGGATCCACTGCTGGCCAATGCTGATAAGTGATGGTGCTAGCACCTCTGGGGTAACATATAATTTATGTCAAATATATGTATTGATCTTTTGCTCTACCCTGGCATGGTCATTATGAACTGTGGTCTAAGTTGGTTGATTCCTGACCATCCTTGATCCATGTGGACATACAGTCCCATCCAATGCAAAACAAAAAATCTGTTTTCCCTCTCTCAGTTGAATCTGGCAAGTCAGTGATGATAGTAGGCTGGAACTAAGGAATGTTAATACATACTTTATATAATATTTTAATATTAATAACAACAATTATTATTTTTCCCTACACCAACTTTTTATGCTATAAGGGACATGAGCAAAATCACAGGGGTATGTCCCTATTTTACATACAAATAACTGCATTTTAGGTAAGGAAGAGAATAATTTTTATAGTTGCCTGATGTAAGGTCTTGATACTGGGATATATCAGATTCCATTTAGAAAGCCTGTTTTTATAGTTACTAATAATATCTCCTCTATCTGAGCAAAATTTCTGTGACAGCAGCTGGCATTTTCCTTCCTATCAAACACCCCTTCACATTAGAAATAATAAAGAGCAGAAGAAAGGATTCAGACTATTCTCTATAGTGTCAACCTGCATGATTTTTATCTCTGAACTTGTTAAGCACAGCACCCTGGTACCTGGAGGCAATGACTACATGGACATCACAATTAGAGTTTTATAAAGCAAAGTGTTCAGCCCCTATGGTTACAAATGGAAGCCTGAAAATATAACTGAAATGTGACCTGTAAAACTGAAAACCAGCAGGCAAATATGCGGATTTTGCTTTTACTAAGCATTTAAATTACTTTTAAAAATGAAACTCAGGATTTCAGAATATGGTTTAAGATTTTTGAGCACTACTGATCAGCCATATTACTGCTCAATGTACTGAGTGGAGATGTATATCAGTCAAATGAGTGCACATTTTCCCCTCATAGGGCTAAGATGTACAAACCACTTTGGAAACAATACTGAAAAGAGAAAAAAGTCTCATTTTGGTGCTAGTATACAGCAATTAACAAGCCTGAAAATACATTAGCTGATAACTATTCAGAATTATGTTTCTGCCATTTAAAGCTTCTCTACAGCTAGTGAAGATGGTCTTCTGTTTATTTTGGAATTATTATAAATACCAAGGTCTTGACTTTCTTGGTTTTGCTGGAGGTTTTTTGGAGACCCAGAGAGCTATTATGGTAATGCAGTCACATCATAGCAGACTGAAAACTGACCCGTGGCTTTGAGAGATCAACTGTGCTGGCTAAAAGGTGGCAACATGAATTAAAGCTAATGGCTTTTTGTGTTTGCAGCACAGCCTCCTTTCTAACTGCTGTGGCTGTTCTATACAAAGCTGTTTACTTCCCTAGGTAGCAAAAATCAAAAATCAATTCAGCCAGTATTTAAGCTGATCATTTTTGGACTTAGCTGTTTGGGTAGAAATGCTGTGGGTTCTGTGCTGGCTCTGTCTCCCTTTTATAAAGACACACACGTTTATATGGGTTTGGGATACGGACTGATGTTCTCTCAGTTACCTAGTTTCATGAAAGAGCCTAACTGTTTCTTATGTAGAGCATCTGCTTCTTGAATGAAAGGCAGTGACTATGCCCAGCAATGTATTCATTAATTTAGACTAAATTTGACTGTAACTATGAGAAAAGTATGCATGACAAACCCAGTAACGTTTGCTTTTTGAAGGGATGACTGCACATTCTTCATGAAGTGAGATGCCTACTGTAACATGCTGAGCATCTTGAAATCCTACTGTCTTAAGTGTGTTATATGCTTCTCAAGGTATATTAGCATGATTTAGAAAAACAGCATTTGAATGACACATGAAGACTTCTGAGTGCAAAAAAAGTAAAATGTAAGATAAAATTCTGGCTTTTATCTTTTGTCATAATACTAAAGCATGGCAGCTTTCTTGTACTGACAGTATAACCTTTTTAAATCTTGCATCTGATATCTTTAATCTTGATTTAGAGTCTAAAGCTTGTACTTGGATTTGAATGAAATCATCAGACATGGCACAGAATCATGACTGAAATATACATTCTAAATCAGGTATTGCTTAAAGAAGAGCTACATGGGGAGTTGCTTAAGTACAGCAAACAGATCAAAGATGTGGAAAAAATAATTTGTGGAGGAAAGAGTATCTTAATGTGAATTAATCCTGCATCAGAGATATGCTTGACAACCAGATATAAAAGGCAAATGACGGATTATTTTCAAAATATTAAAGCTATTCTAGTTGGCTGACATACATATGAAAAGAATCCTGGTAATGCAATTATTACATATACAAGGATATTTTCAGGAACTGGCTATGAGTTTAAAGTTAATTTGGCACAGTGATAACACATGTAATCTTTTGTTCTCAGACTTGCTAAATCCTTTGCTATTTTCACAGAGTCTGGTGCTGCTTAGTGGAGAATGACTTCCCCTAAGTCCATGAGCTTTAGTAACATCAGCTGAGCGTGAAGCTGGACGGGTCCATGAGGGAATAGCTTGACCTCTGCAACAAGAGAGCACATGAAGGCTGCTCTTCTCTTACTCAGGAGACTCTGCACACCTGAAGTCACTGAAGAAATGGGACCTAAGAGGAAACTCTCTGATGCAGAGGACTCTACCCAGACACTTTGATTAACCTCAGCATGTAAAAATAGCAGCATGGGATGAAGGCCTAGAGATACATAGATGATGTGTTCAAAACCTGTGGCTCCTGAGCATGGTCTGTACTCCTGAACACACCTGCAATTTCCACACTCAGGCACTTCTAAAACATTGCCTGGTGTGTAGCAGCTCATTGTGCATCACACTGACTGACACAAACCAGTCCTGTTGTGTTTCCAGTGTTGTAGCTCTGCCTACCCTCTCGCTGTGTCTTTTAACTCTGAATACCTTGGACTGTATACATATCTGAAAACTGCCATGCTCATGCATTCCCTCTACAGAAGAATGTCTATGGAAGTCAAAATGGACAATTTGAAATCCTGGGTTAATTTTGGAATTGGTTTGTCTCCTTCAGTACTTGTCTGCTCTCACGTAGACTGTTCAAGCAAGGAATTCTTGATGGCAAAGATCAGACCAGGAAGGACAGAGTAAAATTCATTGTCATTCTCTGCCATGACTCCAAGGGTGGGGAATGGAAAATTGAGTGTTCTTGCATATGGTCAAGACCTGCCCCTGGAACTATTTCCTAGCCTTGGTGGCTACCTTAGCACAGTAGCTGGAAACCTCCACAACCTCAGTCCCTAGGCAGACCCTGATTTTGTGGGATCCCATGCAGTCTGAGACAGGCTGCTTCTGGAGGAGTTCAAAATTTTTCAATTTCACTGCAGCACAACTGGCTCTCCAGTGGCTGCCATGCCTTCCTCCTTGCTGCATTACCAAAGCCACTTCTTCAAGTATGTCCTCACATACTGTCACAAAATCTGCTTTGGTGCATAAATGCAACATGTCCAAATCCTGTCAGGACTTAGGTTACCTGAAATTTAAGTCTAAATCCATCATTTTAATGAGATAGAGAATATTAAAATACAAGAATAGAAAAGATGAAGACTGCCCGTGTTTCCTTGAAAAACCATTGCACCATTGCCTTTAGAGTAAGAAACTGGTACACACTCACATTCAGGAATTTCTCACTACAGGCAATCTCATCTACATTCAGAAAGACGAAGAGGTATCAAAATACTACAAGTAGATTTAGTTCTTTGACCAGCAGCATGAAACAGTGGGAAATTCTAACGACAGACGTTTCTGGGACAGTTACACCTTCATGCTAAAATCAAGGTCTGTACCTATGTGCAGGAGCAATGACATAGCAAAAATATGAGTTCTTCTAAATATTGAGGTATGTTCTGTGATGCAGGTGGAAGAGGTATTTTTAACCTCTCAGCACTATCTGTCCACAAACTATTAGAACAGCAGGAGCTTCATCAGATAATTCTTCAACTTACTATTTTCCAAAAGTACAGAGTATTTGAAAAAATTATAACCTTTGCCTACATTTTCATAATACTCAAGTCACAGAGCCCTGGAAATGGAAGATAACAGAAACAGATTCTGTCATGAATTTGGTCCTTAGCAAGGAAAGAGCTCTCTGCAGTTCAGTCAGGAGCAGCTTCATGTGACTAATTTAAGTGTGGGGGTCAATGACATGAGAACAGCAATTCTTGTTTTCCAAATTCAGCAGCTGGACTGCAGCGAATCTCCTATGTGTGACTACTGTGACTTACTGCACTCTAATAATTTTCACCTGCTGGGTGACACCAAGTCCTCTGAAAAGCCAGAAAATTCTGAAGCAACAGGTCAGAGCAACATTTTTAACAGCAGGCAAACAAACCAGCTAATTATGCTTTTCTTCAACATAGAAGATATGACAAAACCAGCACTAAGCACAAAGCAAAAATTCTTGTTCTTGGGTCGGTCTGTTTGCACTGTTTCCTTTGATTAGTATGGGTTTTTAAAGAAAGAAAAAGCCAAAATTACTCACAGGCCTGCTTTGCCCATGTCTTTGGAAAGGGAGACAAAGAGATTTACACCTACTGTCTGTGCAAGATGCCTCTTGGCATGGAAGGTGCTACCACAATCAAATAAAGTGTTCTTCTAGGAAATGCTAAAGGTCTGTTGTTTTCTTGAAGGCTTAGAGGTTATGTAACAGGAGTTACAGAGAAAATGTTACTTCCACTTAAGGTTAGTATTAGTCTCAGATTATTACACCACTGAAGGAAATAATATTTTTGCTATACATCTTGCCTTGTTCATATCTGTTTATCATCATAGCTGTTTGAGTACTGCTGCTATTCTTGTGTATTACCACTTTCTTCTCTGCCCTACCTCTTTCTTTTCATATTGGCTTTGTAAAGGTGAAAAATTACTATAAGGAGGAATTAATTTCTTTCTTTCAGGTATCTCCAGACAACTTAGAATCTGCTTTACAAGATGACCCAGAAGTTTACAAGCTACATCATTATTTGATCAATAGAAAAAAGTGTGGTGCTTTGATAGCAATATAAGGGGAATCTTCCCAAGTTTCAACATGGAAGCCAGAGTCAGACTTCACAGAAAATATTTTTCCTGGGGAAGCCTTTAGGTTTATGTAGGGATGGTTCAGAGGGTGGCTACATGTGGGATGTGAGGCAGGGATGAAGGAGGTCACACCTGGGACAGAGGTATGACTGAAGGCTGCCTTCTGAGTTGGATGAGGCACTGATCACAAGGTGAGACAGCCTGGACCACACCTCACTGGCTGCAGGACCATTCTGTGCCCACACTACAAAATGCAGACAGCACAAAGCAGTGAGAAGGGTAAACCTATTGACAGGAGTTGGTTTTACTCTGAAGTTGCATCTAGGATGATTTCTATGCCAGCAGGTCACAGTGAGAGCACACTACAACACATAACTGGTAGAAATTGTAAAATTTAACAATAAGCACATTTTTGCTGTTGTTTGTTTTTAACTTAAAAAAAATTAGCAGCCTGGGTTAGTAAATTTTTAAATTCCTAATAAGCTAGAGTAAAAAGTAGGTAGCAGATTTAAATGGATTTATGAAGTAGTCTACACTTCTAATATCTGTGAAAGTTTCTAAGTTCTATTGATTTCTACCATATTTTGTACTGCTATTGCCAAAAACTTTTAGACTTCAAATTAATGAGGCTTTAAAGAACATGCATAAGTTCTATGGTGATTAAGAAGTAACTTTATTACATCTTTATATAATTTGTTGAATTAATTGCCTTAGGTATTGCCAAGGGAAGTAGCAAAATAAATTAAAGATGCACTCAAAGACTGACATATATGTAACAGATGTCAAATATGTATTGTGTTACCAGTGTAAAACAATGATGTTTGTAAAACAATGGCATTTTGCATAAAGAAGACATTACACACTCAACAAATTAATTATCCTGAAGAAGGAATTATTATCTCTTCTGAGTTGTTTCAAGGGAAAATACATTGTTCTGTGCTCATCAGGATCCAAAATCTTTAGATGTTTCCCTTTTCCACAGAAGTTAATCCCAAAGTGACTCAACCAGACAATGACTACACACAGACACACAAACCCACTACATTTCTCCACAGTCTGGATGCTTTGCAGTCAGTGACTACTGCCTATTGCTGTGATTTTTATTTGTATTGCTTTACATTTCTGATAAGTTTTCATTTTTATTTGCTAAGTAACTATCACATGTATCCAACAGAGAGGGCCAGACCACGGCAAAGTCAAGAGAAGTGTTTAGAGATCTTATTTTGCATAGTCTTGCAATTCAGAACTCTATTACCGGTTCCTAGTGTTACAATTATGCAGTGTGTGCTCATAAAACTATATGGGATGTCATTTTACCGTTGTGAAAAGAAGAACACTTACCTTTATCAAAAATTTCTTTCAGCACTCCCCGTTTTATAAGCTCCTCTCTGCTTTGTCTCATTGACATTTTTCTTTCCAAAGCTGTAAGCAAAGGATAAGGGTCAATATAAAGAGAAAAGAAGGGAAATTATTGTTTTAGAAGGCTCTATGCCTCTTAAAAGCACTTAGAAAATGCTCTTTTTCCTCTTCATGTCAGTGGCAGTTTAGCGTCTTGAAATAAAGGCTACTGATAATTCAGATTCCAGAGAATCTGTCTGCTACTGTAGTGTGGCTGTTATTGACAGAAATGGTGCTAGACTGACTGCTTTGAGGGCATGTCTGCACACCCACTGCTTGATTTAGACACGAAAGCCAAACATTTCTGATTTCTGTGGAGAATTAGAGACAGCAAAGGGGAAAAACCCCTAAATTAGCACAGAAGCTGGAGAGGGAAAGGTAAGAAAGAAGGCAACATAATGGCGCAAACCGAGGAAAGATGTGGCCACAGAATATGGCCATGGACTGTGTCCAGGCTGTGGAAGAGAATGCAAACCAAGGCTTCTCTGCCACTTATTCCAGTGAGGGCAGATCAAAGTGTTTGGAACAGTGCAAAAAATGAGCTGTTTAATAGAGCCTTCTCTTCCCTGGAGGGGTCTTTTCCCCTAAAGAGATGTAAAGGAGGGAAACTCCAAGAGAGCCACTGCAATTTACATCAGATCTGAACAGCTTGAGCTCTGTATTGGCTGCTTGGAGACCACAGTCACTGAGGCAGCAAAACAACAGATAGAAAATACATGTTTCTTTAGCGCAGTAGTAATTAAAACAATGCCCAATTAACCAAAACACCACAAAGGACATGCACACAGGCAAAGAGCTGAAAGCTGGCAAGCTGAGGGCTCAAGGAGTGATGTGAAGGAGTGGCTGTGACTGAACCTGCTCTGTGAGAAACAAGCCTGTGCCTGCCAAAAAAGAGACACAGTCAAGGGCAAATGGCTTCTGCCATATGCTCCTCTATCAGACCCAGCACTGATGCACGCACACACAAATGAACTGGGACTTAGAATCCTCAGCCTGTCCAAGGCAGATTTAAAGCAAAAGAGGCTTGGAAACCCTCTACTCCCCTGAAAACAGGAGGGTGCAACCTTTCTTGGTGGTGCTGTGTGTTGTTCCCTCAGGGACACATATATCTGGTGAATTAGCTAGGCATACACCTGCACACTGTGCTCATTGCAACTTATTTGCTGCCAGATACTTTGGGCTCAGTATGAACAAGGCCAGCTCTGGCTTCAATCTTCACTCTTCTCCAAAGGATAAACACAGGCTTCCCTGTTTTTTAAATCAGTTTTGAACACATATTCTTTGGGACAAAGATGGCCAATATGTACAGTCGGAAGCTCCCTGGTCTCCCCAGAGAGAGACACACTCTCAGAAGTTCAGTGTGGATCAGAAGGTAAGTCCCTTTGCTGAAGCACAAGACCCCATACCCATTAACTTGCCACAGTGCAGTTTGATTTTGGAGGTTGTTAAGGTGACAGTCACAGCATTTTCCAGAGTGGCTTTAACCCACCTGAAGAAACACTTTAGGCACCTCAACTGACTTGCAATGAAATACTGATTTCTAAGCTTCCAATATGCTTTGAAAAGAAAGGCTCAATGATAAAACTCTGGAGTCACACTGCAGACTGCCTCCCAAGCTGCCTTTTCCCTGTGCTGAAAGGGTCTTGGTCTGGTATAGCATTTAAAGCTTTTTCCTTTTCCTCCTTAAGAACAGCTGTTCTCAGACCTTCCAAGAAAAGCCCGAACAAGCTGCTGCTAATTCCTGAGCCTTCTCCCACCAAAGAAATTGTTAAAACTCTGACTGAGTTTAAAGATCAATTCAGTGGCACCCAGCACCTTTTCCAATAGGTCTCAAAAAGTGTAATTTTCTATTGGAATAAGTAGCAAACTGAACCTGCTCTTCAGTGGGAAATGAGGCTGGGTGAATCAGCAGCAAAGCAGCAGTTTCTGCACACAGACAGCAGCACTGCCCACTTTCCAGAGAACAAAGACACAGGCAAATTCTATTTCTGCACTTGACCACACATAGCAAAGTAACAGGTCCATGTTTTACACACACATCCACCTGGGTGCCCTGTTTCACCCTCCTGCCCAGTCAAGAGCTGGTTATGCAAGGTAGCAGAATTATGACCGATTTCATGGCTAGGAGGTCCCACCACATTATCACAGTACTGGTAAGAAACACAGTAAATTTGCAGACTGGTGTTAAGGCTTTTGGGGAATCGGGTGCTAAAAAGGGCTATCAGGACATTTAGAAGAAATGCAGGAGCATCTCTTCCAAATCAGTTACTGAGGAAGACCCTCCAGCAGTAAACAAGACTTTCCAGAGTAGTGGACTATTTCTGCAGTCACAGAATTTCAAAGATAGAATATATATATTTGGAAGACTGTATATATATAGATTTCTTAGATACTTCCTATTGTAATCTGCTTGTGTTCAAGAATGAAAAACCCACAACCCTCGAGCTGAAGCTCAGACAAAACCAATTTTTTCAGTTTCTAAATCCTTTCTAAGTAGGTGCAGGACTTATAGTATTAATTATTTTCCTACTAAACCAGTTTAATTAATAAGATTTTTAGAGGAAGGGCATGCTGGGCTAAGAGCAGCACTGAATGATAACAGATGTTATACTAAGACTATGGAACATGCTGCCTTTCTTCAGCAAATATCTTCCTCCTAAACAAGTGTCATCCATTTAAGTGCATAACCTGCTATGCTACTATTGATCAGATGGGAAAAAAATATAAGCATTTAAATGCAGAACTCATTAGGATCTAGCACCCTGAACAATGAAATGCTTTACTTGGTCTGTATTTCTCTGGCAAAGATTGCCAGTTCTTCTATGAAGGATTTTCTTTTCAAGCAGAAAGCTGGTACAAAATAAATTCATTCACTCTCCACTGAGAAGGAATCTATTCACAGCAGAACGTAAATATAAACCTTTGAATTAATCCTTGATTCATGAGAACCATGTAAATTCTGTGATGGGAAAAAATGAATTATCATTAATATTTAAGAAAAGATGTATTACTTCATTAGTGATTTTCCTTGGTGATTAACCTCATTGTTTTTCATTTGTACAACCTTCCAGGAGATTAGAAATAAGCATTAAGCCCTCTTTCGGGGATCTTATACCAGAAACTAGTTACTGTAACAGATTCATCCACTCTACAAGAAACTCAGTTACTAGTTTATAGAAATGAGCCTATGTGTATTTTTTGGTAGAAGTGCACAGATTTTTCCAGTGTGCTCTGCAGTACGCTGTTTCTTTTATGCTTTGATGAAGAAACACTGGGAAATGTTTTTATTAATGTTTCTGAGCTGGTATTTTTGAACTCGTCCCTCAGGAGCAGCACCCCTCTGCTGCTCAAGCAGAGTTTTTCTCTGTGGCAGACCCATTAAGATCTGTAAAGCCTTGACAGGATCAGGAGAAGTTCCTGCCCCTCCATTCTGGAAATCAAACACACTTTTGTCTTTATTCCTTTAATAGGCCGCTGTGCCCCGTGCAGGCAGTGGTTGTGGGCTGCTCCTCCAGCTGAGAAGGTGAAGCTCGCCGCTGCCTCTGTGCCAAGCGCTTCTGCTGCTCCATTAACCAGCCAAAGAGGCATTTATGCAGTCACGACGCACAGCCTTTCCATCCTCCCATCCTTCCCTCCAAGACTAAAACATCGCAGATGAACTATTCCAACCTGCATCTATATGAGACAATAATAAATTAATAGTAAATGTTATTATATAAGATAATAATAAAGTTTGTTCCTTTGCAGTAATTGTCATGTTCCTGCTTAACCAAGGGGTGGACTGAATAAACAAGTCCTGCCCTTTTCATCTGACAGTTGAAACTAAATCCCAGTCTGTGCTGGCCAGTTGGATCTTAACCTTGCTTTTTTTTCTGAGGTTGTCCTTGCCTTTTGTTTTAAAAAGCACTGGGGGATGCTTTGCAAGAATTCTTCCTTTCAAAGGCCACTATAATTTTCATGATGATTTTAGAAAGCAAAGGTTCTAACAGGATGAAGCTGAGAGCAGAAGCTTTCTGTGGCATCAATTATACTTTCTTTCAATAAGAATCTGCTTTCCTAATAATTCAGATCTGAATAATTAGAAACAAGAAAACCAATTGCTTTGCACAATGTTTAGATAAACAACCATCAATGTTTTCTTTAGATTTATAAGGAAAATGAGATTTTCAAATGTGATGGATTTTGTATTAAAAAATGTAACGTCATCTTGAAATTTTCCCAGCTATGTAGACTTTCTTGGCAATCAAATGAAGGAGGACTCAGCTGATACAAATTTTCACAGTGTAGATTTCTGCCTCTGAGTTGGTTTCCTTATATATTAAGAACAAGTCTAGGGCATGATTAACCTCAGACTAATGTAAGAATCTAAACAAGATTGAGCTGGACCTTGGAAGTGCCTGTTAGGCTTCGCTGACTGTAAAGGAAGCTAAGGGTGAGTAGCTGAGATAAAGATGCATGAAAATGGGGATTAATACACTCCTGAAATCAAAATTGACTGAAGAGAGTAGTTTAAAGAAAAGAAATGCTGCTACAGATGAAAGTCTTAGACATCACTGAGGAAAATGTAGCTGTGTCAGCTCACGGAGAGCACCATTAATTTTGGGACTGTTTTAATAGCTGTGGCATGATACCCAGCACTGCTGCTGTAAGCATGGGGTATGACCAATGCCAAAACATATATTGGTTGAAATAACTGCATTGCTCTGTTCATTGCTAAATATGAATTTTGCCTAGCTTCAAACATGCATAGATCTCTTGAAGCCTGAGGAAAGTAAAAATATTCCAACAGGTTTCTGAATCTCTGAGATTTAAAGTTCCTTACAGAAGTTTTGAGCATCTCCAATATCAGCCTAGGTTTTCCTGCAACAGTACCAGCTACAAAATCTAATTCAGACAGATTACTACCTAGAAAAGATTGGCAGCTTCTTTTTGTCTGTGTCTGCCCAATACATTCCTTGCTGTGACTGTAGCCTAGCACTGCCATTCTATGAGATAAAATAAGTGAACATTAGAAGGAGAAAAATAGGCTGGTATAAAAGGTTAAGCTTGATTTTGAGAAGTGTTTAGAAGTACCTCTCCAAATCAGCTGACCAAATAAACCCCCTTCAGTATGTGAATCACTTGGAAAACTGCTGTGGCATGTGCTATGAGACAAACTAATAACAGAGAAAAACCCCACAGCATTGATGCCACATTAAAGAGTAATTCAAAACATTTTTTAAGCAAACCTGGATCATCATTATAGAAGTGGAAGAGTGATGTACAGACAAGTTGAAACAACTTGGAGTGTCACCTGCTATGCCAGGAGCAAAGCATTAACAGCAACTGTTCTGTGAGCAGGGGCCAACACTCTAGGCTAGGAAATGACCCTTCTAGACTTCAAATTCATTACTGTAATCAAGGCAAATAAAATAACAGGAAAAAGAGGTAAAAATAAAATCAACATCCCCTCCCGCCATGATTAATCTTATTTCATTTCCAGTCTTGAAAGTAAAACTGTATTTATTTTAGATTATGACTGTGTAAAAGCATAGAGAAGATGATGTCTTGATTCCACTCAAATTCACAGCAGCTCAACACAACAGTCCATTTCCAGTTAGAAGTACTGGACTGGGAGCATGATAAATCTTAATTTGTGAGAGGTAAGCCTTTGAAATAACACAGTAAAAAATATACACATTCCTTTGAGAGCACAGGATCAAATCTAAAATTTCTGGTTACTCACCAGAAGAGTTTAGGAGGTGTAACAGTTGGCACACCTGGAAACTACAGATAAAAAATCAGTCTTCTTTTCCTTACAGATTGAGACAGAAAGTAAAACTGGGGAAGAAGTGAAAGCAGCCTTAAGAAAACTATAGATTTGTACTGACCATTACTACATGTAAATTGACAGAGGACAGACTTGGGAGGAAAGTGGATGCAAAGTCAGATCTGCAAATACAGAATTGCAGAAGCTAATCAAAATACTGCAAACCACACTAAGTGAGATCACAATACAGTAATACAACTGAGAAATACAGCATACAATCAGAAATTCAGCAAACACAAGGAAAGGCAGAGAAATGATATTTGAACAATTCTACCATGTTACTCTACCATAATTCTTTCTGAACCAAAGAAATCAGAAACCTAATCCAAGAACAGATGGACTGTATTTTTTCATACAGAAGTACTGAAAAAAATCAATCAAAGAAGGTGTCTTCCCAGGGAAAGAACTACACTTCAAGTTAGATCCAAAGAAACCCAACATAATGGATTTCACAGGCCAATCTGAGCAAGCCTGGCAGAAGATGAATGCATAAAAACAGGAGATAAAACAAGAAATCTTGACAAACATAACAAAAGCTGTGTTTGAAAAAAAAACAAACAAACGTTAAGAAAGTAGATTTGAAAAGAAAACAAGATTGTAGACACCTTAAGAAAAATGTTACCACCCTCAGCTGCCCAGCTAATAAAAAACATAATAGAACTCCACTGTGTTGGCGAACTGTGATGATCTATCAAAAGGATTTTGGAAAGACTCACATTTTTATACCTTTTGTACATAATTGTTTTTCTAGTCACACTTGCGAACGTAGGCAGAAATTCAGAAAACAAACCAGAATATTGAAAAAATGAAGAAAAGACATTTCTTCTGTTCTTCCCTCTGAATTACTGCACAGTGTTTTCATGCGTTCCTACGTAGTAAGTACTAGGTCAAGAACTGGAAAGCTGAGTTACAAACAGGTATTGCTTCTGGCAGCTTAATGAAAAAGAAGATTCTGAATTCCAGTTAAAGAAATTTGCAACAAGGTAACGTAGCATATCTTAAAATACACCTGCCCTGCAAACACAGCGTGAGTGCAGAGTGGAAAGCCATAACTTGACACTTAAAAACTTCTTAATTTAGGTATCAAAAACAGTAATGAGGGGTGGCACTGACTTATTAGAAGGCTTTCATCCAAGCAAGACACCTGGCAGGCTGGAATAGCCCCTGCTTATGTCCATACTGCTACCAGCACCCTATATATCTACAGTTATGTTAAATGGATCATAATGATTACCACCACAGTTCTTAATGCAATGAGGTTATGTCCTAAGCACCAGCAAAAGGCAGCTGATACAATCCTTATGATAGGAGATCCATTTACATTTTCACAAATGATGGTTTTCCCTACAGACTTCTCTGTAACAACATGCAGAAGTTGTGGTATCAAAGAAAATGTAAGACCTGTTTCTACAGGTCAAACCTTTGCAACTGGACAAGATGAGTGATGCCTTCTGAAAAAAATACATGGCAACGACAGAAGCAGCTGTACATCCCAAGGAATGGCTGCTTTTTACAAGTGACTCAACTTGCTTTAGGTACCTTGCAGTCTCAGATTTCTGTATGTACAACAGACAAAAACTATGCTAAAAGCAAGTGGGTGAAGGGCTGGGTGAGATATCTGCAAGGTATTTCCTTTACCCTGAGATAATGGTTCTCAGAATGATGGTACTGCAGTAGGGATCTGCAGTGCCATCTGTAACAGCAGAAATGTCTATCTGCAATATTGCAATATTCTGCAGCATAACAGTTCAAGGGACCTCCCTCAAAGCAAAAACCACGGTGGGCATTGCTTCAATAAGTTAATGACTCCTGTGACTCTCTGGAGAGTTCTCTCCATGACAGAGTTTATACATGGCATATCACTACTCTGGCAAGCTGCTGCTTTTGGATTTGCTCCTCATCAGACAACACTTCCAGATGGCAAAATACAGATCACAGTTTACATAAAGAAGACTAGCAGATGTCAGGAAACTGGATTTTCCAGAATAACTTTCAAAGGTGAAGGTGTCAGCTTTCCTAGGATGGAAAATTGGGGGAAAAAAATTGAGATATAATCAAAACAGTGGCAAGCTGATGATAAGAAGGCAGAAAGAATGCTTGGACAGACCACGTGGAGATGACAACCAAATTACTGGCCAGTATTTGGTCCCCTCATTTTCCATCTGGGAGGATCACCTTGCTGACAGAAAAGAGACCTGAACTTAGTAAGACAAACAGAACAACTCTTTCTATAGCAACAGCCAACTGCTGTGTATTTTTACAGCTTGAGTTCACCTTACAGCTGTAACTTTACAAACGTGCATTGCCCAGTACCCACTGCCAGACAGATGTGTAAATCCAGTATTTCACTCCCTAACAACATCCTATATTGGCAACACTGAAAAAGCCTACTCTGCTCTATGCTCCTATTTCACCAGAAAGGGATTTGAGATAATTTAAAATACATTCACACATTACTCAAACACTGCTGAAGTAAATTACAGTTTTCACTTACACTGGAATAATTAGTACACCGTAGCCTCCCAAACAGACACATAAAATAGATGGGAACTTGTTTATCTATGTCCACATGTACCCCTACTAAAAATAAATACAAAGCACAGCTTGTGACTAAGAAATACCTACTTAAATCTGAAGTGAGCTTAGCACCGTTTTGAGAGAGATGTTATGAATATTTCATATACTTCTCAGAACCCATCACTACTGTTGTACACCCAGAAAATCTTGACTAAGCACACACAAATTAAAAATGCATTTGTTATTGGAATGAACTGGCATCAACCCTTCAACACAGACCTCTGTTAGGAGCCAAACAGGAAATCATTCATTTAATGCTTGATTATAGGAGCGACTGAATCACAAAGCAGCAAACACTTCCTCCAAAATAAGAAGATTCTTGAATTGCAGCTGTCACACCATCCAGCAATTATATTTGGATGATATTTCCAGCTTGTGCAATGGCACTAGCTGGCTGGTATATAATGCTGAAAAAAACTCAAAAATGTCTTTAACGCCAGCGACTTATCTCCCAAAATAGTGCAGTCTGTTTTCTGGCTTGGTAGCTGATAACAGTTCAAGCTGCAGTAAAGGCCCACCATCCAATTTCAGCATGTTTTAGAGATTCAGAGTCTTGGTCTGACTTTTTTTTGCTTCTTTGGGGTGAAAAGATAACATTCCCAGATGGAGGGAAACTTTCCATTATATATGGCAGTCCCCTGAAATCAACAGACTGAAAAAAGACAAGACTGTGATTTCAGTTACAGTAACATGGATGCAGAACAGCTTCATGAGAATCTGGCATGCACCATCCTACTTGTAGTATGAATGATTCCATTATTTCAATAGGAGATATTTTTTAAAAGCCACCAATGATGACATTATTTTACATTCCTCTCCAACAAATGTTGATGTTATCTGAGAAAATAAAACATTTTTTCCTCTTAAGTTATCTTAGTGCTTTTTGTCTGTGTGTGTACAAAAACATAGTCCTGATGCTTGTCTGGGTTGGGGAGACAGGGATAAAGATATGAAACATGTTTAGATGGTAACAGTTTTGAACTGAAGTACTGAAATAAGAAGCAAATTTGAAAAATAATAGGCAGGAAGGGCAGTGAAGTAAAGGAGATATGATAATCCTCTGGACATTCCTTACAGTCTAATCACATTATAAATGTAGATAATATTGTTGGTCTCATATTTCAGTATTCCAGTGTAAGAGTCCCTGCTTTTCAGAACCTAATAAACTTTTCCTGTTTATTGTGTAGAAAACCAAACAGAAAATTGGTAGAATCATAGATGATTTAAGTTTAAACGCAATGGTACTGAAGGATAAAGGCCATGGTAAACAAGTCAAATATTTTTCACAGCAGTGCTAATCCTGAAGAGCTTCAGTAGAATTGCAGAGTGAAACTCTTCTTTACAAGGAGCTGTGGAAGTCTTTCTAAGTGAAGTGTCACTTGTAGAACTTTTAAAAGAAATCAATAAAATGGAGAGCAGCGTCAAGTGTCTGTCAAGACCAGACAGTTTTCTTCCTGGAGTTCCTCAGGAAATCTAATATGAACACAGTGTGACCTAGGTAAGATAGAAGAGTGGGAGATGGCAAATAGAAGGTTGCTGTTCTTTAGAGTCTGAAAGTCATCTGGGAATTACAGACCAGTAAACCCGGTTCCTATCCACCAGTCTAGGAACAGTTATATAGAATAAAGCTAGAAACTGGGGACCTAGAACAGAAGAGAGATGAGAGAAGAATCATCCTGCGTTTGAGGTCAATGAATGAAGATACTTGTTCTAAGTTGGCATTTTCAGAGTTCCAAAACTCCAATGTTAAGGTCATTGGAAGAATTAAATTGCATTAGATAAGGGTGATTATCCTCTAGTGGAATAACAACATGTAGAAATCAAAAAGGAATGTCCCATACATAAACACATAGGGATGTAGCACTACCCACTGCCCTCTTCACAAAAATACAGTTAAGAAAGGTTGACCACAGGGAGATTACAAAATTTGCTGAGTGCAGTCGAAATTAAGGCTGACTGCAAAGAGTTATAAGAATTCTTATGATATTAAATGATGTGTGACAAAATTCAACACTGGTAAGAGCAAGAAAGACATTTGGGAAAAGGCAGTTCTAACTCTACACACTTAACAGCCATATTAGTCATTCCCACTCAGGAGATAGTGCTTGGAAACTGGAAGAATTATCTGAAAACATCATCCTAATGCTTGGGGCAGTAAAAAAAGGCAATAGAAATTACTGAAATTACTAGGCAATATATAAAGCCCCTTTTTGCTAGTGTATTAGTCTACAGCTAACACAAGTTTGGGTATCCATCTCCAAAGAGATACATCAGAACCAAAAAAGTTAAGAAAAAATGAAAAGAGAATGACTAAAGGATGGGGTTTGCAGAGAAACAAATAATAATAGCAAAACTACTTTTTCTTTTTTGTCATCTCCTCTTTTATAGCAAGGTCCTAGTTCCTATGATATTCACAAAAATATATGGTAACTGTCATCTAGGCTGTGCGCTGCATAAAGCAGACCACTCCCTTGGAGGAAAATCAAAGCACAAAACAGAATAGACATCAGTACACATATTCTATACATCCTGTGCTGGGAGCTTAACCAGACAGAGCTTCCTTGGCCTGGCATGGCCCTTCAAAGAGCCCTCACAGCCCTCACATGTTTCCAGACCCAGAGACAAGAGGAAACCCACGGCACAAGGGCTTTTGCCGTCTGAGTGCATGGGGCAGCCTTTGGCAGCGGTGTGAGCTCCTGCTCTCCTGCAGTGTGGTCACGACCTGTTGCTCCAGGTGGGGGCCATGCACAGAGAGATGCAGCACCTGCCCCTGGCACCACAGGCCATGCCACAGCAAGGACAGAAGTCAACAGAGAACACAAGAGAGGTCTGCAACACCATGAATAGTCCTTCACTCATTCATGAAATGCCAGAGATAAAGAGCACCCAACAAAATGGTCGGGGTGCAACTGAAACAAAGGTGCTTTTGTGCACAATGTCTTTTTTCATTGTGGAATTGTCTGCATGAGATATCCATTAAAGCTAAATTTGGTTCCAACAACACAAAGGATAAATCCACACGGCTTGATTTGGATGCAGCTTTTAGCTTACAAATGTCTGAGTGCTGCAATCTGATTTCTTAAATCAGGAATCAGATAAATAGATGCTTACCTTGTTTCTTGCATGTAACACAACCACTGAGAACAAGAAAAGATACTGGACTGCCATGGACTTCAGTTTGATCTACTATGTCTGTCCTGGATTGTATTTATTTTTAAAACATGTGTTTAAAGAATCAGGAGGAAACACCCTTGATCCCAACACACAAAACTATACCATTATCTAATTGTCAGGAAATGTGCAAAGGCAGCTGATTTGCTTTTGAAAGAAACTTTAATTTTATCTCCTTACCATGCACGTCATGGGATTTTTCTTGCATGATTGAATCAGACCTGTTAAGTAATACAGAGTTCAACATACTGAGATCTAAAATGACAAATATTGATTCAGGTTTCATAGCCTGTGTAGAGCTGGTAGCAAAAGTGGCTTACTAGCTAATGTGGCATCCAGGCTTAGAACTCTTTTTCAACACAGGCTTCAGGAATTTTCACTCATTAATTTCAGAGAACACTAAGACTTCTTTTACTTTGTTTCTTTCAATTCTAGGAAGTACAAGAGTGTGTGCTGTAGTTCATGTTGGACAAATCTTAATTATTATTAATTGCTTTCTGGCAATACAGCATGTGAAGTGACAGTGGAATGTGAACCTGAAATCTGAAATTCTGCCCAGTGTTGGGTTGTGACCTGACTGTAGATGGGTTTTTAACAGAGAATAAAGTCGACTTGTTCTGCAGTTTTTGACAAATACTTCACAAAAGAACCACAGAGATAATGCAAATCTCTATTCCGCGGCAATTACAAGTTTATTTAAAGATGACACGACCTTGAAATATTTTTCTAAAGATTATCAAAATGCCATTATGTTGATACAAATATATTAATTAAAATATTACTGCTGTACCTTCAAATTTCAGATATAAGTCAGGAAAAGCCCAGCAATTTAGTGAATAACTCTACCTAAATATTCTTGTTCCAGCTTTACCCTGGGCTTTTTTTACATCAGTAAGATTTGTATGATTTATTTTTGTGAAATTTCACTTATTTCTGTTGCATAATAGCAATAGATGTCAGTCTATTTCTACCATCATAATTAGTTGCTGTGGAGATGGCTGAAATATCATGAATTATTATAATTGCAAATGAGGAATAAGCAGCAGGAAAAGATGACATTGATAATGTGCAAATATTGCAAGGTTCCTTGGAACTAGTTGACTACCAGATATTTGAATTTGCCATAATAATGAGGAGGCTTACAGAAAAAGGGGGTGGTGTACATTTCAGATGAATACACTGTGAAGAAACACGACAGTTACATATGATGGCATCTTAAATTTAGCTTAACATTAAAGCAAAATTATCATACAACCCACACATCTTCTGATTTTGTTACATATAATTTTGCTGAAGGCCTATAGAAAAGCCATTTGTGGTATTCACCTTTATTACTATGAGGCAAAAACACCACAGCAGTAATCCATAAAATCAGTAGGTGTTATCCTGAACTAATCTTCTTTGGCAGATAAATGAAGGAGAAACAGGTGTTCAAGTATCTGCATGAAAAGCAGCTAGAATTATCCCTCTGACATATTTTTTTAAAAGGCAGGAATCATACTGTATCTTCCATTGGAGACTAATGAACCTCTTGGAGGGAGAAAGGGCTAAGTAGACAAAAATAAAATTCCTGATATACGTTTTGATGGCCAAAGTCCTTTACATCGTGTTGTCTTTTGTTGCAGGGCTGCCTGGCAGTCCAATTTCACCTCAGAGCTGCATTAAGTGACTGAGTGTAATGATGCTGCCCTCATACAGACACTGTGTGCACTCCCAAAATGACAGCATTATTAAATCTTTGCCTTTTCTGCTTCAGTAGCATGAAGCAATTGTCCTAAATTGAAAAAAAAAATTCCCCAAATTATGCTTTTATGAAGAAACAAACTTTTAAAAGCATGACTGAGCTAAATACTGAGTTAAATACTCTCTTATGTGTTGCTGTTCAGAGCTAAGTTGTTGCATTCTGAAATATGAAGGGAAAGTGAGAAGCATTAAGGGAAAGTGAGAGGCAGCTCTCTGTAAAACAAGATTTCTTACCCTTTCTGAACATAGCTGAGTGACTGATATCAGAATTATATTCCCAAGATTTCCATGCCATTATTTGGATAGCTTTTTAAACACCAAATCAGTCTCCTGGCATATTATGAAGATCACAAAGACAACTTGTGTGGGCTGACCTACAGACGGTTGAGCTCCAGAATATCAGTGTATTTCTACTGATTGAGCAACCAAACGCCAAGTGTTTTTGGTATCAACAGAACTCCTCAGTTCAAAGACACTGGAATGGATTCTGTGAGGGTGAGCTAGCACAATCCATTCTGACCCACCCTGTGTTCAGAGAGGAGTTCTCATCAGCCTCCTAACAAGGCAAAACCTGAATCTTGCTCCTCTGCTACCTTATCCATCCATTGCACTTTTTCAAGGCACTGTTGCTGATGCAAGAGTCTGATAATCGCGCTAATTTAGTGTGAAGCCTCCTGCTTTTAAACTCAGCAGTTAATTGAACAAATAAAGATAAAACTGAAAATGCATCTGGTTTGGAAATTTTCTTCTTTGTGCTGGTCAAAGTAAAGACTGCACATTTCCCATCCTCTCATAAAGGCTGGGTAGGATGTGCAGTGTCTACTTTTTACTTCTATGTGGCAAATAAAACCATAACACACAGCTTATTACGTAGTAGTTTATTATGCAGTATTATGCATCGATACATCTCTGAGGGATTATCTTAAATATTTTGGAGCTCAAATAGCCTTTTATATGTTGTTTGTTAGACCTCAAGGAGGAGTCAGGAAAATATGTCTGCTAATCACAGAACTGTAGAATGGTTTGGATTGGAAGGGACTTTAAAGATCATCTAGTTCCAACTCCCCTGCCATGGGCAGGGACACCTTCCACCAGACCAAGTTGCTCAAAACCCCAGGTAAACACTGAAAGAAAATACTCAGTCAGCATTATATGGAGTGGAATTGAACATATTCAGAACAGTTTTACTGCCTTGGCAAGGGACAGAAGAGAAATTAATAATTATGGTTTTATATTTAATGACTCTACATTTATTTAGTCAATTGATAGATATGGATATGCTAGCTGACTTTCCCACATCTCAACATATTATAGTGAGCTCTGACTTTCTTTCAAGAAAAACATAAAGGCCTGACTTAGGTAATTAATTACTACAATCACAGAACCAAATCCTGCTCTCATTACCTTTTTAAATCTTCAATGAAATTATTCACTAGAGTTCATGTGCTTACTGCAGATATAAATTGATGCAGCAGGGTGCCCATATTTTTGCATTACTTAATTTTCTCTAAACAATAGCGTAGGTTGACAGTTTAAAAAATAAAGAACAAGAACCTCTTCTTTAAAAAAAACATAAATTTCAATTGCTTGTCCTATTTGAATTTTTTCTTAGTACATAAGAAGGCCTGAAAAGAGATAGAAACAATCAATAGTTTCATACTGTTGTTTTCATTCCACCTCAGAAATATCAGCTAAAAACAGAGGTAAACAAGCACCTCTGGTTTTATTAATGACCTTTTAATGGATTGGAATAATATTTGTTGTGTAATGTAATCGGACTTCGTAATTTTTTTCTCTTTCCCCAGAGAGTAAATCTTATGGGTTTGACTGATGCTGTGAAAACCAAACTTTTGTACAGATTGGGTACTATTTTTTTGCCACTCTTTTCTGGAGAGGACGTAAGTTGAACAACTCAGAATAACTGTCTTCCAGAGCAGATAAAAATCAGCAGTTTTTATATGCATGAGAAAATGCAAATGTAAATACATAATAACCTCCATCTTCCCTGTAAATGCAAGAAAATTGAAAGAGAAGTCCTCTTCCCATTGAAGGTCACTTTTACCAAGGATCAGACACCAGAGCTCAAAGGAAAATCTATGATGCATTTGATCTCACACATTCTTTATAAAGAAGAGGCATTTTTTTTTCAAGTGACTTTCTGATTGTATTCTGCTCTATCCCTTTCTTTGGACCTGACATTGCAAGAAGAGCAATCACAGTAACATAAGCATTAGGTACAGGCTCTGACAACCAAATCAAACTTAAAAAAAAAAATCAATTGACACATTAAAATTGCTTTTGGTATTATCTGTCATCAGAAGCACAGTAATACATCCTGAGCCTATATAAACAGATTACTCAGCCACCCCTGAAGTGCAGCCAATACTGGGGTGGGAAGCAATAACTGCAATGTGCTAGCAAATACAGCACCACAACTCTCGATGGAAGGAAAAAAAACATCGTCAGTTGAAATTTCAGGGGCAAATTACGAATGGGGAAGGCTGAAATAATTGCCCCAGGTGGAAGTTGCTCCAAAGGTTAAGTTAGTGTTCCTGTTTTTGAGGAAATTTATAAATTATCTTCATTGACTTGACTGGTTCTTAAAGCCTGCCTTCCTCGGGAACATAACCCTTAGGACAATGATTTTTCTTAGTTCATAGTTTAACTTAGAGAGTACAGTGGATCCTGTAGCCAGTCACTAACACTTTCCAGAGCTCTGCTGGTTTCCCTAGAAAGAATATAAATCCCAAGGGAGAAAGAAACACTGAAAACCTGGCCTTCACTATGCAGTAATAGCAAACCCTTTCAGAGATGCACAGACCCTACATTATAATATCCCTGTGCTGAAGTGGGGACCGTGCTCCTCTTCCCTATGGCTCAGACCTGAACAAAACCAGTCTAGGACTGGACACGTACACTGATAGCAGCTGCAAAGGAAGTTTTTACTCTCATGATGTGCAAAGGTAAGTGCACAGAATAGATACCAGAAGTTGGGAGAAAAAAAGGACCAGTTCTGGCTTAGATATTTTTAAGAGCTTTCTAAAATAAAAGCTGTATATGAATTTTGATGGAGAAAAGAGATGAGGAAAGCCTGTCTGGTGAAATCTTGATTATTTATGAATTTGCCCTTGATAGAATTCATCAGCTTATCATGCTTGGAAAGCAAATGTCTTGATAATGCAAGAAAGTTTCCTGAGCTTTTCCCAAAGTGTGTGTGTAGGAAAATATGATAAGAGTTCAGCTTTCTAGAAACTATGAATAAATAAATATATAAATATGGGAATTTTCCTTCAGGCCAATTTTTCTAATCAACTGTTTTGCTTTGCATACTGCTATAGTCCTTTAAACGTATCCTCATATCCACATGGAACCATGTGCTGTAGCTTTACTCAAAGTGAGTAATGAAGAGCACCAGCATCAGTGGGAGTTCATTGACTGTAGGCTAATTTTTTATAAGAGAAACATGAGTCTGCTTATTTTGCAGGGTGAAAAAGGAATATGAAAGGGTTGCTCATTAACTTAATCATAAAGGTATGACATAGCGTCAGCCTTTCTTTTACCACCAGCACTGGCAGACTTTTAACCACACTCCCTAGAGTGGATAGGTGATGTTTTTCACAGTATCACAGTAGTTACATGGCTCTTAAAAAATTAGAATTATTTAAACATTTTGCTGAAGAATACTTCCTCAAGCCAGTTTTTATGAATAAAATAAAATATTTCCTTTAAGGTTTAAAATCCTGCAGCTTTGGAACCTGACAAGAGGATGAGTCTGTCTTAAAGGCTGATTGTGTCCAAACAAAATTATCAAATCCCAGGTGAGCTAGGATCTTCTTACCAGGAAGACCACACTCAAGAAGAATCATTGCTTCTTTTCTCTTTGCTGATTTTTTTTCAGGAAGGTGTTCCTTTCTCATTTTTTGATTATTTTCTTCTCCTTCAGTCCCTGAAAATACTCAGTAACTACATACAGTCTGACTGGAGAAGAGGGAAGGAAATTGCCTTGCCAGGCTGATAAAAAGTAGTTGCTTACTAGCTTTCTTAAATCTGGGCTTGAGTACTCTTTTTTTTTTTTTTTTCCCACCCCCAGACTCCCCAGTTTTTGTAAAGTTCTATGGGGTTGTTTTGCTGGACTCATAAATTACAGCACAACCCAATTCTCTTACTCTGTGAGGTGCTGCTCTGTAATTAAAAAATCATTTGAATTTCAACAGCAGCTTCTGTCAAGGAAGATCAAAGAGCCCAAATATTAGAGTAGTGTCTTAACAGCCTCTTTCTCACATACTATTCCTATGGGAAATCTAAGGCAAACTCCACATCTGTGCTTGATCCACAGAGGAAGCTCCCTCATCACCCTGTAGCAGCTAATGCCAGAAGATGGAGAAGCCTCCTTCCTACCCCACAGGTCTTGTAGGATGGAGAGATATTGCTCTCTGCCCAATAGACCTCGTGGCAATAAGCGCCAGGATGACAACACGGTACGTCTGCCCCCCACAAAGCCCTCTGTTCCTTAGAAAGCGGGAATACAACTCGTATTTTTACTACTACTCCCAGCTGATAATCTAAGTTGTGACTTCCATAATTTCCTGTACTGCTTGTACAAGGAACTGCTTTTGCTGGTGGATTGGTTACCATCATTGTCTGATCACTTTGTTGGTTAGATCCATAAACCTTGCCAGTAACTAAAAAATCAAAGGACCTACATCTCCAACTAAACTAGTTCCATACACACCCCAGAAACTATGGGTTTGCAGGAGATACTCTTTTGAAATGAAAGCACTGTTTCATTTGAAATTATTGAACTTTGGTAAGTAAAAATATCAGGCTCATTCTGAAAATATTACAAATGCCATCTCTAAATGTACAAGTAAAACACAAATCTTGCTGGGAAAACTGAACCACGATATTTTTCACATGAGTACTCATTTAAAGGAGGAAAATAAGCCTTTAGCCTTAATAAGTTCTGTTGCAGCTAGCTGAAAACTATCATCTTCCCTATAGACTTTAACATTTGTGATGACTTTGCTTTCTCCAGCAGAATTTAAATGAGGAAGAAATGGCTTCAACATAAATAAATAAAAAGTTTAAAATGTCGAAGAAGCTCTTATCATCAAAGACAGTTGATTTAAGAAATACCTTAGCAAGCCACTTTTTAATTAGAAATATTAACCTTTCTACTTGGAAATAAGCAAGCATATTACAGTGATGCCCTTAGATAGGTTTGTGATGAGAGGTTCGCTTAAGAGGAGCCCAGTTTAAATGAGACAAGAGATAAGGTATTGTCATAATACAAATTTCTTTCCTTCAAGATCACATTGCCTTCATCTAACATTTTTATTTAAAAAGACCCTGTCACGTATCTCTGTCTGAGTATGAATGCTCAGGGCAAATGCTCCCACAGAGTAATTTACTACTGAATTTAAGGAACCGAATAATGACAGATTTTATTAGTCCGGCAGAACAACCTTTAGACAGGTTTAGTTACCTGAACTCTGTGCATCAAGGACATTTTGTAAAGTGGTAGAAGGTCAAACTCCTTAAAGGCAACCTCCTTTCACTGGGAAGAAAGCACTGATTATTTCCCTGGCTGTAGCCCTATTATTGGGGTGGTTAACAGAAATACTCTGAAGCATTATAACTGTGTTCAACTGGACCAGGATCCAAGTCCACCAAGACAAAAATAACTAAGCCCAGCTTTCACCTGACATCACCTATGATTTTTTTCACTTAGAAACCGCAGACCTTGCTGATTATTACCTACAGCCCTTGCCTTACTTCAGTAGTGATTAATAAAAATATCTTAAACTCATTATAAACTTAAATACATGCTATTTTGAATAAATTTATTATTATTTTTCCTGATGGAATGAAGCCACACAGCCCACATCAGCATAACTGTTGCAATCCCTTTTTCTGTTGAAATAAAAGAATTCAGGAAAACAGAATGTTTTGAAATCCAGAGAGAATGTTTCCTAAAATTCTTACCAAAACATCTCTGGGACAAAGGCATTTAAGGGCTTGGGAACTTGTTTTCACATTTTAAATAAAAATGGCTTCTTTCAGTTAAACACCATAGCATTTATCTTCTGGACTGAGGTGTGTATATCTGCACTAAAATTTGGACAACAGGGAAAGGGCACTGAAGGGAACAAAAATGACCTGAAACTTTGTCAGCCAGGTTAAGTGTGTCTGAAGTTTTAGACTACCTTTATACAAAGATGTTCCTTTTGCTTTTCCAGTGCTTTTTTGCTCC
This sequence comes from Parus major, assembly GCF_001522545.3. Taxonomy (NCBI): domain Eukaryota; kingdom Metazoa; phylum Chordata; class Aves; order Passeriformes; family Paridae; genus Parus; species Parus major. Next base: position 62,770,024 of record NC_031769.1, read on the forward strand.
AGGACATTGTTGTGGTACAGGCACAGAGAGGAAAGAAGTGAGTAAATCTTACATGGCTGTGTTGGTGAAGAAAATGAACCCTCATAATCTGCTCCATGCCCCATATTGGGAACATGCTGCTAAGAAAGTGGAGGGAAGCTCCATCCCATACTCCTGAGGGTCTCAGAGAAGTATCTGGAAGATGAACAGTGCTGATTACAACAAAGCTTGGTAAAGTACTGGTGTCTCCGCAACTGGATCATGATGACCTGGTACCTGGAGCTGTAAGTTTGAATCTCCAATCCCTGCACCAGGAATTTGCACCCTGTAGCCCTGAAAAGGCTGGTAAATTTGCTTATGAGCAACCTAACATCATATTCTGAGTAGAAATGTGCTCCAACATAAAGCACAATGCACTGGTGATCCCACCCATTCGGATCACAGATTTGATGATTTACTAGAAATACTACTAGACTTACACTTTTTCAAATGTTTTCCATGGGTCTTGAGGAAAACAGGATTAAAAAGGGATGAAAGAGAGGTAGCTACTGACAAATCTACTTTAGAGGCAAGCTGTACTTTTATGAGACTGTACATACTTGTGAGACCCACCCCCGCCCCCCACCTTGGTATGCCTTCCTGAAACAATCTGTCTTTAACATGTGACAAACAGCTAAGCAAGCATTACATAAAAAGATGTTGGCAGACTGCTTTTTTTTTTTTTCCCCTGTAAACTTTTGCCACATAATATTAAATACAATTATAAAGCATTCTCCAGATTAAATGTTAAAGAGGTCTAATGCTCCATCTCTTACTCCTGGCAATGAAGAGCTTAATCTAATTAAAGCCTTGAGCTGAATGTGTCTGCTGGTTCTAATCCTCAGCAGTTTTATTGTTAGGTTATGCAATCCTAATTAAAGATAATTTTAGACAACAGGAAATTTTAATGAGAGAAAAATATACACAGTGTCCTTGTGGGTCTACTTAAGAATTATTTTTAAGGTTTATTTTTAGCCAATCGTTTTCCATATATATGATACAACTACATTCCCTCAGAGAAATCTCATTTTAATATTTGCTACTGTAGTGCTGTCATTGTGTGTTTGCAGTTTGAATGCTACTACCTAGAATCAAGACTTACTTCAGTGCTGTTCAGTACATAAAAATACAGTGATATAACACACAGCCTGTGTGCTCTTGATTCTAGAGTTCAACTTAAAAGGTTTTAATTTTCAAAAGGTATTAAATATCTACAGAGTCTGATAACATTCGCTGATAAGCCTCACAAAATATGAGTGCTGGAAAACACTGTTTCAGAAAACCTACACCACAACACTCCAGAGAAAATATATTTCAGTTTTATTTTTAGGATGTGAAGAAAAATGTCATGGAAAAATGTCATCCAAAGCTAGCTCTCAACACCATGCTCTCCCTGTGGGGTGCTGCAGAAACAGTAATTTTGGTAAGAGTGACAGAATTATTGTAACTGTCAGGGAAACACTTTAGTCCCCTACAGATGCCTTAGGGCACTCAGGAAGACCTAGCTCTTTGCCTGCAATGATCTAAGACCACAGCCAGAGCAGAACCAAAGGAAATGAAGCAGGAGATGTGTATTTTCTCTTCCAGTCTAGAAGCTTTTTATTTATAAACTAAACAGGAGTTAAAAAAAAAGTACTGATGAAAGTTGAGCTTGATGTTATTATTCTGTGAATGACAATCTCAGCTGGAGATATGGATCTACCAAAAGATCTTCTAGATGGCTGCAGCAGGAAGCAAGGCGGGGAATACTTGCCTAGTTTTATTGTCCATTGTGGTGAGTGCATTATTGCCCAGAAAAGTAGCTGCAGGGGCTGTGTCCTACTGTTTGAATTCAAAACACACAAGTTATGGCCTTAAGGGGGTGAAAGTGCTCTAAGAAGACAAAACTGTCCTCTTGAATTCACTTTGTCCTTCTATAGATGCATGGCAAAAACTGTCTGCTAAGAGCACGCCTAAAGCAGTCAAGTTTGCTGCTCTCTAAATTTAGCTCCTGTGGAGAATATCATATTCCTATTAGCCTACACCTCTGAGTACTGGGGGCTCAGCTGTGAGAGACACCAACTCAGGATGTGCCTCTGGGGCACAAAGGGATGACCCAGCTGCATGCCCTGATCCAGGCTGGCACTCCCCTGCTGCTGCTGCTGCTTTAATGCCTTTGGCAGCACAGGAATGGTGAGGGTCACGGGCATTTTTGTGGACAAAGGAGGAAAGGGAGGGAGAAACTGCTTGAGGAAGCATGCCTAAATGAAGAGGAGAAAGCAAGAAAGAGCAAGAGCCAAAGGGAAATTTATGGTCCAGTTTGGAATGGTGAGGCAATATGCAGTTAACTTACTTGCCAGCACAAGACCTTGTCCAACACATTATTCTGCTCTAAGCTCACACAAAGGTTCCACAGGAAACCTCTAACCTTGCACAGACTTTTAATGTAATTTTTTTAGGCCAGCTAGGTTTAATATGAAATGAAGGAAAAGGTTAGATTTAGTAACATGAACAGGTCTTTTTGTGTACAAATTTCTAACCCTAATATGCATGCATTTTACATTAAGGAAGAGCACACATCACTGCCAAGCTAGTGATTCCCTGAAGAGCTGATGAATAAAGCAATAGAAATTGGTGAGATGCCTACAGTAAATAATTTGTGTGCCTTCCTGGTTCTCTAGTCAGGCAGATAAGAAATATGAGCTATTACAGTGGAAGAAGTAAGGCATTTCAAAATATTTTTTTTACCATGTATTTTTATTAGTAACATCCTTGTAGTGTTCTGTCACAACCAATGCCAATAATGTTAATGTTCTTTTTAGAGAAAGCAAAGCCTCAAGTTATAGTAAACAGAACTTACCTATTTAAGATTAATACTCTAAAAAAAGAGGTTCCAATTAATTTGTCTGCTTTTCATATTTGACCTGGTCATCTTCTTTATACCTTTGTTTTGTTGCCAACCTCAGGATGGGGGAGGCGATTGTCTGGCTTGAATTTGAAGTCAAAATAAAATCATAGGCTAATTCTTGTCAGATGCTAGACAAGAACTGAGTCTAAAATCTGAATTTGAAAGTCAAGTCTGTTTTATATGGCAAACATATTGAACAGTGGGCTTTATCCCATCACAGGTTTTAATTTGTGTCACCTTTTGTGACTACCAGTTTATTACACTCTTATGGGAACATAGCAAATAAAAATTATCTCTTTCTAAGACTTAGCAGGCATATGACAAGATAGAGCTGGGTTAGAGATAATTGTCTGCCTGCATTTAATTGCATTACAGCTGCCTTAAATGATAGAGAATAGACTCCGAAGACAAATAGCATAACTAGGCTGTTATATGAAATCTGCTTGACCTTTCATATGCCTTACTAATAAAAGTAGGCTGGGGGAAGTTAACCAAGGCTTTTGCTGACAGGGTTCCCAGAAGCTGTGTGCTTCTTTCTCTTTCTGTCTAGGGCTCAAGCACTGAATATTGCCATGTCAAATATTTTAGCCTTAATTCATTTTATACTCATATTTTGACATAAATTTTCCATTAAAAAAAAACACAACTCCATTTAAATTAGTTACTAATGGGACCAGGTAGAAATAGCTTTTGATTAAACAAGCATGTTCTCTGTATTTCTTATAGCCAGCTGTCTATAGCTAGTTTCTTGGCCAATAATAATTTAATCACAGAGAAGACCTTGGGCCTTCAAAGACTTTTTCAGTGACTAAGCAAACTTAACCAGCACTTAACCAGCTTCAACAGGGGCTGACCAGGTTTTGCCTTTTTGACAGAGAAGGTCACATGGCTATTTTCAGTTCTAGGGCATGCTGAAATCACTGGGTGAAGGCTTTAATGCACGTTAATGTTCATGGTAGCAAGGCTGAGAAGCAAGATTTACTGAACAAGTCCTGAAAGGTTGGAAAGGCTAAGATGAATGCTGAGGTGAAGGTCTTGCTTTGCAGAGAGGCATGCTGATCTCCAAGCACACACAGAACACGTCACTGGCAGCAGCAAGTGAGCTGTCCCAGGATAACGTCCCACTGAACACTGGCAAAGCCCCTGCCTGCCTCGGGCAGGCTGCACATGTGGAGATCTGCAGAAACGAAGAGCCACTCTGCCCTGCATGGCAGATTGGCAGCAGAGCTCAGAGCATAATGTGGTTTTCTGATTCCCAGCCCAGCTGCTTAGTCATCACTCTAATTTTAATCAACTTCAAAGTACAATGGTGAACAAAATTCAGAAATAAGTCCCACCCCTTGCTGCAATTTCTGCCAAAAAGGACCTTCTGTTACAAATTTAAGCAGTTGTGTAAGTGTGACAAAAAGCCTTTGGAGTAGACAGTGCAAACTCTGCAGAAAGAGGAGGGAATGACTGGTAAAAGAGCCCTCTTATTGATTTGTGTGGGTGTGGGCTGCACCTACTGACCAAAGCCCAGACTGGTTGCAAGCAAATACGCTTTAGATCATCACCTTAAATTTTATGCATAAGAAAAACTGAGCTCAGCTGAAGAGGAAGGAGATCTCAGACAACACAGGAAGTGTCTTGACTACCCTCCATTTGCCACTAGCAGGGTTCCAACACTAGCTTTGACTGCTCTTCTTGTCTACTGCTCTCCTGGGCTCCTTTTAGAACTAGCAATATTAATGACTAGTGTAGCCATCTGCAGGAGATTTCCTTGCTGAATTTCATCTATGTGAAATTTATCTGGTTAAGATGAATGGTTCCTCAAGAGCTATATTCTGTACTGAGCACTTCTTAAATACAGAAAGCTGGACACTTATCATGCACTGCCTAGCTAAAGCCTGCAAAAGAAAATTAATCTTGAAAATGGAAATAAAAATATCTCCAGTGATTTAGAAAGTCTTGCCTGTCATTGTTATTTCTACGGTTTACATATATTTCCTACATATTCCAACAGAGCAAAGAAAATAAGCACACTGATTTTTTAACACATTTATTGAAGCGATCTAACATCCTTGAACTGGTGTGACTGAAGGTCAACAAATCTTTCCCCTTCCCCCACTGTCTTCATCCTCCACTGAGGTAAATTATGGAGAAGTTCACCCAGAGCAGTGCACATGTGTGCATTGAAGAGTCTGTGCTGGGTAGTAGTCAGCTGTGATTGATCCCATCACCCAAAACCTGGTGAGTCACACAATCATTGGCAAAGGGGCTGTTACAAAAATGAGGCTGAGATATGAATTAGGTTGGTAACAGTTTAGACTTAATTTTGTTTCAAATGGCCTGCATTATCTGTGAATCAGATCTGTGTGCAATGAGGCTAAGGCTCTGGTAACAGAATTGGATAAATCCTGTCCATTTATGTTACTTCAAATATCCCTTCTCATATAAAATTATGGACACATTATCCAGCCAGGTAATTGCCTTTTTATAGATAATCATGTGAGTGAAACTTGACTGTCCAAATATTTATGTAAAGAAAATACCAGTAGTCAGAAATGCATGAATGAAATAAGGAGATGTTTTTCCAGACTAATATTTATGAAAGCCAGGTATGCAAAACTTTAATGCTAAAGTAACGTATCTATGCTTCTGTTTTGGGAAAATATGATAGTAGGAAAATATGCTAAAGCATGGGCTCCTCAAATCTATGATGCAGGGTGCTCTTTAATTTTCTGTTCATTATAACTTAAACATACAGGGGAGTATTGCCATTTGTAACACCAAAACAATGTCAAAGCCTCTTGATAATTTTGGATTAAAAATTTTTCCCAGTGCAGAAATGCTTCTCCCCTCTCCCTTCAGCTTTGCTCCATTTACGTCTCTGAGATCTCCCAAAAGCTTTGCTCAGAAGTATCCTGTTTGAGAAATGTCTAATACTACACAGTATTAGACTACTTCATACCTTTGGGTATGGGTTAATCTTTTTCATGTAATATTTTCAAAAGGAGCACATTTTAACACACTTCTTTATGGCTTCAGCCATAGCAGCTGTGTGCAGGACAGCTGATATAGAACATGGCTTGTCCAAGTTCCCAGCAGGAGTCTCTGAAAAAAGTAGTGAGCCAAGCTGTCCATCCCAGACCAACAACTTATACGGAGAAAAGACATCTAAAGCATGAGGCTTCAGTAATGAAAAGTCCTTGCAGAGGACTTAGACTTGAAAGTGAAAAGCAAGAGGGAGCAGTGTCCACTGATTGTAACCTTTTATCTCAGTTCATTCTTTGAGAAAGGCAAGTTCTGCAGTGCTGGTTCTCCTAGCTCTGAATTTCATGCAGATTTCTCCACACAAGATTCAGAGAAGTTTTAATATGCAAATGCACATTAGCTTCCAGAAGCTTAGATGAAGATATTACAAAGTCCAATCATGGTATTGCTGCTAGGTTTTCAGTCCCCAGATTATAACACTTTTATCTGAGAATGTGCTGAAATGGATAAGGCTCAGTATATGAATTTATGAGTATTTGTTTTTCTGGTCTGTTCAATACCAATTCTGCACTGTCATAAGTGACGAGAAGAACAATAGGACTACAGTTTTCTTTGCAGTATCTGCATTATTTTGTCTATACATCAAAAGAAATGAACGATGGGCATAGTTGTAACACAAACATGAGAATTTCCAGTAATATTCATTCAGGTATGAAAACAGTAACTGAATACCCAGCATTTTTGTACTTTCCAGACCTAGTTGAAATGTTGTAGGTATTTCACTGCTATGGATTTAGATGTGAACTTCATCAGAGTTCAAGGAATATTTGTACCCAAACACGTGATCTAGGCACATTTGTAGCTAACAGCATTATTAAAAATTAATCTTTATAAATACATAATCATATTTCTGTGTCAGGGCAACTTAAGTGGTTTCTGATCTCCTGCTGTTCTTCATAAAATGCTGCAATATGTTTTGTCCTTTTCTCAAAAAACCTTACTGCTGATGCTGTGGGTAACTGTTGACTAGTATTAAAATAATACAGTTAACAGGCAAGAGTTATGAAGTGTGTGTGCACACAGATGGGCAGAGAGAAAGAGGTGTAGAGAACCATGTTTTGTTGTTGAGAAGGGTTGCATTTTTTTGCTTTTAAAGAATGGTGGCTTTTGTCTTTCCAGTGCCAGTCTATTTTGTTACTAAGCAGTTATTTGCCTGTCCTGATGCAAGCACTCTATATATCTCCCAAGCTGAAGAAGAAGCACGGATTCTATAATTTAACTAAAAATTGCAATTATTTTGCCAAATCCTCTAATTAGCAGCTGGTATTTCAGCCATTGTCGGTCAGATACTGCTCTCAGCACACCAGAGCAATCCCTTTATTCTCAAGCAGGTCACAGAGATGCAATCAATGAAAGTATTTCCTCTTTACTCTCCTTTAATTAAGTAAAATAGAGTGGGGAAACCACATGACAACTATAAGACCACCATTAAAATGTCCAAAACCCTGAAACTGTTTTGCTAGAATTGTGGTAAAGTCAACTCAGAAAAGTATTATGTATTTTTTGATGGAGCATCCAATTTGCTGATTCTTATCTCACATACAAAGCCTGAGGTTTGGGTACACCTGGAACATGGCTTTGATGAGAACTGTCATACATAAAGCTCTCCAAGAATCTCAAAAGTGCTTCATTAACACCAAAGGGATCTAATTAACTATATTAACTATATCTACATGATATACCTCTAAAAACTGATGTCACAAAACCAAACCTATAGGTATATCTTTGAAGACATGATATTCTCAAACAGGAAGGTAGTCTAAATATTAATGCTGCCAAAGGGTTGTTAGCTCCTTAAGCCCAGCCACTGTGCTCACTAAGGCAAAAGCAGACTGTTATTTTATTCCCCCACCTTGGAATCACCAGGAACAGGTCCAGATAGCCACATCTTCACTACAAACAGAATTTCTTCAAACTGGCCTATGCCTGTAAGTAGCACACAGTAGCCAGCAGAAGTGGGATAGGTAAACACACACACACATCAACAAGACATCTGAGGTGCACTAAAAAAGCTTTATCAGGATTTACATTTCCCAGGAATCCACTATTTAAGAGTTTCTTTATTGTGTCTGTAAAAAAGATTGGTGCCTGACTGGATTTTATGTTTACCCTTCTCAAAGAGTTCACTCCATTTCCACCATGCTGCCCCACATTTTGTAGCCTCTTTGAGCTTAATGCACTGTGTGCAGGTCTGACAAGCTATGCTGTCAGATCCAGTTTGTGCAGTTTCACCCAGAATGTTCTCAGCAAGGTCTGAAGTCATTCACAACCCAATTCATTTACATTGACACTGGCACTTCACTCAGTAATGCTCAAGAATGCCCAGGAGTGTCCTGAGCCCCTCTGAACATGGTGGTGTGAAGCAACATCCAGGCACACAAAACACTAGGAGCTGGGGTGAAAGTTTTCACTTCTCCTAAGCTTCCTGGCCACTAAGCTTTTCATTTGTAACTAAATCCAGTAGGAACTGTTCATCAGAAACTCCTGCTGGGCTTTGACAATGCTAGAGAGGAGGAAAGAGCATATGATTGTGCCATTAATGTACTGCTGAAGAAAACATGGTATCCCTCCTTAAAGTCCCACTGAAATAAGTGGAGATGCAGGAATTAGGCACCTTCTTATACAGTGCCAGACACTACACATTCACTCTACATCTTACTGGTATTATCACAACTATATCACTGAGAGCCCTGCAAATCTAGTAAAATATTTTACTTTTAGAGACTTCTTAGTGTCTGTATTTTTGGAGAGAATTAATCACATAAGAAAAAAGGAGCCTAAATTACTCATCTCTCATTCCAAACCTAGAAGAAGCTGAAAACACAGACCTACTATTTTTATGTATTCCACTGCTTTTACTTCTGCTCGGGGTCATCCAATCCATAAATTCAATTCAAAAGTAATATAAAATATGCCTATGTTTACATAAAGCCTAAAAATGTTCTACAAATGGCAAGAATGGGAATGGCTTTGAAATTATATAGCAAAAGTAACAAATTAAAATAAAACATGAATAGTAAGAACTAGAATATACACCACTTTATGCCTCTCCAACTTGTTCCAGCTTACTGGGTTATGCAATATCTTTTATTTATATATCTCTATATATCTATATATATTGCCCTTGAATAAGCTGCTCTGGAAGCAAATTGAGTTGTTACATGTTTCTTTATACACTTAATCTCACAGAATAGATGCTCACATCAATCCACACCTAGCACATGCTGCAAAAATGTAATTTATGAGCTACATCTCTTCAGTATATGGATTTTGACTAGGTTTTTAAAACTAGCAAGAGGAAACTAAGAATGAATGCATGTGAGCATGTGTAAATGTGCAATGATCACAGCTGCTCATGCTTGTTTGTCTTCCTGCCATCTAGATTCAGCCTCTACTTTTTTCCTCAGGTAGCATATTGTCTGCCTCATAGTTTTTATCTTCAAGCACTGAGTAGAACTACACTTCAAATTAGGAATCAGCTTGATAATTAAAAGACCTGTACCTACACAGAATAAAATGAACAACGCACTTGAGGGCAAAATTTATGCTTTTCTTTACAATGTCAGTGCTATCCAATGATGGATTTAATAGCATATACCTAGACATAACTGCAAGCAAAATTTGACCTGAAATATCTGAAACAGAGGTGTAAAGCAAAGTACAACTTGATCTTATGTAAGCAAAAGTCAATTGTCATTTGATGCCTTGTGTTATCAAAGTGACACTGGTGCTAACTATTAAAAAATTGGGAAAGATCATAGTCCAAAATAAAATTAAGTGAAATCTTAGCCTAGGAATGATCTGTGGCTAGCATGACTTTAAGGCAATCTGTGCTTTGTTTATCCTCTCCTTGCCTGCCCACTGGGCTGCAGGACAGAAGACAAGCTGAGAAAATACTGTGAGCCAAGGAGTTGGCCTAGATGCCTGCCTGAGATACCTAAAGGCAACGAGCTTAGCTTTGGACGAGGCCCTGCTGTTTGTCTCTCGCAGTTTCTCTGTGGGAGGACTTCCGCAGGCATTTCACCTGATGTAAAAGGGCTGAAACGGGAGTCATGAGCAACACCAAGCCTCTTGTGCATGCTCTGTTCCTACCATGGGTATGGTCTTCTGCTGTCAGTTCTTGCAGTGAACATGATACTGTCAACATCTCTTTGGGACATGTCTGGCAGGAACAACTGGAGTCACAATTTACATTGTATTGAGGAAGCTGCCATCTCACTTCAGAATTCTGCCATGATATGCAGCATGGAAAAATGAAACAAAATTCTCCAGAGGTGCACTCTGAGCAATCTCAAAGCAGACAGTATTAAAAAGTTATAATAAAGCTCAGGTTATAATAAAATGCAGTGGCCCACCGGCTGCAGAGAATATCCTGTGGCACAAAAATGATTGCAAGCGCTTGGCAAGAAGAGACAGGTCAGTGTGCTCATGTTAGCTCAGGGCTGATTCCAATTTTTTAAAATCTTATCAATTTCCTAGCCTAATATTGAGTGAAAATTAATTAAAGTGGTGTTTGAATTTAAGTATTTCACCATAATATCAGCTATCCACTCAGTACAACACTGCTCTCGTCACAGACATACTGATTGTGGTTTACAGAGCACTTGCTGCTTCTCCACAGAGGGCTGATTGGTCCCATGATGATCATGCTCCTCCTGATTTCCAGCTGTTACATTTCATTAAGAGACAGCTAAAACTGTCTCAGTGGTTTCCTCATTTTACTTTTCCACATAAGCAGTTGGTTTGACTACCATGGGGATGCCAAGGAGTCAAGAACAGGATGAGAAGGTGGCTTATGAGAGTCTCTTCCTACACAGAGGTAGTCCCACTTCAAAAGGCTTTAGGAAACAGTCTCATGAGCAACTGAAAATGCCTAAATATCTCCTGGAGACTAATGGGACCAATGCATTAACATTATTCAAGCAAAATGAAACAGGAAAAATTAAGTAAACAATGAGCCAGAAATCAGCATTTTGTAAACAATCTCTTGTTTGTTATTCATCAACATAATTTTGTTCCACAGTAATCTCCTCTAATAAATGTGTGTGCATTTTTTTGTGCTATTCTTTCCTTGAGAGCATTACTTAAAATAGTTTTCTCACTATTTGGAGTGCCTTAGATACACAGCAGAAAGCCTCCTGCAGAAAGTCATCACTACATTTTTACAGAGGGTCAGGCCTGCTGTCACTGAAGGTGATTGAGATTTTACAACCAAGTTCAACAGACAAAAGGATGCTCTGTATCATCTGCTGCAGGCATGCAATGTAGTGAGCTTGAACATGTGTATAGATTCAAGGGGAAGAAAGTAGGACATAAGCATATATACATAAAGGTTTTACAGAAATAGCAGGTGTTAGATGAATAGGGAGACGCTACCATACTAGCTGCAAACCCACTATAATATGGAATCTAGGGCTCCTGAATATTAGCCCTCCTTTTATCCAGCTTCTCTGCAGCACAAGAGGCATCATTAGACCAGCAGCAGAAATACTTTGCTTAGCCCATACCTTGCCCCATATGCTTGAAAAAGCTACTGCTTTGCTCATCTTAACCTACAGGGAGTTTTGGACCAAGGACACACACCAATTTATTCATCATATGCATACTGGTACCATGTTTGCTCTGACACTGGCTAAGAGAGAGCTCTGCCCTTCTGGAGATACTGCTGGATTTATTAGATAGTGCAATCCTCAAAGCCCCTCTTCTGTTTCTCTCATTTATCTGTGCAGTGAACTATGATTTGGCCTACTTTCAATTAGCACAGAAGGGGAGCGTCTCAGCTCTCTTCCCCTGCGGCTTTTCTATCCTATGTATTTGCAATGTTCTCTTTTACAGCCTTTCCTTCTAGGGATGCAGGAAAGAAAACAGACCAATATAACTCATATTGCAGCATGGTGCAACAAGGTTGCTCCAATATACATGGTATTTCCTGGATGAAATGATGTTGCCAAGACAACAGATATCACAGGTAAAAACCACTCTTCCTCAGGGCACATAATCCCACAGATAAATTCTGAAGACCCTGGTCAAATACAAGTTCTTTTTCTCAGTGGTAATTTTGCTGATAAGAACACTAGAAGAAAGATGTCATGACTATGCTGAAGAGCTCACAGCCAGCTCAATTCAATAAATGAACCGGTGCCAGAAGACAAATGAACTGTAAAACAGTCATGTTTTCACTGGCAAAAGGGGCTCCAGGACTCTGGAGACCGATGTTAGGTGTCAGCACATGGGATTGCCAATGGGATGCTGTTAATGGTTCCTGACTGATGGGAGGCAGTAGCTAGGGGCTGGCTCATGACCTTCTACAAGAGCAGCTCAGGAAACTCCTTCTCAACAGATGAAAGAATACCAAAAATAATGCCCTGAGCAAAATGTGAATTAGCATTAATTTTGTTAATTTAGTGGCACCAATTCAAGCCTCAACTCCCTGCATTCAAAGGTGTAACAGTATGAATGACACAGCTGAGGCTTGGCTTGATCTAAGTGCAGTCACTCAAATGAGGGCAGCTGAGTTAAGCCAGTCTCACAATCCTTGCAGTGAAATCAGAAAATGGACTAATCTGCTAGACTAACAAATGGGGGGATTTTGATTGGTTTTGTCAGCTTCTTGCGGTGCATTTTAGCCTGCAGGAATGTTGTCTGCACATTAATGCCAGAAATACCACAGCGTCACTGGCCTCTCATTTCAGCACAATGCCTTTGCAGTTTCAGATGCAAAAAACCAACATCAATATTTAGAAGTAGCCATTCCAAACTGGAAACTTTCTGGGGCGTAAACATCACATCTAAATAAAAGATAGTGCATGGACTCAGTTACTAGCAGGGACAAGTATGTGTGCCAGAGCTCCTGCATGGCTGCTACTAGCATGAGAGTTCTGTGTTATGGAGATCAACAGTGAATGCCTGACTGACTGTGTGGTCAGTTCAGATCCATCACTAATTAGGAGTACCTGTCTCTGATTTCATTATTTTAATTTATAAACCAATACACATGGATTTTCTGTAATAATCTTCCAATGACAGATCTGCATTTGCCTGCAGAGAAACCTCCTGATCTCTCTCAGGGGTCTGATCCAAACCCTGCAAATGCCTGCAGAGTGAGCTTCACACCCTGGCTATTTTCAAAGCAAATGGAAGCATGAGGACATGCAAGGATTCTCTGTTGATCATAAGATCCCAAATTATTTCCATAAACAATTACTCAGAAGCTTCTTGTTCTGATGCTTATCTTCCTTACAGAAGTATATTTGATGAGAGATGTTGCAGATATTTTGGAGTTAATACTGAGGTTGTAAAAGGGTGCCATATGTGCTGCCACTCTTCTAAACTCAGCCTAAAACAAGAAGAGCCAAAGTATCGTTTTCTATAGCAGCCAGCCAATGTCTTGTTTTCTCCCATCACTCTCTGCACATTTTTAGGAGCACAGTGGCTTCCTTGGCTTTATATGCCTTCATTGGTAATTCCACTACCTCCTTCCAATTTTGGCAAACTTTGGTCAGGACAAAAGATCATAAATTTGTAATGTTTCTAAAGTTATGGAAGGCTGGTTAAGGAAACTTGATCCAAATTGCCATTCCTAGGCTTGCAATCAGACAGCAAAAGATTCAGGAAGGAGCAACGCATATAAAACTGTGTTTTGAAAGTTCTGTTCCCCATGGAATTATTGAGTTGTTTTTTTTCCACAACTATAAACTGGAATCCTTCAGCCTGAGGATCAAGATGATGTACAAGAAGCCACGAGCTGGTGAGAAAAAACACTACCACTCAGGCATGCAAACTGTAGCCCAAATGTCATCTAATATTTCACTAACAGTCAACTACATCTTTTTTTTTAACTGATGTTTTATCTACCTGTAGCATATTTTCTTATTAGATAGGAAATTAGGGAGGAATGCTACTATGACTGCTTAATACAGACTTGATCCTATGCCCACAAAAACCAGAGAGAACCAAATGATCATTTTCATGGGGCTTTTGATCAGGTCCATAAAGCACAAAGGCTATTAGATGTACATGTAGAATTTTGAAAATATAAGTGCCAGTACAGAAGTGTAAATGCAGTATTGATTCTTGATAGTGATAGAAATTCGAAGGCTTCAAAAGGTCTTGAGGCAGAAATTAACTCTGAAAGGTTGCAAGGGTGCTTTCTAAATATATGTGCACGCCCTAGAAACATTCTGCCTGCAGATAATGTTTATTACTGCAAAGATCTGAGCACCCACCAAGTCCCACAGTCTTCTTTTGGGAACAGAGCACCACAGAGAGGTGATTGTGCAGCTGGCAGAAGGCTTCCTGGCCAGTCTGTATGAGCAAAGGCTTTTGGTATTCAACAACTGCCTGCCAGGCACCCTGCGCTCAGTGAGGACAGGGACAGAATTCATCAGCTTCAGCAGGAAGAAAATCAAACCCATTGCCAACCATTTTCAGCACAAAATATATGTCACTGCCTTCAGGCAGAAGCATATCTGGGCCTTCTTTGGTCCTTCCTCAGAGTACTGCTTATCTGTGCACATTCAGCTGTCAGCCTCCTGCTAGTTTTAACTAAAGAATTAATGAAGAGCACATGGGGACCAAGAGCTTCCTGCAAAACATAGGGGAGGTGAGCAATTGGTATTTTCAGATTCAAGTGGTAGACAGTGGCAATCAAATTCCCTATTTTCTTTTAGAATAGGCAAATAATGCTGTTGGTTAAGTTTAAAAAGTATGATTCACCACAGCAAAAGAATGATATTTACAGCCTATTTTGATAAATAGAATTGTTTGGGATTGCCAGATTAACTTGGAGAGATGCAAATAGAACTCTGAGGATATAAAGGATCAATAGTGTTAATTACCAAATTAAAACATTTTAAAAATGAACTAAACTCTGTCCTTCAAAAATGAACATACACTCCCTCATCTGCAAAATAAGAGTCTAAGAAACTCCATTTTTCAATCTAAAAACATATACCTACTACTCTAGCAGGAACAAAAGGAATAGTGAGTCATGTTCAGCATCATGGATCTATTCTACCACCACTTTTATCTAAAAGTGTGGGATATCCTGTAGATAATAAGCAATTCAGATACAGTTAACAACAGATAGCATTATGTCTTCAGCCTACACAAACAAATAGCAATAACCAAAACAAGTCTTATTTTAACTACTTCTTTATACAGATACCATACTGCAGAACTGAAACATTAAACTGTATAAATAAAGAAAATTCTTAATATACAGAAAATATGTATGTTTCTTCAAATAGTGAATTTAACTTCTGAAAGGAATGAGTAATTTTCCCCCGTGCTTTTGGTTTCCAAGATTTTCTCCTAAATTTTAGAAATCCTTTTTATTACTATAATTCAAAAGTCTTTCTGAATTACTTGACTTTGTGAGCTACAGATCTGAAGAAAAGAAAGACCCTACACATGGATTGAAAAAAAAAAGTAAAGAAAAAAAAGGAAAAGAGGAGAGACCTGGTCAAATTGCAGTTAAATCCTGTAATGCTTAAGAGTCCAATATCTACAGGTGTTGTTTGCAACAAGACTGGGATGGGTTAGCAGCAGAATTTGGCAGAGAACTTTCTCACTTCATTAAATGTTCTTATCACCACCTTGGACTTCCTTTGCCCAGTCCCTCAGGCAGCCCAAGAAGTCAGGTGCAGCTTTCACCAAACAGAGCCTTTAGAACCCATCTCTTGAGACACCTCAGGCTGTCTGATCTACTCTTTCCTGCTCATTAGCTCCTGTGTTGACTTACACGGGTGCTCAGGAAGAGCAATCTGAATCAGTAATTCAAGGAGGATCACCAATGCCACATTAAACACTTATGTGGACACTTTAATTCAGAACTAAATTTGTCTTAGTGAATTAAAATAAAACAAATGAGTTTATGAACTGCATAAACATCCACCCAAGGGTTTATGATGCTATAAATAATCAGTTTCATATTTATGGTTTAAATAATTCAAGTTACAATGTATAAACAAGGCCTAGAAAAAACAAGACTTAGACCAAGGTTTCTACAAAATTGCTCTTCATAAGCTGTCTTTGATTTCCAATTCATAATCTGTGTTTTCCTTTTAAACCTCTGTATATAGGGCAATTCACTTTCTCTTTCTAGCAACTGTTTATTATTCCTCAACATACTAGCCCCAGCATCCCTGGAAAGAACTGATGAAGTTAATGGTTTTGTCTGGGTGATTGCCATCCATGTTTCAGATCCCCGCAGACCTGGAATTGTCATCTCTGCTGTCAATACCCTATACATCTAACTGTATGTGCCTTTTTAATGCAGCTCATGGACATGGAAATAAAGGGCAACTACCGTGATTAAAAAGTCCCATCAGATTAGACCCACTAGGCTGCATGCTCACATGACCA
Source organism: Parus major (assembly GCF_001522545.3). Taxonomy (NCBI): domain Eukaryota; kingdom Metazoa; phylum Chordata; class Aves; order Passeriformes; family Paridae; genus Parus; species Parus major. The sequence continues at coordinate 62,786,327 of NC_031769.1, forward strand.
TACCAACCCATTTCCCAATCACAACATGGGTCACATGTCACAGCAGGACTCGCTCGAGGTACTGCCGTGCTGGCCTCGGGGATTCCTGCTTCATTTCCCCCCTGCGGGAAACACTGAGCGAGAGCAAAACAGTATTCTAGGAATAAAACTTCCTCAACAGCACTTCTCAGTGAAAGCATCATTGCAAAGACAAATTTCCTCATGGCTTCATGTCACTCTGAAATGTGATTTTCTCCTGTGCCTTTACAAAGGCAGTGGAAACCCAAAGAACAAAAGCCAGCAGTCTGAGAAATATTAATTAATATCCCTGCTTCACATGCAATCTAAAAATAAAATGCAGCTTCACAACATTTTGTTGTTAAATGAAATAACCTGTAAGGACAGAGTCTGATGAAGATGCTCCATTAATGAGTCATTGCAATAGAAGCTGAGGATATACAACAACTTTTTACACATAAATGAGCTTATTCCAAACACACATCTCTCCCCACCACCAGATATTCCATTATTTCTGATGTGTTGCTTAAACACTTAAGCTACAAACAGCATCTATTTTCAATCGCCCCAATTTGTACTTTTTCTAATGGATTAATTGTATTATATTATTTTAACATGAATCCACTGTTGTAGAATTATGTTGCAGCATTACAGTTTGGGTGGCCTCATATAATCTTCACACAGCAGCTGGAAATGTAATTAGCATAAAATCCGAACAGCCTCATTAAACATCTCTTTCCTGTAAGAAGGGACACATTTAGAGGCCTCATTTCACACGTTCCATTACAGCTGGCACGGGGCTAGAACAATCCCCAAACGCATTTTTCAGCCCAGCTAAGCAAAGCCCACTTCTTAAACCCTGGAAATGTTCTGCAGCAGATCTCAGGAAGATACATTGATACTGCTCTGTAGTGGAATACACGCTCCCAGGGGAGTGATTATTTCCTCCATTTTTGAACTAGGAGCTTCCAGTTGGCAATTCAAGTATAAAAATAGACAACTGCTTTCACTGCCTTCCTTGTACAAATCAAATCTGCAACTTCTGAATGCATTTTCATTCTTTCAATCTCCTTAAAATGACAAATCTGAAAATGCTGGCAATTTAAAATACCAGCAATAGAGAGGCAAACATCACCCATTCCTTTCCCTTGCTATTAAGTTTCTTCTGCCACCCTAAGCTTTGGGCTGTTTATCTAATTGTGAGGCTGAAAATGACCACTGACTTTAAAAATCTCTGTGAATTCTTGGTTCCACAGCAGTAAGAAGATACACAAGATAGATTGCTCCCTCTATGGAATGGCAAAAGATGAAAATTTTTAAAAGTTGTCTACACATTCGCATGAATTCTGGTACATTTTTCTGGCCAGTTTCTCAAAAGACATTAAGAAAATGTCAGTGCATACAAAGAGAAGTTATATGCTATCCTAGAATTTATTTTTTTTTCCACTTTCAAAATTCAAAATACATCAAGTGTACATTTTTGGATCAATGCAAAAAATAAAACGGCATATGGATTTTAATTTTTATTCAGTCCTTGAATGCAAGCAGTGTAGCACTTCAACAGACCTAAGATTCAAATATTTTCCTGTCTACCAGGCCATTTTATGTTTGAAATTCAGGTTTTTAACTATGCTAAATAATATCTAGTTCAAATTTCAAACAGTTTTTGTGTAAATTTTCACAAAAACTCTTCTAAGATTCATCTAGAAGACACTGAAATATAATAATATTTTTTTATTATTTTTCTTCATGTATAAATATTTGCTTCATCCAATGTGCATTCAGGAGCAGCCCAAGTTCCTTCAAAATGCTGCTTTTCTTCAGACAATGACATCTTCTGCTTCTCTCAAAAAATCACAACACAGTGAACATAGCAGCCCTTTCAAACTCTGAAAAGTGTGGTTGTATTGCTGATTTTTAATAAAACCAGAACTCTTTTTCAGCAAGTTTGGACTTAGTTTTACAACAGTGCTATTTTTCTCTCTTCTCCCAAAATCCTGGAAATGATCAGTGACTTTTAGCAATGTCTTAATGCTGTATGAGCTGCTCCAGCTCCACAAAAATACCTGACTTGGACCAGCATGAGGATTGCCTGCTTGCTGTTTCACTTCAAAAGGGCCCCTGGGAGTTTTACACAGAGGTATTCACAGGTTTCATCATGGAGAGGAACAGGAGGGACTCAGGTATTTCAGCCTTCAGGGTGGCTTCAGACCCAGCTACCCTGGGTAGCTACACCCTGCTCTCTCTAAACACTGATACAGAATTCAAAACTGTATTTCCAAGTCATCAGAATTTGAGTGTCAGGGAAGAAAAAAACATAATTACTTCTCCATATCTAAACCTAGAGACAGTCTGGTTTGAAAGTATAAGAGGAATTGTAACTGAAACATTAATACCTTTCATATGGGATCACAGCAGATATTAAATAAAACTCAGAAGAACAGAATGGAACCATAAAGTGCTTTAAAACAGTTATCCCTGTTAGACAATAATCCACACAAAACCACACTTTTCCATGAAAATAGAACTTCTGCAGATAGATGTCAATAACCTGGCACTTGGGAAAACCACACTGAGTCTCACCCCACAGACCACCTCCCCAGAAGTACAGGCAGGGGTGAGGGCAGGTGTGTGTGTCTGCAGGCTGTGCTTCTCCTTCATTTCCCCGGGCAAAGGTCTCACTGAAATAGCATGACCACTTTAATACCCTAAGGGTTTTACATGAAAAAACACAAGAGGCAGTTACTGGCAAAGCAGAAGGTTTAAGAGAAGCACTGGCAACATACAATTGAATTTCTCCCAACTGGAATATTCTGGAAAGAAAGGTTCAAAATATTTACCTGTTGTAGTTAGAAATAATCAGCATTAGGAATCAAATGATCTGGGTATGGTTTATGAATAACAGTTTCTTTAATTGAACAGCTTTACCACATTTTGTTTTCTTCATATTACTCATCAGAAGCACTGAAAAATCCTTGCCTGTAAGTGTTGCCAATTTAAGCAATCCCCTCTGCTGACTGGGGGACTAAACTTACATAAACACACTGACATATTATTTTTTTTATAGAGTATCTTTCAAAAAAATCTGGTTGGAAAAACCAAAGCACCAAGGTTTAACAAGTGGAAAAAAAATTCTGGCACAAAATTAATATATTTTTTAAAGCATATTTTGGGAGTGAGGCAGCTAAAGTTTGGATGACTCAACTTTGTTGTGGCTCACCTATTATCTTTAAATGGCTTGAGAGAGAGTGAAAGCAAATGGAAGAGCATGTTATGCCCTCCTCATGAAGTGAACTGAAAAAATCCATATGCTCCCTTTTGTGGCGTTGTCTACACTGTTTGGCATAAATCTTTAGATGCAGAGTGCAGACTTCATCTATTTCTATTTAACAGAGTAATTGCTAGCAAGAGAAGATTGTCATCCTCTGTACAGATAACTATTAAAAGCGTCTTGTGGCCCTTAGGCAGCAGACCAAACCTGCCCTGAATGTCCTTTTTCCCCAAGCCAACTGATGATGCTTGCCTCACAATGGTTTGCCTTTTGGCTCTTCTGATACTCTGGTCTACTTCATCCCCCATCTTTATCCTTTCAACTTTCCAGTCCTACACTTTGAGACAGGTTCTTGAACACCAGTCTCTACAGTTTTACCTAAGCCAATGAAACCTTAAATGAAACAGGAGCAGACCTTCTCTCTTCTCAGGAAGGTACCCCAACCATGAGGTTAGAAAGTCGGAGTTGTGTCTTCCTGTGGTCACAGAACAGGACGTGGCTCACTAGCTCACCCATGGGTTTTGGGATGGGAACTGTGGCACAGAGGAATGATCACTGCCCTGTGGAGGAGGGTTGTTAGTATTTCTAGGAAGGGAAACTGGGACACAAATAAAAGGAGGTTTCAATGTACCTAGGAGGAAAAGCTGAGTTCAAAAGATTTCCTTTTCTCTCTTTAATATTATTGGTTGTCTCAGACAACCATCTACTTGGCAACAGAGCTGCTGAGGAGGTTTCTTCTGACACAGCTCCTTCTCTGCTCATTGTATAGGCTACCAGTGGACCTAACCCAAATACTGCTGAATCCTCTGCTCTCCTACTTACAGCTGAGCTTTCTTTACACCCCTTAATTTCTCACCATTTTCCGCTTTTCTCTTGTCATTCCAACTAGTGGAATGTACTTCATACATAAGTTACATACTTCCTTCTCCCTTTTGCCTGAGCACGGCAATTCAGGAAGCAAGGATGGTGGAAGACAGATGCACCAATTCTTTAAAATGAAGGCCACCAGAAACTGGAAATGACAAAACAAGACATTTTTCTCTACTCAAACTCCTCCAAGCAGCTGAAACATCTCTTTTCTGAAAGGTTGCAAACAGTTGGCTTTTGATGGAAGTAGTGATAAAAAACCTTCAACAATAATTCAAGTAAGCACAGAATCTATTTCCCCTCAAGCTTCTTTATTTCAGAAGCAGTTCCTTCCCCAAAACATCTCCAGGAAATGACATTTCAGCATTTGTACAGCACTGCAATAAAACAGAAACACACCCAGGAACATTTTTCAAGTTCACAGCAAGGTGAGGAGAAGATCAAGGTACTAAAAAAAATTACAGAGGTCTAGCAGAGGAGACAGTCAGCTTGCTCTCTTGCTTTCTGCTTTGCTGGTTCCCAGAGAGCCCACTGTGGCTTTTAAAACCTTGACCAGTCTTCTAGAGCCATCCCAGCTGCACCCAGACAAGGAAATGTGCTTGGGAAAAGAAAATTCTGTTTCTTCCTGACTTCTTCTGCCATGAGACTGCTCCTTGTCAGCTCTAAGAAACCATCCTCTCAACAAATAGAATTTTGCCATTTAGATATTTGCCTGTTCTCCCAACTTTTATAATACTTCTCATTTTTTTGAGGGGGCCTTGGCCCCTGCATGGAAATAAAGGTTTCCACACTTCATGTAAAAATCTTATCTAAGTTTAAAATACATACAGCATACCTTTGACTGTAGAATGAATAACAGTGTGGCAGAGTTTGGTTTCTTTGTCTAACTTCAGTGTCTAAAGGGTTTATGTTGTACTGTGGGATTCTCATCACTCATCAAAGAACTTTCAGTAGGATGTCCTGTGATAAAATGATTTGCAGACCTGATACCGAAAACCACTTTGTGCTGGTGGGAACTTCACTTCTGTCCAGGAGGAGAATTACTGTGAGAATTAACTTGTTTCTGTTCCTGCTGTGGTACACTGGTGTCCCTCACAGAGTGTAATCTCCCTGTTTTTCTGACATTTTGCCTAGTCAAAGCCTGTCTTTAATTCACAGTGCAATTCTTTACACCGCCTTAGCACACCACCTTCCAGTAGAAGAGGTTGCTCAGGTCAAACTCAATGGCTCATCTGGTGCCCATTGCAAATAGATCACCCTAACCACGATCTTCTCTACCTGCTCTGGCTGCTTTATGAAATACCTAATGATGATCTAACTGGCAGACCAGCTGTGAGACAAAGGCATGAATTGTCTGCATCAAACCCCATGACTCTTACCTTTGTTTCCAAGTCAGCACCAAGGCAATGTCAGACTTTGGACCCTTCTACAAAGTCACACTGCTTGTCAGTGACAACACAATAACAAATTTGGAGGATGGGGGACTTAATACACTCAAATATCACACTTTGAGTATTGATGTGCTGAGAGGAGTCATATATAATAAGCATAACATTGAGGTCCTCTATCTATCACATACTGTCTCACCTCACACAATTACCAGGTGTCAGAAAATAACTTTTCCTATTACCTAAAAGTTTGTTTTTTTTTTCTCACTGACTGCTGAACTGTATTTTAAAACATTAATCTCTGAATAAATAAGCAGAGCTTTTAGTCTGATAAGATACGGATACACAATGTTAGCACTTGGAAATACCAAGAAAAAGGCAAACTTTCAACCTTATTTATCAGCCTGACTCTCTCTTTCTTCCTGTCCTCTACCAGAGAAGAATCTCCCATTAATTTCAGAGGAAATTTCATCAGATTAGGCCATGTGTTTTGACCTTTAATACTTTTGACATTAAAAATAATTGAGTCCATTGTTGCAGCAAATAAGGGCCTAATAAAATACTTGTATTAGTATCTATTTTTTGATAATTACTGATGTTCTATACAGGTGGGAAAGCTTGGGTACATGCCTGCAGGACACTAATGGGAATGTTTTTTTTCCAAGTGTCATATTTATCAGGGCACTAGAAGAAAATAAACCTGTATTATGAAGTTTCATGCTGGCTCTCATTATGCCATCTCAAAACCTTGTCCTTTGATTTATTGGAAAGATTAAATATATTTTCTCAGTGAGATCAGAGATACTAGACAAGAGGTCATGGAAATGCTGGCAGAAAAATGCTAGTTTTCCATGTGTCAAATTTTTTGTACTACACATTCAAGGTTCAACCAGTGCTTCTTAATTGCTGGGGTCTTGCAGGATGGTGGTGAATTCCTGTTCCTTAGAGTTGGGGATGATGGAAACTGTGAGGTCCCAGCTCTCACACAATCTACAAGTAAATCTCTATCCCTGCCTTCCACAGGGTGCTCAGGAAATTTGACATCCTTGTCAATTTTGCTGCAGTTAGTAGCAGGGGAGCTGACAGGAATACCAATTTTGAAGAGCAGCTGCAGGATACTGTTAACTTAGTAGAAATAAAAATTTTTCTAAAAAAAAAGAGAAAGGTTTTGGATTCAACTGAGATCAAACCCAGTACTGTGACTGAGAAATGTTCCTGGAAACCCAGCTTTTAAATTGATTTTTCAGACACTGAACTCACTCTTACTGAGGGGAGAAGATATGCTGGCATGTCTGGTAAAACTTCTTATTCCTCTCAGAAGAGAAAATACATGTTTTCAGCCTGGTTTTGTTTTGCAAATATTTTGGTAATGGGGCAAATCTAAGCAACACATCTTGTCATGCCTAGAGTGGATTATGGAGCCATATTCCATCCAGCTCCAAACCAGTCAGTCTAACCACAGAAGTATGCAGCTCAGCCTCACCAGCTGGAGCTGCAGGAACCATAAAAATCAACAGTAAGCAAGCTTTGGCAGCCCTCCTGAACAGCCATGGTTATTCTCCTAGCTGTAACCAACCAAGCCAGCATGCTGAAACTAGATTCAAAGTAGTTATCACCACAGTGTCCACATATCCCTAAGAGCTACACAGTTTTCATGGAAATCCTGCTACACTATGATTATGACTGATGCAGAACACGAAAGACAAGTCTTTTGTTTTGCAGAAAGATGTCTTTTTTGGTGACAATAGCTTCTCAGCTGTCAAGTCAAAAAATATGGTCATCACTCAGAGCGATATAGCCATCTATTCCAGTTTTTTCCATTAGTTTTTGGCTGACGAATCAGAAAACAGCCTAAACGGCACACAGTAAAGAACTCATTCAGGTACAAACCCTGAAAACACTTATTCTGCATTTAAACTCATTCAAGAATTCACACTTAGTTAAATGAGATGTCTCACCCCACTGTGGGCCATTTTCAGGAATACAGGATTTGGAGTGCCACAGGTACACCTAAGTAGTGCCTAAAAGCTTCCACTGTGCAATACACAGAGCACAAAAGCAACTGGATTGTAAACTCAAGCCTCTTTTGGCACTTGAAGGAGCAAGATACTCACTGCTTTTTTTCTAGTTCTAGTGAGAACATTAAGAAATCTGGAGAAACTCCACGTTTTCTCACAGATAATCCAGGTTAATGACTTGCAAAATCAAATGTAGTAATTTACCATCATGAACAAACAAAGAGAAGAAACCTTTTAAACAGATTGCAAAGCTTTCACCACATGCATCAGTGCCTTGATCTGGATTCTTGCTCAGACCAATTTATGTTATAAACCCACATTTTTTTCAATTTTCCATATTTTTTTTTAATAAAATGGGTCTTTGACTGGAAGTGTGAGAAACCAATGGCAAAAGGAGGGGTGTGGCAGGAAGTGAGATTTGGTTTTCTCAAAAAAACAAGGGAGACATCATTCCTGCCCAGTGGAACGAATAATTTCTGGTTATGCAAGTTACTCAACACAGTGTCAACGTCTTTATCCTGTATTTTTGTCAGTCCTTTGTCACTCACAGGAACTTCAGTGTGGCTAAATCGGCCATTAGCATGATCTTTTTGTACTGCTTTTTCCTTTACTCATAATCTACTGAATCAATATTCAAAGATTTCTTCTGGGTTAGGCTCTAGCTTTAGTAGCAGAACCTGAAAACACAGCTTTGGTGAGCTGCTGCTTCAATTGTAGTGCACCCAATGGGTTGCTTTGGGTTTTTTAAAGAAAAGATTGGTAACAGAGTTAAAGATCTCCTCTTAGAATCTGAGGAATGTCTCCAAGCCAAGCTTTAAGAGTTGAAATACATATAAACTGAGGTTTTATTACAAACTTTCAGCCTTGATGAGCAAATGTTCCAGATTAATAAACCGACCCCAATGCGGCTGTTACCTGCTGAAGTATGTTTAAATTTTTCACTCTTCTTCTTCCTCCATTTCCATGGCTTAAAAAGTCTCCCAAGAGTGGCAAATTTGCTCCTTCTTCTGATTGGAGGCGTGTGAGTCCCAGGTACTAGAGAATCTGAACGCATTGCAGCCAGTCTTTCTACCTCTTCAGCTGTAATTTCAGCAAGAAAAAGAGAAAAAAACATGAAAGGTGAGAAGTGAAATAAATGCTTTAATAAGTTATCAGAAAAATACACAGATGGCCAAAATTTTTCATGGACACAGAGAAGAGTAACAAAGAGAAAAAGCTGTATTCTTTCTTACTTCAACATTCTTTTATTTTCTTTTAGTGAAATTGTTAATCTACTGTAAATAACAGTAGTAACAACAAGATTCAACATAATATGAGTTATTATGTTATAAAAGTTATGACTTTTAACAAATTGTTCTACATTGCTCTAGACAGCTGGCAGTTCAGCCATCAGCCATTCATGGGGAAGTGTGACAGAGAATGGTGAAGAGAAAGCTCAAAAACAAGGATGCAATATAATTTAAAAGAAATATTACAAGTTTGATTTTTTTTATTGCAATGGAAAGAGATATTTACTTGAATTAATATTTATTAAGAGCAAGGACCCTTTGGTACTATTACCATATCCATTAAAATTGCTTGGGTTACAAAAAGGAGTTAGATTCAGAACTTCCTAGTAAGAGGGTGCTAAAAAAATCACAGAATCATAGAATTGTTCAGGATGAAAGAGATGTCTAAGATCGGGTCCAACCATTAACCCAGCACTGCCAAGTCCATCCATAAACCAATCCCCAAGTGCCAGATCTACACATCTTTTAAATCCTTCCGAAGATGGTGACTGCACCACTACCCTGACAGCCTGTTCCCGTGCTTTACAACCCTTTTCATGAAAAAATTTGTCCTAACATGCATTCTCAAAGCTCCCTAGTGCCACTTGAGGCCATTTCCTCTAGTCCTACCACTGGTTACCTAGGAGGTTTACCTCCACCTGGCTACATCTAGCTACATTCACCCTCCTTTTACGTGCTTCTAGAGAGCAATAAGATCCGCCCTGAGCCTCCTTTTCTCCAGGCTACCTCAGATACTCATGGTAAGACCTGTACTCCAGAACCTTTACCAGCCCTTCTCCAGCATCCCAGTGTCTTTCTTGTAGTGAGGGGCCCAAATATAGTCCCATTTTTCTGCCCACTCTCTGCCCTCCCATTCTTGTGCTTAGCTTTTAACAATTAAACTTTTAATTTTGGATTTTAATATAGTCTCCACTTAGGGCTGAATTCCCTTGAAGGGGATAAAGGTTTTCACTGAGCTTTTGTTCTTAAGATTTCCGTTATCTACAACCTTTACCCTGTAATACATCATGATAGTCTCAATACTGAAAAAACCCCAAACCCCAAAACCCTGAAGAATTTAATTTACCCTTTCTACCTGATGAGAACAAGAGAAGTCTGTAACTCTAGGGATGGTCGCTTGATGTAGCTATATTGCATGGTCCCCCCCCCCTCACACATTTGCAAGGCAAAATTTATGGTGATAGTTTGGGAAATAACATCTCTGTCATTAGAGGCACAGAGAGAGGAAAGCCAGGACCACAAATAAAACACCAGCAGAGGGAAGGTACCAGCCACAAGAGAGGTTGATGTCTCTGTGCCACAGCTGCCAGGGATGCAAGAGGGTCTCCCTGCCTTGGGCTGAAGCATGCAGCTCTCTCCCTAAAATAAGCATCTGCATAGTTCAGTCAGCATACAAGTGTATGGTGCTGTTGTGTCTTTTTGGCTTTTGTTTTTTTAAGTCGTTGGTGTTTGGTTTTTGTTTTTTTAAGGGATACTAGTTCCCAGACTTATGTTGCAATGTGACACTGCCACTAACACTGATTTTGAGTGGTTTGCACACACAGTCTGGATCCATAAAGACAGGATGCAGATTGTCATCTCTCCTCCTCTGAAGACAACAGCCCAATGTTTCTATCCACCTCTAGTATCAAATATTAGCCTCAGGCATGAGCATGGGCTCAGGAACCTCAGCAAGAACACTGCTTTGAAGGAATGAGCACGCCCACTCCACACTGACAGAATCACCAGAGATTTTGGCTGGCAAATTCTTATGTATCTCAATGGAATTTTTTTTGAGGCTTTAAATGAGCCAAATTTAGGTTGGTTTTCATGGGAACAGGCAGAGATGCATTTCTAACACAAAGGAGGTTTCATTTTCAGAATTCCAGCTGAACTACTATTTGAGTCCCTCAGGTTTTTCCATGAAGGTTGGTTATTTTGTTATTGCTCTTTTGTTTGTTTTGAATGCTAACAAACAACGCAATCTTTTCTCCTGTACAATATCAATGCCAGATACAGCTGCCTGTAACTCTCCAAAGAAGAAAAAGCTAGCCAGCAAGATAGAGTGAGCCCAGATATTTCAGTGTAAATGGTTAAAAACTACTGTTCTTTGGGGTAATGGAGAAAAAGACAGACATTTCTGAGAACAACTCTTTTCAATTTAAAGCAGAGGGAATAAAAGATAATCCGGCCAAACCATTTCATTCTGTTCCAGCTCTTTGTGCCTGACTGCCTGGAGAAATACCTTCTTACCCAAAGAACCCATTACAAGGCTCTGTCCTGTACAGGAGCTGGGACATGCTGTGTCAAGGCTGGGAATTGCCTGGTTATGCTGAATAAACCACATGGGTAAAAAGAAGAGGAAATCAGAAATTTCCTTATACTTTCTGATTTTACAGGAGCCCGATAGGCCTCAAAGACCAGCACAGGGTACAGACCACTGCCCCCTCTATGCACATCCAAAGGGACCACTCCTTTCCCCCTTCCTCCATTTTTGAGATGTCTCTAGTTCAAGCACTTAAGATCCCACTGTGTTCCATGGCTGTGATTTTTTAGAGATGCTGCTAAAAGTAGTGGGCTGGTATTGCCTTTGGTGTCTTATTTGGGGCATACAGGAAGTGGCCCATTGAGCAAACTGGGAATGATAGGCTACTGCTGCTGTTGAATTAGTCTTCCTGCTATAAACCTAGAGCTGAAACCTACTGAAATTTCTCTTGCTGCTTACCCTCTCTGCTTTTCACCATCACTGAACCAAGATCTCTGCTACCCAGGTGCCTTTGTTATGAAATCTCAGAGCTGCAAAAACTTCTCTTTGCTAGCTGGTCCTAACTGGTATTGCTGAGACCATTTCCTGGAGAACTGACATTCCTTAAAGACACTCTCACAACATACACGCAACTCTGTCCCACACCAGCTGTGCTCTCACTGCCCCTGGGGAAGCTTTTCCCACTCAGGGTAAATGAGTATAGATTTACAGTCAGGCAAAACTAACAGTGGAGTCAAAAAGAATTTTTACCCGGAGGGTGGGTTCACAGAAAGCCAAACACAGTGTCAAAGCCATTTCCATATTTTGACTGCTTTTCCCTAAATTTCAGTATTGTCTCACACACAAATCTGTGGCCTCAGAGTCATGCAGTACCTGACATCAGTCATGAAAGTATCCCTTCTCTCCTTCATCCTCTCCAAACACACACACAGTTCCAAGCTAATGCAAGTAACAGCTCTTTTTCCTTCTCATTCGCATTTCTCAGAAGGACATGATTTTTTTCATGAGAAAAGCTCTCAAGAGCACTGCTAATTCAAAGCATAATAATCACTGGCTAGGAATAAACCACATTAGCATAAAGCCATGACAGTTTTAATACGGCAAGAATAAAAGCAGACCATGATGCAAGAAGCAAATGCCAGAATTCTGCACTCTTCTCTGCTGCTGCATCTTTTGCTCAAGTTGGCCGGATTTCTCTGTCTTTTTTGGCTCATAATAACTATTGACTGGCTGTGGGCTGTGACACCCACTGCTGACAGCAGGCTCCGTAGGCTGATTTCACACCTTCGCTGTTCCCAAAAAAGCTGGTACTTGCAAGAATGGAAAGTAACCCAGACCTTGCACTCTTTTTCTGTATTTTTGCCTTCAAAGAGGAAAGCAGTCCCAGCCTGATGAGTCTGCTGAACTGGGAGAGGGAGCTGCCATGTACATTAGTACCTGTAGTCACACTGCTGAGATGTCATCTTGATGCTGGTGCCACAAATGTGATGATTATGGGTTACAGGTGCTGCTGATAGTGCTTTCGAAAATTTGTTCTGATTTTTTTCCAGGATCTTAGAGATCTTTTTGAGACACAAAGAAATACTGGCACCTGTACTTACGGCAACAGGGTGATGCACTCCCCTCCCACTTTCTTCTGTCCAAGCTGTCCAAGCATTCCAGAGCTAGCAATAGGGAAACTAAACCTGAGTTTTCCATAGGCTGTGAGACAGCTCTCATGATTTTACTGTAGTTCTTAATACTCCTGAAGTTCATACAGACTTTATATAGGGCTTAAGCAAGACAGACTTTATATAGGGCTTAAGCAAGACTTGGGGTTTTAATGAAAAAACCTCACCACAAACTGAAGTACTTTGCATCTAAGCAATAATATATATATATATATATATATATATATATATATATATATATATATATATATATGTTTGAAATATATTACAAATAAGAGGCCAGGCCATCTTGGACCTGTTCTGTATGTTCCTATGATTTTCTCACATCTTTCAGTAGGGTGTTCATTTCCAGAAAGTCCAGTAAGAGACAATATAGGTGTCGCCTACTTTTTGGATTTGAGAAGCATAGCATGTAGAATAAAGTTCCTCCCAGAGACAACATAACTTATGAGGTTTTCCTGGAGAATGACAGCCAGTTTTTGTATTCTCACTACTGTCTGGAAATCACCTACTAATGTTGCTGCTATGTAATACCATAATATCTAGTTTCTATTTTAGAAAAAAAACAAACCACTGCCACTGCATTTGGGTACAAAGAGAAATTTCACTGCTGAAGGCTGAAGCCCAGCCATTCCACTGGTGGTCTTTAATATTACCTTCCTTACTGGTAATCACACCAAGTTCTCTCTCAGACCTTTTCTTAACACTCATTTTTCATAATTAGACACATCATTACCTGAACAGGAAATTTACTTCACCAAGTTAGATTTTAAGTCTTCTTAGGAAGTTCAAATGGCTACTTTGTGCTTTCTGTTACATTTGCACAAATCTGTAGTAACAGGCTGAAAATTATCTTGGCCCTAAAGATGCAATTAACTAAATGTGTCATATTATTCAATGACAAGAACTCTATAAATAAAACCCCCCTAACATAATACTACTCTCTGCCAATCCACATCCAACCAGTCTTCATTCTGCAGGTAAATTTTCAACAAACTTCTGTTGCAAGAGTTTCTTTTGAACTTGCACCCCAAATATCCTTCATTTCAGACTGCATGGACCTTATTCTAGCAGCTTTGTTCAACACAAGATGCAGACACACCATATGTCTTTTTGAAATGACAGGAAACCTGAACAACTCCTCTAATTGCTGAGCACTTATGTCTACTCTTTACCCAAACGGGAACACTTTCAATTAAAAAACCACCTTGTTTTTCTTTAAGGAAAATGGTTTATTTTCTCCTCTTCTATTATCTTATGCTCAGTTGTTTCCCTTTAATTTCCTTTTGCACCTGGAATTAATTTCCATCAGCCTTGCCTTTGCTATGTGAATTACCCATTTAAACTTTTCCTAACTTCACAAAGGTCTGTTTTTCCAGTGAAAAACACGGCATGGCATGCTGCAGTCTAAACACAGTCTTGCCAAATGAGGATGATTACCTATCTGGTGGAGAACAGCTCCCACTGGATGTATGCATTTGCAGTGGCAGTGAGTTGGCATAATGATTTTATGAGCCGTGAAGAGCCTGTCAGTAGCTTTCCTCTCTGCATGCTAAGCAGTGCTCACATGTTCCAAACCCCTGCCAATTATTCCTGTTCCCCAGGTGTACAGCACTTCGAACTGTGTCCATGAATGGAGTCTCTCATCTCTCAACCTTGCCTGTTTCAGCACAGGTACCACACCATGGTATAGCTCTGCTCTCAGTTACAGTCTCTCTATTGCAGTCTATTTCTCTTGTTGGCACAAGTGCAGAGAATAGTTTTGGAAGTCTAATCCCTCTAGGACCCTGCTTTTGACTCATCCCCATTTTGACGTAAAACATAAATTATTCATGATGATTGCAATCTGAAAGCCACTTTTTTAACCTCTGCAAACTACACTGCACTGAATGCATCACTCTAAACATGTCTTTATTGATAAGAATTCTCACAAAACAACAAGTATTTTCTGTATTGTAAGATAGTATATAAGATTTTCACTTGCAACTAAAGCACTTTATCAGGTTATGTCACCAATAGCTATATAATCTCTTCCTATAAACCCTGCAACTATAGAAAATAAGAATTTTTAGATTTCTTTGTTATCAACTGTTTTGTGCAGCCTTTATTGCTCTTATTTATCGCCAGGTTTTCAATTTCTTATGCATTTATTTCATATAGACTCAAGGCTAAATCAAATAAACAGTACTGTAGATCATCACTGTCATGTACCCAGACACTGGAGAAGACACCATAGGTCTGTCCTGGGCATCACACACAATGTCTGGAGACTCAGCAGATCCAAAATAGGACTCAGAGCAGTCACTACAAGTGGAACACATCCAAAAACCAACCAAGAGAAAAACAGGGCCAGCAAAA
This sequence comes from Parus major, assembly GCF_001522545.3. Classification (NCBI taxonomy): domain Eukaryota; kingdom Metazoa; phylum Chordata; class Aves; order Passeriformes; family Paridae; genus Parus; species Parus major. The sequence continues at coordinate 62,801,430 of NC_031769.1, forward strand.
GCAGAAGAGATCTCGCACTGTTCTTGGGGCTGCAGTTCCATAGGTACCAGGAATTGCTCCAGTAAAAAACTTCAGCTTGAAAGGAAGGGATATTTTACCCTTCCTAACTGACAAGCAGGGAGGAGATGCACACTTTGCGCTTTTAAGAAAGTGGAGGAAGTAAGATGAGATGCGAGGACTTATCTGTTAGAGCAGGCAGAGAACTTTTTTGGGAGAAAGGAGAATCATGGGGTCACTTTCATCTCCCCCTTGAAAAGGCTTAAGCCCACATTTCTGATTTTCCCAGGGAACACTACTACACTGGTACATGATGGATGAAAGAGCACATCTATCTGGCTAAAACTGTTATTTTAAAGAATTCAAGACCTGCTGGGTTTGAAAGAAAGCATTAGTGATAGTAATGGCATTGATCTGCCAGCACAAACACCCTTCTCCCAACACTATTGCTGAGCTTTACTGTGGCTTCTTTACTGCCTCACTTATATATTGAAAGAAACTACTGTTCACAGCTGTCATTTGTTCAGAGCCTGATCCTGTCCAGTTCTGTACAAAGGAGACTAAAGAGGAGTGAAGCTGTTGCTTCTCATTCTCCTTTTTTTTCACTTCTGTAGGGGATCTTCTGTTTGAGGCATGAGGTGGGAGAAGAGAGAGGTGTGGTGCTGTCTCCTACATCCTTTCCCCAGAAAGCAAAAACTGGAGAGTATGGTTGGGTAGAAGGAGCCCTGTTAGAAGAGCTTGCTGGGCATCCAGGGAGAGGGATCCATGTTTCAGCCTGTGAAGAACTGCCATAAAATCTCATGTTCTGGTGTAAATGTCAGCTACAAGCAGAATTTCCCCTCTAGGGCATTGACTCCAAGGTAATCACACTGCCACACTAAAAGCTCATCTGGCAGAGAGCATCAGAAAAATACTACTCTTCAAACCTCCTTTAAAGGTATTTTGCCAAGAAGGAGATTAAATCTCACAACACCAAAAAATTCAGAGGAGAAAGCTGAGCACAAGTCATACCCACAGAACTACTGCTATTCAAGGCTCTAACATTATGTAAAAGAAATGAAGTGCTACGAGGCAAAACAGTTGCAGTGGGGTTTGTGACTCTCACTTTATAAGTGGGCTTCAACCTCTGGAATATCAGCAACTCCTCCAATACATGTTGAGCTGGTTTGGGCGGAATAGAGCTAATTTTCTTCATAGAAGCTCGTATGGAGCTAGGTTTTAGATTTGTTATCAGCACTGAGAGGAACAGTGTTGGTAACACAGGGATGCTTTTGCTTGCTGAGCAGGGCCTGTACAGTGTCGAGGCCTTTTCTGTCCTCACATGGCTGCAGCAGCAAGGAAGCTGGGGATACACAGGGTGCCAGGAGGAGACACAGCAGGGACAGCCAACCCAAGGCAGGGACTGACTGACAAGGAGTATTCCAGACCATACACTGTCATGCTCAGTACATAAAGATGGGGAAAGAAGAAGGAAGGGGGAGATGTTTGGAGGGATGGCATTTGTCTTCCCAGGTCATTGTGATAGGGCTCCCCTTTCTGGGGGTGGATGAACATCTTTCTGTCCATGGGAAGTAGCAAAGGAATTCTTTATTCTGCTTTGCTTGTGCACACAGCTTCTGCGTTACCTATTTATATGCCTTGATCTCAAATCGCAAGTTTTCTCACTCTTCCTCTTCTCCTTCATCCTGGTGTGGGAGGGTGAGCAAGCAACTGTCTGGAGCACTGGGGTGAAACCATGACACATGCGGACAGGACTAGGCACCATGGCTCAGGAGTCCTAGATAGATCCCTGCAGACACTTGGGTTGTTAAGCAATCTGATTTTTCTTTCAGTCATACCCAAACTTATCAACTAGAGTTAAGTCACAGCCCAAGTTCTTCCTGAAAGCCAAAGTTAAGGACAACAGAGAAGTTGTCTTCCTTCCAGCAAATCTTTACCCATTAAAAAAGAAAAAAACTGAAGCCCAGGTACCTTCAGCTCCTAAATATACCCTGATGAAGAAACAGCCCATAACATTTTCCTATGCTTGTTTCAGCTTGCTAGTGATTGATACTGTATACTTGAAGGAGCAGGTAATGATTACATTTTCATGGTTGGATTTCTCTCTTAAACCAGCCTGAATTACAAATACTACTCAGCTGCAAAACACAAAGCAGTCCAAGAAAAGGATCGAGTCCACGAAAGCCCATGGGTTTGTTGCTCACATTTTTCTAGGCTTCTCTTAGTGGGTGACAATTTTCCTTACTGCCATGTGGGCAGAGGTAGACACAGTTGCTCACATAGTAGAGCACCTTGGCTCTACCAGTCCTCAATGGGAATCAGGGAAGTTCTTCATCCTTCTAAAAACAAACCACTAGTGCAAAAGGTTAGCTGTTTATTTTGAGAAATCTCAGAAAAAATATTTGAATACTTGTAAATTTCCTAGGGGATTTCTGACAGACTAAACCATTTCTCATCTTTTTATTCTGACGTTCTCAGAAGTAGGAATATCCAATATTTTAACTTTATTTTACTAAAAATGTGTGGTTTAGAAGGCATATCTTCATGTTTTTCACAAACCTGAGAGGAGCCTGTCCTCTTATTAAAAGTAACCCTATTCAGAAAATGGCATTGCAAACATTAAACTTCCTAAATACAATGGTACCAAAGAAGTTGATAGGAAGCTGGCTAAGAGGAAAGGAGTAGTTATACTAAATGGCACATTGATAATGAGCCTAAACACCAGTTTAAAAACCTCCCTCAATTACAGCCTAGCAAAAAAAAATGTTTCATTGGAGAAAATATTTCATTCTTCTGAAAGGAGACAGTCTGTATCCATGTTCAGGAATTTTACCATAAGTACTAAATACTTTTGCTTTGAGTACCTAAGTGCAGCAGTACCTATTGTCTATGCTGCTTGTCATTAGAATGAGAACTTTTTTATTTATTCAAATGATAGTTAGTTTAGACCCTTGGCTGTGGTGAAATATCTTTACAGTAAAGGCTTGAGTTTCAAATATTTGAATACTCAAAGGGGGCAAAAACATCCATGATTCCTTTAAGATCATGAATAAAGCATGGCAAGTTGGTGGCTAAAACACACTGAGTATTTCTGTGTGTTTTTCATAGCTATGATTTCACTTTTTTTTCCATCTTTTTTAGCATTAAGTTCTAGGATGTTTCATGGTTGCTGAGCTCTGCAGGATGTTGTTCCTGCTCAATAGATTTATAGGAAAATCTCCGGTTTCTAAAAAGCTGCTGCTGCCTGGAAAAAAAGAGCTGGTGTGCATCAGATAATCAAATTGGTATATCTACCTAAGAAATGTTAGTTAAAGGAAGCACCTATCTGTGCACATAGCTTCAAGCTCATGAATTATTCCAAGTCCAGCAATCAGAAATAGCTCAAAAATTGAGAACAGGTTTAGATCAGAGCTAAGGAAAAAGATACTACAGGGAACCGAGAAAACACAATCTCAGAAAAAGCTCTGAAATACTTCCAGATGCTTTATGCTCTGAAATAATGCTAGGAGAAAGAAATGAATGAAATCCTGATTGTAGCACAGTGAACAACAAAGGTCACAAGGAGTCAAATTACCTTAGCCAAACCATCTGGTGACTGGCCAAAGATGCTAAAGGGTCCTTTCCAGAACCCTAAAATTTACTTTAACGAAATTGGCAGAAAATACATTAGGACATGGTGTGACGGAGTACTTTCCACTGTATTGATGGGAATGATGGGAATGATGCCTTTCTGTTGTATTTGAGAGAGGAACCAGTGGCATGTTGTGAGCTGCAAATGCAAGCAGAGCATTCAGCAGCTGGGGATGTGCCTACACAGAATCACTTGGCCATGAAATTGGCAGCAAAGTTAATTTTCAACATCGTGAAGGTAACTGTGATAGGCATCTGCACAATGTTTCATTTCAATCCAGAAGAAGGATTAAATTCAACCAAACCCTGACATTTCTTACAATTAAAACAAAGGGATCTCTTTTCACCCCTTCACTGCTGGTACTGGACAAAGCAACAAACTGATGAAATCTGTTTTTCCTACATGCTGAAAGTTTCCTTTCAAAATCATAAAGATTCTGCTACCAAGCAGATGACAAAAAAACCCCAAATAAAAACTACCAAAACAAAACAATAAACCATAACAAGTACAACATAAGCCTTTTTGAGCATTTCCTGGCCATATAAACTCCCTCTTTCTATATAACCTGTAGGGAACAGATTCTAAATTTAAAGTACTATTCTCTTTTAGGAGAAGTATCTACAGGACATTCTACAAGTATCACAAATCCCTTTCTGTCAAGTAAAATATTATATGCCCTTCCAACTGAGCTGGAGTATTTGCCCCACAAACCTAATGTTCAAAAATCTCTTTAGTTAAACAGCATTTTTGTTTGAATTCACAAGTCAGAGACTGTCTTGAACCACGACATCTGGCTGAGTATACCAAGTTTTAGATGGTTTATGGTGGTGTTTTTTGATTGAAAAATTTTCCAAGCATTTAGTTAAAAAGGGAGGAAACAAGAAACAAAACAGGTATGTGAGGGCCGGTATGAACAAACATATAAAAATGGAACTTGGTCTACATGCAATAATAATGCAGAAATCTGAACAAAATTGTTCATAGCGAGTGAAGAATACCATTTGCTTGGTAAACACAGGGAACAGTTGCACTAGCTGAGAGCTAAATTCTACAAGTAATGACCATCTTTATATATGTCTGTATTTTTTTTTAAAAAAATATTTATCTCACTGGGCCCAATGGCCAAAAAAAGCTGACAAAATGAAAAACAAATGAAAACAACCCCAGAGAAAAATATCACCAAAGAATGTCCTTCTTGAGCATCTCTGCAATGCCAGCAAATGTATTAATGAACTGATGCCTGCCTTGCTGTTTAGTGAACTGGCTGTTCTGCCAACTTGAGATGAATAAGAGAAAGAAGCATCAGCTCACTGGAACTACATGATCTCCCTATTTTCTTTTAGGCTCATGGATTTCTGTGCTCAGCACAAGCACATTGATTTCACAAGGAAAATGGCATTTGACTCAGATGACAAAAATGCATAGAAAACCAAAAGCACATTAGTAAGTAGAATCAAATAATGCAGGGAAAATGCTGTCCTTATTTAAATGAGACACACAAGAAAGAAAGAAGGAAACACCTCCCAAGTTCTAGCTTGCTAATGCATGTGACTTAGGGGGTGGACTTTGAAGGAGAGGAAGCTACACAGCTGAGCCTCATAAACCCCTCCTTTCTTTACCATTTAGATGTCATGTCTAATTCTCTTCAGGTATCATGTCTAATTCTCTTCAGTGGCTGCTAGAGGAGCCCAAGTTTGGCAGCTACAAGGAGCAGACAGTCAGAAATTGCTCTTCTCTATTCAGATGCTGGAGCAGGAACCACATTCTCTCCTAAGTGCCACAGCAGCTGTAAGACAGCTTCTCACCCTCATGACGATAAACCCAAAGACAATTATTTTGGGGCTGTGAATATTAATAAAAGTTTTACTCATCTCACTCTTCTACTTCTCAACAGGGTGCAATTCAAATTCAAATAGGCAAAGTTCCACACAAGTCTCTGCACCTGGCTTTCCCTTCAGGGTGAACCCAAATTTCAAAACTACTCATCCAATAAAACCAGTGTGCTAGCATAAGGAAAGCATTCTGTTTTTCTGGTGTATAGGAGGAGAGGGATGAGGTCTTTCAAATTCTGGTTTCACTTCTGGTCCAAATAGCTTCCACTGTTCCATCCATCCATCCATCCATCCATCCATCCATCCATCCATCCATCCATCCATCCATCCATCCATCCATATGTCTGTGCACCTACACTGCTGACTGTTCAGTCTGTACATCTGAATTTTTATCAGTGTTGACATTTTAAGCAGCTTGGAAAGTAAAATGGGAAAGATAAGATTCTATAAAGCACTACAGCAGCATGACACACATACTCTTTATATGAGTTCAATTTCAGATGATACAGAAGAAATAACATTCCTATTTATTTTATTTATTTACTTACTTTACCAAAAGCAAGGTTGATAGAGTCTCCATGTTAAAAATGACATTGGAGCTGCACACATACAGTTTCAGATAGCATCAGAATATTGGAAACATCAAAGTAACTGCACTCAATGCATGGGGTAAAGAGAGATAAAGGTGGTGCCATAATCCTTATGACATGGACTGCTGACATTAGGGACCATGACTACAATCCATATGGATGTGAATATATGGATCATCAATACTTTGGAGAAACTTGTTAATACATAGACTGTGGGTGCAATAGACCATGGTGACATTTCCAGGCCTGGCTCATTTGTCAGGATGTAGTTAATGAGTATTCTAATTATTTATCCTAAGATGCCCAATGCATTCAAGTCTGCTAATCAACACTTCCATCTGTTTATTCTTGAATGTGTATTAAAAGGATAACTAACATCAAGATAACACTAACTATGTTGCAGCTGAATATCTCTTAGCCTACAGCTGAAGATAAAAAATAGGTATCAAAATTCCTAACAAAACTTAGACTCTTGTTTCTTGCCATAACTTGATAGTCTCAGTATTTCCATCATTACACTACTGTGTTTCCAGAAGATTTAAAATACCAATAACCTCTGTTTTTTTTAAGTAGATAATCAACTTCTCTTAGGAGGCAAGATGAAATAAAAATCATTCTCTGCTACCTAAATCTCCCAAGATAAATTAAACAATTGGATCCATTTTAATTTTATTCCCTGCAGTTCTATTGCACAAAGCCATTAGACTAATGGCCTGAAAGATGTCATGCAAAAGATGACAGAGGGCAAGATCCTTCTCCTAAGCAGTGATAGGGGAGGGTGTCTCCTGAACTGCAGCACTAAACCTGTCATTCTAGCCCTGGGCTACACAGCTCAGGGCAGGAGGAAGGAAAGGGAAAATTTGAAGTACGCCTTACATCCTTTTCAAAATGATCCAATCAATATATACTCTGGGCTCTCCCTGCACAAGAGGCTGTACATCCTAAATTGCAACCTTTGGGATTCAGAGATTCAGTAAGTCATGGAGACTGAACACTTATCCTGGGTAGGGGCAAAGAAACAGGTGCAGTAATAATAAACCAAGACACACAAACCAAGGGCTTGGAGCCTGCAGGTCTCTTGCCCCAGTTTATGTCCTGACTAGCACACTATAAATCATAAATATGCAGAAACCTGCCCTCCTCTCCTCTTTGGAAATTTTGGACACAATTTTACTTTTGGGGAGTGGGGGAGTGCAGCGGGGGGGAGCTTGGGGAAGGTTGGGGAAATGGTTGTCTTTTATTCCTGAGTCATATCTTCAGAACTTAAAAATTTCCACTGTCTATGCAGAGGAAATATGCAGAGACTGTCAGTCAGGTCTGGCCATCTCTCATTTGTGGTTTTCCTCACTTGGGATGCAGAGCTTCCTTTCAGGGAGGAACACTGCTTGTCACTGCATGAGAGGTCTTTCAACAGCATGGCTTAGTGTTGGCTGATGGGCACTGTCATTTTGGGCATGTTTCAAGCAGGGTAGCCTGAACATTACCAAGCCAGAATGCTATGTCTAGTGGTTCCAAAAAAGCTGCAGCAGGTGATTTTATAGTGGCCGGTTTTATTTTTGATTTAAATTATACCATGTGCTAGTTGTTTCTCAGGGCAACAGAAATAACTCATCTTTTGAATCTAAGAGTCTCATCCAAAGGCAAAGGCTCTGCTAGATTTGCCTCATCTTCAGTAAGCTTGACCCAAAGCCAGAAAAGTCAGTGAGAGATGACAGTGACATGATCAAACATTATCTTATTCCTCTCCACCCAATCCTTTCTGAGACAAGAAGACTAAAAGCAACAGACCAGTGAAGATTCATGTCACTTCACAAGAGCAAAAAAACAGCAAGAGGACAGTTTTCCACCTCCCAGGGATGGCAAGAACATCATTATTTTCTGAGAAGCGTGAGAATCAAAGTCACAAAGGAAAAACAGGGCCTCCAAGTGCGTCCCAACCTCACTCCTTTTCAGCTTTGCTGCATTCATTTAGATAATGGCAAACATCACAGTACCCTCCAGTTTCTAAGAAAGCCACTGAAACAAATCTGGCTTAACCACTGGACACTCTGTTGCTGCCCTTCAGTTACACTAGTCCCCTGATGCTGAGGTTTGGCTAATGGATTTGGGATGGTGTGTGAGACCTGGCGTGTTCCATTAAAGAGACTACAAATATATCCAATTAATCTTAGACATCCTGGCAGACTGTTAGCAAGATGGTACTGCAGATACTTATACTGTGCTCTTGAAATTAGATTCTGGCTACTTGTGGGCTGAGTAAGGTGTCAACAACAGGAAGTCAAATTTGGTATTGTCTGATTGCAAACAAAAATATCTTAGAGGATACAAAGGAATAGTTATGCATTTACTACCAGTTGCTGAAATAGATCAAGAAACAAAATCTTACAATACAAAAATTGATGTAGAAAGCCTACCACCTCTGCTGAGGGAGCAGAAATGAATGAAAAAGTCGTAAGTACAACAGCATACTCAAAGGGTACGTTTTGGTCATCAGTCCATATTTTGCTCAGAGCCCATAAATGAACTCTGCTGCTTTTAATGATATAATATATAAAGAAAAGGAAAAAACAAAAAAAAAAAAAAAGAGAAGAAAGGTAGGGACATCACATGGCAGAATACTGAGTCTTCTGATCTCTTCCCTACATACCCAGTAATTCTCTGATGTTTAGCTTTGACAAGCAGTGACAGCATTAATGAATAAAATTCCAATAATGGTTGTAAAGTGAAGTACTTCCATTTACCCAATTTTCTTCTAAAGAAATGCAAGTTTCAAAAACTAAGAAGCCAAATGAGCAAATCACCTCTAAGAGACACAACTCTAAGCAAGTAAGAGAACAAGAAAAGACAAAACACAGAAATGGAATCCAGCTGCCCACCTGGACAGGGACCAAATAATAGAATAGGACATAGAGGTGGTGGATGTAAAAAAAGGCACAGAAAGCCAAATTTATTCAGCTAGGTAGATACCAGGTGGTTCGAAGTGCTGTGGTAATAACAGCATGCAACAAGAATATGCCCCTCCATGATCTATGCCACCATCTACAACTTGCCCCTATTCTACAAACTGCCTCCATACTTTACACATGGAAAATCTGTGACCTTTTATGTTTTATCAAATAGTTCTGTATTATATTTCTGATGTATCTAACTTGATACAGAAGAATCAGAACCAGGCACATTAATCAAGACGGCAACAAATACTCAGAGTATATCATTACCGTTAAATACAGGAAAACCACTGTATTGATTTCATCATACTCAATGGCATTTTAACTGCTTTTTTAAAATTATCACAAGAAAACGATTTTTTATTGCTTGTTTAGTATTGCCCTAATCTTTGCATTTAAGAAGATTACATATACCAAGACTTTAACTTGCTTCTCAGATAGATAGCAGGATGGTAAAATGCTATCAAAGGGTGACAACTTACAGCATCAGAAAGCAGAGAAAACAATAAAGGGAGGCAGAACTGAAACAGACAAGCTGTCTGCTCTCTAAAGATCCGAAGAATTGAGGTGTCCTCTTATCCAAGTCACTATGTCAGCAATGTGTAATAAAAATGAGGGGGTGCTGAGCCATCGTGACCAGCTACATCATCTTTGTTGGTTTTGTTCCTAAAACTCCTCAAATCAATGACACAGATATACAGAGTTGCCAGAAAAGGTGGTAAATACTTCCCCCATAAGGACACAGGAGTTTTCATTGAAAAACAAAGAACTTAGTCATCTGCTTGCATAAGCTAGACCCAAGCTTTTTCTTCTCACACTATCTAATTTACCAAAGTGAAGAACTTGCTTACTACCTATATTTTTCCTTCAGTTTCTGTTAATAATGTAAATTATATTGCAATTTTGGACAAGACATCTTCCAGGGCACTTCAAAGTAAGCCTGGAGCTCTGCTGGGTGACAGCCCATGCAAACTTGGCTGTGAATTTCCTATTGCCAGCACAGTGTCACCTGGAATGGTATACAACTGGCTTATTTTGTGGCCAGCAGCTTTTGCTACAGGCAGTTTAACAGGATATGAGTTAGTCACTACAGAGATGCATGTGAGCAGTCAATGATCTACTCTAAGCTTCGTGATATTTCTTCAGCTTTATTTTGGGACATAAATGTCCCTTCCTCTCTACCCCCATCCCTTTTCTTTCCTTCAGCTGCAGGCTAGCCAACTGAAAGAACTGACAATGTTTAGGGAAAGTCTCACATATCATGGGTCAGCCACTCACGTTTGCTGGTCTTGGCAAATGTGTAAGCCAGGGGCATGGTCTCTTACAGCCTAAATGGACCTTTTTGTTCCTCTTCCTCCCCACTCTCCTCCCTGCCTGCAGGCTGTGCCCATCCACAGCAGCACTAACAGATTCCTGCTAGTCTCTGAGCTCAAACCTACAGGTAACTGATGAGTTTTTGTTAGTCCCCAATGTGCAAGACAAAGTGACTGGAGCAGAGAACTGGGACTTTACCCCCTCTGCTCTTTGGGAAAAAAAGGGGTAAAGGAACATGTCCTGCCTGCCTTGGGATTTTGCCATCTGGAAGTTATCATGAGTAGGCATCACACCTTCCTCCTAGAAGGCACATTTATTCTCAGCCTGCAAAACACCAAGGGCTTGTATCTTCCAGAGCAGAAAGTGATGCTAGGGGAAGCAAAGTGGGCCACACAGCTCAACAGCAACCTGTTAGGACATGGAGCATCTTTGCTTGATTTAATCAACTTTCTCTAGCATAGTACCATATTCACACAAATCAAATACTACAGAGTTCAATGTACAAAAATAGACCAATTTGATTCTATGATCTGTTCTGCAAAGGAGACGTATTTAACTCTGCAATGAAAGCCCGTGTCTTTTACCCCATTTGCCTCTCTCTTTATGGTAACTATCCCTCAGGGACTAAAGACACACATTGCATAATTGTATCAGCTGTTTAAACCTCAAACATGTTTTTCAGCTTCCCATGCCTCACAACAGGACCAGGTACACTGTTTTTTTACTTACTTTTCTGTTCTATGTAGTCTAATTTTTTCACTCCACAATATTTTACAATTTTTGAGAGGTATCACTGTAAAAGATTGCAATGCCTCATAGCAACATACTGTGCTCACTCTGCAGATGGTAATGGAAGAGCAGTTACCATCTGAAATAATGTGAGAATTGGTGAAGTAAAACTTATTTCTGTACACAGCTCTTGCAGGGCTTACAGTTTGTCTAGAATATAACTATTTAATTTAGTAATTACTTTTGTGGGAAGCAATAAAATCACCTCAGAGACAATCTCTTAAGTGGTGCTAAAGTAAATGTTCTCAAAGTTCCCAGCTAAAAGAAAAAAGTCTTCAGTTTCAGGTGAGAATCGTACATGCATATACACACACACAGACATACACAAGCACAAGCCCCCATACACAACCCTCCCCTTTTCTGTTTGGAAAAGATATTTGTCTGGAAGCTCTAGAAGATGGGCAGCTGCAGAAAAACACGTGTTGGAATTCCCACAGCAACAGTATCTCAATCCACATTGATTTTCATGCATACCTAAGATCTTAGCATAATTTCTGCTTAAATAGCAAAACCATGAAGTATAGGAGCACATAATAAATAGACTGAAGATCAGCTCTGAGTGAAACCTCTCAGGTATGTTCATTCTTAATATTATTTGTACTTCCGCTACACTTGAACCTAAAGACCCTAAAAACCTTGTCCGAGCCCCACAGTCCTTGGCACTAGGAATGCAAATGGCAAGAGACAGTCCTTTCCTCCCCCTCTCCACTGAAGGACTCGTAATCTATTTACAGACCACCAGGCAAGTGGAAGGAAACCTCACTATCTCAGTTTTACAGACAAGGAACTTGGGTACATGATGGACATGCCTGAAGTTGTTCAGAGATACTCTGCAGAGAACCCTTGAGCTGAGAACCCTCATTTGTCAGTGATAAAAAACCACTTCGCTATGTGAATTCCTTCTCTTCCAATACACTCTTAAGTTAACTGCTTTCCACTTAAGTTTTCTTGTCAGATCCTCTGCATAAAAATCAAAAGTATCCCACTTCAGTTGTTCACTCAGTCTTTCTGTTAGGTCATCTCTGGATGTCTTTGAAGTCTCTATAGTTCTTTCTAGCCACAGTGAGGTAGAGGTGTGTTTGAAGCACGTTCCAGAGCCAGGCTCAGAATTCAGGAGGACACTGAGATTTTCAGTCAGTTTTCAGTATAAAATAAATAAAAAACCAGCCAAGCCTCTTCCTTTACTTGTTTCTCTGATCACTGTTGTTCATCAGTCATGTAATCTGCTATGACCCAGCACTATCACATCCCTCACAGAGACCACCAAAATCAGCACTGAGAAATGCTCTGGACATCCCAGGAGATGCTTAGCATTGCAGTGCATCTTGGTCTCTTACAGTTCTAGCTCCTTCTGCTCTACTGGATTATCAGTCACTTCTCCACATTTACATTCAGAAAGCATTTTCATTCCTCTTCATGATTGTGGAACAACTTGTGTTGTCTCCTCAATTCTTGTATGTTTTTTCTTGGGACTTTTGCAACTCTTCACCATTCCGCTTCTCCCAACACCTCTCTTGCAGCCCTCAGCCTTCAGAGCTCAGCCCTGATTGCTCCTGTCTTCCTGGAGGTGACTCATTTCTCTCTTCACTTGACCTCTCCCTTTCTATTCAGTCCACCATGTCTGATTGCCTCTCTGGCATCCTGTCCTGAATATCTCATTCTTCACTCACGTACAGTTTCACCACTTTATTTGCAACACAGTTTCTGTTATTCTGTCACCCAGCCTTTCAGTATTGGTGCTTTCATAGACCTCTCTCATTGTTTTCTATTTTGCTACTAAATTAGCATTAAATATATTCATTCTTTTCAGTCCAATGGTTCAAGCATCTCCCATGTCCATCTTATTACTTTAGCTTCCTGCTTCTCTTTGAGCTCCTCACTTCTTATTTTTTACCTCATCAAATGCTGCATCCACACCAACTCCTTTTACCCCTACTTCAGTGAGCCCATCTGCATCGCCAAATTCCTTCACCAACTTCTCTCCAGATTACATTACCTCCCTTCCAAGATATCGTATGACTCAGTACCTGCTTCCATCTCTTCCTTCAGTTTCATGGCTATCTCTCAATATTCTCATAGTCATGACTTTAGCTGGTAGTCTTTGAAGGACTTCCCTCATTTTCAGAATAAATTTTTCCTTCTCCTAGAGTAGTAGAACAATGAAAATGTAGAGTGAGACAATGACTAGAATCCAGGACTCATAACTGGATTTGGAGGGTATTTCAGTATTAAATCAGTGTATCCAACTGAGCTGCTTATGCCATAGGGACTGAATCCTAGTCTTTGTACACGGTTCCAACAAATACAATAGTTGCTCAGGTCACAGGAGCCACATAGGACATTTGGGTATGCTAGAGCAGCCACAGGTCTGCAAGACCATCTATAAACTATACATAATTTGAATAGGAGGGTGGGGGTGCTTACATTGCAGAGTGCTGTGCATTTTCCTTATAAAAAGTAGCAAGTGGTCCCCTTTCTGAGTGCTCTTTAGGCTGTGCAACTGTGAGGATGCACGGACATCTTGAGATCCCGACAGATTTCTCTGTATCTGAGCTGGTCACAGATTTTTACCTGACCTGTCTGATATGATCATCACATAATTTCAGTTCATGATATTATCCTTTCTCTCCAAACACCAAAAGGTCTAGAATTGGTATTCACCAGAAAAAAACCCCTGGTATTTTTTACTGCTGAAAAATGTGTCAGAGTCAAATCAGTGAGTGTCCCCAGGCTGCATAGCTGGGACTACAGTTTCTTTACTTTCTGAAAAAAACCTCTAGCTGTGCATGCTGGTGGGAAAGAAAAAAAATTAAGGTTTTACTGGTATTAGTTACTTTTAAAAATGTGATCTTAAAAGTCATCTGCATGAGGCAGAATGAAATCCTATCCCACAGAAAGAAGGGGCAAAACCAGACCGATGACATGCTCTGGAAGCCTGCTGGCTGGGAGCCTCTCTGCTCTATTCTTTGCCTCTTTAGGGTTACTAAATTATCTCCTGCCAAGAGACATACCCTGCCCTCAGAGTATCTAATGGTTTGAAGCTAAATAACCAAACACAGAAAAGGAAGCAAACCCCTAAAATACAAACCTCTTAGTGTGTGAAGAGGTATAAGTAACTGGAGTTATACATTCATATGCATCCATGTGTACACGTGTGCTTTACAAGGATGGAAAGCATATTCTTTTCTTACTGTGCTAAGATTTCAAGTACAAGGTTCCAAAAAATCTCCAGCAAAAGATGTTGATGCAATTGAGTTTTAGGTCAATTCAATAAATCAAGGAAAGCATATTTTTATAAATGGCTTCATTTGCTTTAAGGATAAATAAACTACACTAATAGTGTACAGTAACTACTGCTGCTGGACATAGCCTTTCCTTTAATATCTGTGGGGCTCTCTGTCAGTAGCAGCACATAACAGGAAAGGAAACACTCAACAATTTACATAGCATTCATCAGATTCTTCCCTCAGCTGTAGTGGCATAAGCAGAAAGAGTGCTTAACCCACTGTGGGTTTCCAGGCTTCTCAGACTATCTTCTCCCTTTTCATCAAAAGCAATTCTGTTCAGCTTTAGCTTCTTTTTAATCAAAGAACTATAATCACACTAGCAGGATACTAATTCTAAAGAGACATTAGCAAAACCATGGTTACTTTGTTAAACTGCAGACCTGTAGTTGACAAAGAATCATGAGATCCCAAATAATATTTTGTTCTTTTGCACAGAGCAAATGAAAGCAGAGTTGGTTAATTAAAATATTATTATTAATAATAGCAATAACACTAACCTTAATGACAAAAGCTGAAAAATGAAGTGCCAACAACTACTAAAAATCTCAGCTCAAAAAATGATAACAATTTCACATTCACATTTACAATCAAAAAAAGTCTTTTCCTGACCTTCATAAAATGAGATCTGTGTACCATATCAGTTAATAGGGACCTAAGTCGAGTGTCTTCAGTCCTAAGTAACATGCAAATCCACACAGCAAAGCAAAGTAATAAAACATTGAACAAGAATGTGGGGTAACATCTGTGAGGCTATTTTTTGCCTGAATGCTTGTATGCTACTCCTAGCTCTCAGCTTCTCCTAATTGCTGACTTCGGCAAAAATCCAAAGAATTTGTCATTGTTGCCTTCAAATATTTGCATTCCTAGAAACATAAAAAGCATATACTTACCTGTAGCAACACCTGTGATTGATTACACCGTCACTCTCTGAATACCCTCTAGAGGTTTTGCTCAGTCCCAAAAGGAGAGGGGGAAGGGATGAGAACAGTTGTCTGAAGAGCACTATATTAATTCCAATAAAAATACAATTTCCCTCATGCATTTGACAGCACGATGAAAATCACACTAGTGGTATTCCTGATAAACCAGACCTTCCAGATACTCAGCTGAGTCAAGCAAACTATTGCAGCACAACAAGGAAAAAGTTGATGTATCAGGAGAAAAAAAACCCTGATCTAAAATTCATAGGAATGGGAACAAAACACAATCAATACAAACAGCAATTTCTATAGCAACTGGGGAGAAAAGGGAAGGGGGGGGGGGGGAAAGAGAAGAGTTAACTGTTAGCACTGCCTTAACTGTTAGCACAAAGCTTCTGTGGCAAATGAAGGGACCTGTCCCTCTTGGCATCTCCCTGATCGACAGGCTGAATCAATGCCCAGCGCATTCCTCCCGCGCCTCCTTTCCTCTTTCCCTGGGATCTGTGGAGGAGCAAGCCGAGCATCCCAGGCTCCGACGGGAGCGCACACATGTCCGCGCACCCCCCAAGCAAGCACACGCGCTCCCCTGCCTCGCTCCTACACCCACAGGATCGCAGCACTCACCGTCACGGGCTTCCTCCCCGCGACTGCAGTTGCTGCAAATGTGTTTGATCTCCTTGCCTATGTGATACTGAATCACAAACGAGACATTGTTGTTAGTGGTGCTGGTGGGCTCCTTCAGTGGCTTCATCCTCACTAGGTAGAAAGCTTTCTTTTTAGGTTTCTCTCCACTCATCTCTGAAACCGAGCCCTGCCTGCAGCCAGCAGAAGGAAAAGCCAGCATCCCCGGCTGCCTGGCGTGCGTGCAATCCGCCATCCGCTCCCGCTCGCCTCGGTGTTTAGCTGCCACACACAACAGGGATGAAGGGGAGGGCTGGGGGAGAGGGGGAGGCGGGAGGCAGAGCAGGCAGAAGCGCTGCCTGAGCCTTGCTGCCTGCCCTCCGCGACCCCGCTCCTTAACCCATCCCCTGGGCTGGGCTGGAGGATGCTCGGCGTGTCCCCGCTCCGAACCTGTCCCTTAGCCGCGGGAGCCGGACACAATTGGCGGCACGGCGGAGCCTGGCACACCTTTGGCTACCTTGCCGCCTGCGAACACCCAGGAGGCAGAGCCTCCCTTGGCTTCCCGTTCCCGCTGCATCCCCTTCTCGCACGCCCTTCCCCGTCCCCGCAGGCCCCCGAGCGCCCCGGGCCGCGGCCCCGCGGGATGGTGGGCACAGCCCGGCTCTGCCAGCGCCGCCGTCCTCCGGCCTGGAGAACACGGCAACAGGGGCGGCAGGCTGCCCATCCCACGGAATTAATGATGTACACACTAAAAACTGTCCGGCAGCGGGCTGCAAATCCTCCTCCCTGGCTCTCCATCTTCGGCTGCGGCTCAAGGGGCCACAGGGGCACTCCGCTTCAGCTGCCCCAGCGAAACCAAACCCCAGCCGCTTTTCATTCTTGATTTTTCTTCCCCATTTGCTTCTTATAAAAGCCAGATAAGGTGCTTGGTCCGGCTCGCGCAGGGCTTAAGAGGGCAGCCATGGACAACGGCTGGCACCGCCTGGTGACTTCGGCACAAGAGCCCCTGCAGGGGCACTGCTCCTCCACGGCAAAGGCTGACCCACACTTTGTGACTGCTTATCTGGGCGATGAACTTCTTTGTCTCCCTTGCCTCCTGCCCATAGTTGCAGCTGCTCCGGAGAACAGCCTAATCATTCCAGGCTGCCCGCATTTCCAAAACTCCCCCTGCCTGAAAGGGATTATAATCCGCGGCCAGACACGCTGTCAATCCCCTACTGTCCAGCTGCCCCCAAAATGCTGAGTGTTTTCACGGCATGGTAAACAACCCAAGCTGCCCAACCTGCCGAGGCAGCAGCTTAGGACAGTGCCTGTGACATAAAGAATGAGAGGAGTGGGGGTGAAGATGCTCACTTCTTGCAGGTTGTGAGAAGGAAAGCCTGAAGAAGAGATGATAACCTCAGCTGTTTTGGCTGCTATTACAGGGAATGTGAATGCTGGTTCTTTAAATCTTCAGCAAGCTATCAGTTTGGCAGGCACTAAGCAGAGAGAGTGCAATTGGGGCAGATGAAACATGACAAAGAATAACACCACTCTCCTTATTTTTAGCCAAAGCCCTCACTCACTGTTAGAAGAAATCCACTCATTCTGCAATTCTTTACCATCTCCATATATTGTTGCCCCATATTTTACTGCAACATGAGGACAAAACAGCCTTGATTCTCTTCAGCTACACATGAAACATCAGTGAAACTTTTGCTTAAAGAAGACAGAGCAGAAATTTAAGGATTCAGTGCCATGGTTTTCCTCAAGTTCATGCATGCACACACACACAGAGGCACACAGAAGATGCATACAATGAAACTGCTGACCTACTTGTTCTGTGTCATTCTGATGCAGGTCTGACTTCTCACCTGGCACTCCTGGGAGTTGAAACCAAATGCAAAGCTTTACTTTTCTCAGCAGAGTTCACAAATCAGCCTAGGTGCTATCAGATCTCACAGAAATACAGACTGAAGCAGGCTTTCAGCAGAATTATGCTGGTCACCAAAGCCACACAAGCATCCTACACACTGGGCTATGTATGTGGTTTATGGTGAATAGAGTCGGTCACTTCAGGTGATGTATTGCCCCAAAGGACTTGATTTTGCATGTGTTGCTCATCTAAAATTCTACCTGTTTCATATAAGTGGTAGGAGAACAGGGAATGCACAATTATTCAGGAATAAGCAGGTGAATTCTACAAATGTGTGTAGTGTGTAGTTGTGAGTCAATGCACTGAAAAGCCATCCCTTTGAAGGCCTGATGCTGAGATGCTGTTTGCTATGTTACACATTTGGAAAAGAAAGGCTGAGAAGAGTTTGATTCCCCCAGCAGTCAGACAGTAGTTCAGACACTCGCAGTGGAATTCCCTCTAACTTATTCATTGCCTTTGAGAACACCTTCAGTTTGGTTGTGATTCAGAAAATAATTAGGTGAGCTGAAGACATGATCATAATTCACCTTCTGAACTTGCTTAGAGTTCACAGCTGTCACTGGTACTCAGTACTGCTGCATTATGGAAATGGGTCAGGAGAGGAAAGCACATTCAAATGTCAGCTTCCCTGAATCTGGGAAATATGAGTGTTAATGAAATGCAGGGTGAACTCAAAACCGGAATATCCTATCTGCTGTCTCAGGGCAGTTTTGGGGTGTTGTGCCTCACCTGTCTTAAGAAAGAAAACAAGAGTCAGTTCAGAAAATCTGAGGACCAGCAGAGCTGGTCTTGTAAGGCAAATGGTCTTGTAGTTCAGGAATTGGGTAAGGCATAGAACATGAAAAACTGGGTCAAGTCATCAGTCTTTTGCAACCTCTCTCTGTGACCTCAGAAAAATTATTTACAACCTCTTGGTATCTCAGCTCCTTGCCTAAAGAACAGTGATGTTGATGTTTCTGTTTTTCAGACAATTTTTATGAAATCATAATCCAAGGTTCTCTGAAGGCACTTGTATATCACAGAGAGAATACAAACAGACTTTTCAAATACAGAGACTTACTGTTTATAGCAAAATGAGGCGGGGGGAAACACAAAAAACATGTGGCATCAGGCTTAGCCCAAACAGTTCACCCACTCCAGGCTTAAATTTTTTTTCACTTGACTTTATTTCAACAGTATTTATCCCTCCTCTTGCAACTCATCTGATTCTAAATCCATAAAATTCAACTTGGATCTGAAAATAGATTTCATATCCAAACACTGCATTTTTACTGACTCCGGTATTATCTCCCCAATCCAAACAACTTTTAGAGAGGAACAAAAGCAACTTCTTTCTCAGGCAGAGACTAGAATATTATCACCTGCATTCTAGTCCAGCCTCACATGTATTCCATTCTGTGAAACAACCAGCAAATACTACCAGAGTGGACTGAGTTTTACAAGCAGATCCCAGCACACTGCAGAAGCCCAGCTGTGCTGACATGTTTGTGGACGATTGGGAATTAAATAACTGGTGAATAAGAACCCCAAATTATCATGGAGAAAGCCCAGCACATTTTTGCTTCCAGGTGCTAAGTATTTTGAATGCAAACAAGCCCTGAAGCCATCTGCTAGTATGTCTCCTGTAACATGCTCTTTGCTATAACATGTAAATTACCTTCATTCCTAAGAGCTGCCTTACAGAGAATCTGAATTTGCCACAGCTCATAAAACAAAAATATGTTTAATTATGATCTGTTTAATTATGGTCAAAGCTGCCACTGCTAATCATTTCCAGGACAAATAATGTAAAATGAATGTACTATAGTAGTCCTGCAGAAAATGACTTGCTTTGCCTTTTTAAAGACAGGTGAAAAAATAAGGTCAAATAACTCTTTCACTGCCTCAGTACACAGCTACAAACCTTGGCATAATTTGATTGCACAGTGGACAACAAAAATCAATGAACAGGATGTCAGATAATTCATTATTTGACAATGAATCAACAAACTTGCATCCTATTCCCAGCCCACATTTGCTTCCTCTATAAGCTTGGGAAACCTTCAGTTCTTTCACCCCTGCAGCCTTTGCCATTAAGGATAGTTCCAGTTCCATTGTCCATAAACATGAAATGGAAGCAGCATCCCCTTTAAACAGATAACTAGTGAGATACTGGTTCTTACCTGCAGCAAAACCTCTAAGGCTTGATACTGTCATACCATTTTTTTCCCCCTTTCACCATGTCTTCCCATGTCAGAGATCACTTGGCTAAGAGTGTTGTTTTTTTTTTTTTTGACACTGTGCCCTCAAAGAGAAGGCAAGTTTTCAGCTGTATTCTCCACTCCACAGAAAAGAAGTTCTCTCTTACTCCTTTCTCTAAGCTGTGGCACTGTGAAAAGTGGCAGTCAGGACACAGGACACCCCTGAAGTGTGCCTCAGCTGAACAACATGGAGGTTTCTGTGTGGGCTGGACAGGCTCTCTCTTCCAGCACAAATAGGTGGGCAAGAGAAATTGTGTGGAAGCCTCTGATCCTCGTTTCTTCAATACAAATGTTGTCTTGGAGAGCTGTAGTGTTCCCCTGAGGAAGCTATGGCACTGTCCATATGAAAATGCTAGACAAATGCAAGTCTAACAAGGCAGCATCACTTCTTCTCAGCAGTTCAGTCTTTCTAACCAAAACACCATGATTCATATTTTGCAGTCTATTTAGGCGGTGATGTTTTTACAGGAATGCTCCGGTACTTGGCAGGTTTTTATAAATATTTTGCTTTCCTTCCTATTTCCTCTGCACATGGTACTAAACATCCCAGTGAGAATAAAAAAGAGATAAAAGATAAATAAATTAATTACCAGCTGCTCTGGTGATTAATGCATACATCAATGTTGTGCTACACATAGTGATACAAACTTACTCAGCTTGGAGTAAAGAGGGAAATACGTACAATTTGATCACTGACTACAACACGGAATCAGCCCCAAGCACAGTACTTCCTTTGGTAACAACTTCAATTTACTATATAAAAAATGCCCTCAAAACCACCTCAGGATGGCTGACATTTGTCAAAGGAGTTTGTTGCCACGTGGAGAATCTTTCTAGTTGTGATGCACAACTCAAACTTGGCTACCCAAATATTTTCTGTCTGCCAGGCAGTTACTGCAGCTGGAAGACTCTGGTCTGTGGCAGGGGCTCCAGGGTGCTAGGCTGACAGTATTTCTGCTTACTATGTGGCATATCAGCAGAAATGGGAGGGCAAGGAGGAGAGAGAATCAACCTGAGACACCAGCAGGCCAAAATAGAATATGACCTTTTTAGTTTTGCAGTTATAAACACATTCTTAAGCAACAATCCCAGCTACTCCTGGCAGTCTTCAGCCCAAGAGAGCCAGGTGATGAGTGCTGCACAAACAAAAGAAAACTGAAGGAAGAAGAAAGGCAAGGAAGTGCCCCTTCCTGGCTTTCCTACATTCAGCAATACTGCTGAAGTATCACACATCTCATTCTTGCTCTACCTGCAGGGCTCTCCACATCCTGTGCACATGCTTTGCCGTGATGGAGTCCTCTCCTTATTTAGGAGAAGCCATGCTTTATTTCAATGTGATGCCATATGGTGTGATGAAAGTGAACAGAAAAGGTTACACACAAAAAACACATAAGCTTAGGAACACCTGTTTGCTGCAAAAGTGAAGAAGTACTGATGGCAAAGGCCTTCTAAGGATAAAAAGGAAGATGTCATCCTACCTAGCAGGACAGATGGAAAGTTGCTGAGCTGCCATTTGAATGCCCAAACATCTATGTGCAATTAAGGCCCAACGACCTGATGAAGCTAAAGGTAAACATCAGCAATGAACCAACATGGGGTCTGGAGTTCTAAAGCAGATGAGCTAGCAACCATTAACATTAGATGATGCTGAAAGAAAGACAATCTTCATACTGAAATTATAGCTGAAGCTCTTGCCATAGCAGAGCTTACTGCAAATCCTAGCACCAGGGCCATTAGTCACTACAGTCCTAACAAGGTCATTACCTCCCATCTTAGAAAATCCACTCTCAGGTTTTGTATGTAATTTTGCTGTGGCATGTCCTGCAGTTTTATGATTGGTTTGGAGCACACTGCATTTCCTGCATAACTTTCAGAGGAATGGAAACTTTTTTGCCTTGACAATAGACACAGATAAAGCAGAGGCATGAATCACAACCTGGTAGCAACCCTGCATGATCTAAACTGAGAGTTTGATATAGTTGTCATCTTGAAGTTAACAAAATGTGGTTCCAAAAAACTCACTGCAATTATGAGATTGAAACCAAGGAGGAATCTGAATTAAGTCCTGCGTGGCCAATTTAATCATTCCATTTAGGAAGGATCTTATTTATCATTGGTGTAAGCGTATAGACTGCAGCCTGACACTGATAATTGCTTTGCCCCATGTGTTTGGAACTGTGGGAATAGACTCTACTAGTAAGATTCACTAGAAAATACAGGCCTGACCCAGTGCTTATTCAAGTTAATTGGAATTTTTCCATGACATTAGCTGCACATCTTAACGTATACCAAAGCTCTACAGCACTGGTGACTTGAAGACTCACATCAGTGCAGCAGCTTCCTTGCTAGTTACTCCCTGCTTGACACTGAGATAATAAAGTATGATATACCCTGGATTTTCACACACCACCCCACCCCAAAATACCTTTTTCTTTCTGTGATTAAATAGAGAAACAGCTCTCCACCTTCTGCTTTCCTTCCATCAAACCCAGAGCTGTCTTATATATACATGCAGAAAAATATTTTTAAAAACCTCACAAAACTAAACCCACAGTCAGGTATCAGGCTGCATCTAGAATTCCTCACAAGGCTCTGTTCCCCCACAGCCTGCTATAAAAAGCGCAGCGGGGGGAGAAGTCAGTGTGCCTGCGTGTACCTGTGTGTCTAGCAAGCCCCTGGGGGAAAAATCTGAATATGACTTATTCTTGTCACAAATGCTCCTAGACAGCAAAAAGGGAGGAGGAAGGTCCAGAGGAGAAGTCCAGGCCTCTAGAGCAAATAAAATCAAGCACTGGTCATCTCTGGCTGACAAACAGGCAGAACTGCTCCCACATCATGGATTAGTTTTATACTGCTTCCTATGGATATAGAAAAGCTGGCATTTACGGTTTTGTTGACTCCGAGTAAAACTGTATGTTTGAAAAGCAAAGCAAAGAGGGCAATAGGAGGGTTCCAGAGATGTGCATTACATTTGTTTCATACGAAGAACCTTAATTTGGACAAAATCAAGTGTTTCACTTAAAATAACAAGGGAAATACAGTAGAAGCCCTGGATTTAAAATACAATAGAGAAACTTGGCAATAGAGAACCTTAGCAAGGTTCTACTGTGATAAACTTATGTCTTGGAACAGCCTTTTCTGGACACTCTTAAATGCAAAGAGGACACAGTAAAGCAGGTCACAGTCAACATCTTTCAAGATGCCACTATGGTTTTCTCCATGTTTTCTCAAGAATTACACATATCTCAAGATAAGAACAAAAGAAACAATGCTGAGAAAAAAAAATAAATCTATTTTCATTGCTAGTGCCTGGAAATCCTGGGTGATCAACTTCAGACACCTGAGAAAACATCAGTCTTTCTAGAACTGCCACTTGGGATACCCTGAATCTCTATCCCTTTGAGAGTGTGTGGGACAGACATGAGAAGTCTAGGACTTCCTGTCACAACCCCTCAAGGACTGAGCCATACACAGTGCTCTGTCTGCCCTGGCTCCAGAAAGGTCTGAGTCATCTGGCTTTAAGGAAAATTTAAGAAAATAGGTCAAACTGAACTTCCCATCACAGTGAATTGCAGTGAAGTCAATCAGCTTGCATAAGCATTGCTCTCAGCACAAACTGCCCTCGTATTTCTGTCTCCATAACTAATCAAATTAATTCCTGATCATATCAAATAGTATGGCTTCCCCAAGAATGCACAGACTAATACTCCCTGCTGATAATCCTTACTTATAAAAGCTGCTTCTCAGGTCAAAATTATGGAGAAGCATCACACTGCAGGAATCTTTGTTGAAGTAATACGTCCAAAGTAGGTAGGAGCGTGGCCTGAAATTGCTAGACGGACCAAAAGATTTATTTCCAAGCAATTAAATGGATAGTTATTATCTCAGAAACTCTCTATTGGCTACTGAGATCACCAGCCTACAGCAGAAAAAGTTACAATCAGCACATAATAGGGATGACTGGATTTTTTGCCTTTATAAATGACTCATATTAAGTCTGTTGCTTGCAGTTCAGAACAGTTTACTTGAAGGTCAGGGATATGACTGTGCATGAAGCACATTCATTTAGGGAACACTTTCACACAGAAAAGGAAACAGCAAATGAAGAAGAATACGTTTGACAGACTTGGCCCCATAGAGCTCATTTGCAGTAACACAGTTAGACACTCTTACCCAAACTTTCCAGGTCAATGGCCTGGGACTTGCCATGTCTCCTGTGTGCCACTGGAGCAGCCACAAAAAACTAACAGGTTTTCATTTCAGTTTCTCAGCTCACTATGGTTCCTGTGATTTCCAGTACCAGTGTTTAAAGCAAACTTTAAACTTTTGTAACTGAGAAAGTCGCAAAATGCAAATCCTTTGAAGAATGGAAGAATGGGGAAAGCCACACAGTAAAGTCCAACTCTGACCAAGCTCAGACAGAGGATGAGAGGCTGAGCTGGGAGAACAAGCTATAGTCTCATGAGGTCTAACAGAGGTACAAATGAACAGGCAAACAGGCAGAATCAACCAGGAACATGAGATGAGGGGAAGTAACATTCAGACAGAAGAGAAAGAAGGTAAAGGGAAGGAGAAGGAAAAAAGAGAAGATCAGGAAACCTGTGAACACCTCCCTAAACTTCCAGGGTAGCTTTCAAACAGACCCTCCCAACCTTCAGAGGCTTCCCCCACCACTGAAAAGCACTTTGCAATAACACATGAACGGTGCAGGAACTGAGGCAGCTGCAAAGGCTGATTAAGGTACGAATGATGGCAAAGCTGTAGGGGGAAGCTTTCATAAGCATCTGCCTCCACTGAGCGTGACAGCAGCACACACACTGTCAATCACCCCCCTTTAATAAGTGCTCACATTTTTCTCAAATTAGAAATTAAGACAACACAAATTGCTAGGAATAGCATACAGTTTCTATACATATCGCCCAGTGAGCTAGCAGTGCTGAAGTGAAGCTTCTGACATTATCACAAGCATCTTCTTCAGTCTTTCCTCCTTCAACATAAACATGGGGTCCTCTGAACGGTACAGAAACTTGTATGAGGAACTTCTTATTTTCTCCAAAAAAGTAGCAGAAAAAAAGGGGTCTGACTCTCCTCTTTTTAGCCCCTGTTTACTATGGGTCAGTCATTTTTCATCATGACCTATCCCTTAGTCGCTGCTCTTACTTTCACTGTGGACTGGTGTGAAGCACAAGCACGGAGGGAGAAGTTTGGCTTTGCATCAGTCCCACGTCATCATTCTCCTATGTCCCCAGAGTTTAACACAGACAGCCTTTACAACACCAACAGACAATACATGCACCATCAACAAGTCTTGCTGACAAAAAGCCATATTAAGCATTGTTTACCTCTTTAAAACCTTGAATAGGAGTCAACACAAAGAAGCTGCAGTGTGCTGAAGGATCTGAAGAAATAGCTGTATAATCAGTTTTTGCTGAAATCCTGGAACATATTTTAATGTGAATCTTGCCAAGCTCTTTAATGTCTGCCCTTTGGTTAAAGCCTCAATATCCAGGCTAGATTTTAGTAATTTCTTAGGGGCTTTTATAAAAGCAGGAAATATTAACAGCTAAAATTAAATTCAGCTTTTTCAGTGATGCATTGCCATAATATATAACAACATACCTGTAGTACTCTTCACAATCTTAGCCATTACATGTGTAAATTATTCACAAGAAATAAAAACTTACTCCTAATATATTCTAATTTTTGGAGGTTTTATTGATTCAGCTTCTTCACCTGTATGTTCCATGATGTCTATCTGTCAAAACCTAAGTCTCCAGGGAACAAAGGTAGCACAAAGGGCAGGATTTAGCTTTCCCAGAGGTTTAAACCAGAAAAGAATGTGACTGAAGGCTGAACTAGAAGGACTGCAGTACAATACACATTTCATTCACAGCGGAATGAATGCAGCAAACTAGTGGCAAAACCCACTGCAGATATTTTTTATTACTTTGTATTACAAAAATTCCAAGGGGCCCCAGCAGAGCTTAGGATTGCAGTATACAATGTTCTCTGACATTTTAACAGACTTTTTGTCCTAATGATCTTCAGCTTTCCTCTAGAGCAGTCATCCTCTGGGCTTAAAGCATCCCAGCTTCAAGACTTCGTTGGTTCAAGACTTAGTGAAAGCTCTAGGTGCATCATGAGGCCAATAGCAGATGGAAGTTTTCAATCACTTCATGGGTTATTGCTGGAAATACATCACCAAGATGTATACTAAGAGGTCAAACACATCTATGTTCCTTGCATCACCATGAACAACTAAGAACTTAGTTTTCATAGGCAGTACTCGGAGAGCATGCTGAGAAAAGATTCTTAAGAGAACACAGTTTGCATTCTTGGGATGCTTGCAATGAAGCACACATTTCTGAAAAAAAAAATATTTTTTCCTCCCCACAACAGTTTAAGGTTTAAAGGTGAGACTAATAATTACTTACAGCCAAGTATAAGACCAAGTTGCCCAGGAAGGTTGTCTATCTCTCTTGGTTTTCAAGGCTGGAAGGGGTAAGTCCCTAAGCACTCTGATCTAACTAGACCTGCTTTGAGCTCTGGATGTCCCATCCAACCAAAGTTATTCTATGGTTCTAAAACATTCAATCAATAGTATCTTCCTCTGACTTGTATACCTTTGAGGTAACAACCAAAGGCAGTTTCAGGGGTATGTGAGTGTACTGCACTCTGCAACTGCAAGTTCCAAGCTTTCTTGTCAGGGTAACAGCTTTCAGCCGCTCACACAAGATATTTGAGTGGTATGTGACCATGCTACAGCTCATTGGTAAGAAGCTGGTGAGTTGTGCTCATACATAGCTTTTCAGTTGTCTCCAGAGAAGCAGTTTGGCCTTCTTTCTCAGGGAACCTGCAGGTTTCCTTCTTGAGAGATCTCATGTACTATAAGCTGCAAATAAGCTTTTCATACCAAGGCACTATTTTTGCTTTTTTTTTCCCCTGGTCATACTTTGCCATTTTTCTATCTGTTTCAAGAAAACCAGAATTATGTGAATTTTGTAATTATGCCTTGTAATCTTTCTGTTAAAGTTTCTTCCATCACTTCCTAGGCACCTCCATCTGAAGGGATGCCGCCTCCACAAGTTGATTTCCAGAGAACAGCTATCCTGGGAAATGCAATGTGTTAAATGACAAAGGACTGCTCTGCCTGCCTGAGGCATCACCCTTTTGATGTCTGCACAGAAACATCCTGAGGGGGAAATGCAAAGGCTATCAGCCCTGACAATACAGGGTACTGGCTGCAGCTGCACATGGGAGAGGAACAGGAATTCTGTGAGGCCAATCTGGCCTTCAAGTGGAAATGCAGGGACTGTTAATGGAGAATAAGTGTTTGCTTGGCTCTTTCTCTTGTTCTTCTGACCAAAGCAGGAGTTAAAAGGGAGACAAGGTGAGAAAACAAAGAATTTGGGTTCTAGAGAATGAAGCAGCTTATTATAAAGCTATTATGAATAGTTGGCTTGATGCTTAGCTAGGGGATAATGAAGTTAGCAATTAAAGATGATGAATGGTTGAAGGGGCTTTATAATGATATGGAAAGATTTTCATCTTTATATCAGACAGGTTGAATTCAGGTCAAGTTAGTACCAACTGAACATTAATGCCATCTGATTTATTTCATCAGGTTTTGTGGAATGAGCTTGGTCCCTTGTAAGCTGTTTGGGACAAAGGCTTATTCATAAGTAATTATCTGCAATAAGCACCTCCACTTGCACGAGGCAGGGCTTTAAAAGAGGTACTGTTCAAACAGCCTGGCTTTGAAAAGGTTACAATTCAAGTAGATAAAACTGTAGAAGTATTACTTAAATATGACGAAGAGAAAGATGGCATTGTTTGTCCAATGCTTTACAGAAATGATGTGCTGGAGCTTTATTTGCATCTATGTTCAATTATGAGCCAGTTCTTCCTGCCTGGGCATTTGGAAATTGCATGGAGTCTGTTGGGCAAAACTACGGTCTATATAAAGAAGCAAAGAACATAAGGTGCCCTTTACTAGCCACCATGTTCATCAGCATCTTTCAAGAGTCTGCTTCTGCTCTCACAAATCTCCCCAGTGAGAAAGAGAAGGCGTGTTAGTTAGTACCAAGGAATGGCATCAGCTTCTGGCTTGATAGCAAGGGCTATAAACGACATTATCTTTACACAACGGACAACTCCTCTTCTACTGGGTCATTGCCAGAGCAGCACTGGAGTTTGCAGGTCACAGCTTGTAGCTCAGATCCTCTCCTGAAATTTTTGGCAATTCAGAATTATGAATCCTCTATTTTTTACATTTGGGAATCATAAATAAATACATGAGATGAGATGAGATTAGAGGTATTAGAAAATGGAGACTTAGTCAAGGAACAAAAAGAGGTAGGGAAACTGGAGGAGAGAAGGAATCTAGGAAATTTAGTTGATCCTGGAAGGAGAAAAAATATAAAACAAGGACAAAATACAGAAAGCTAATACACAGAGACCCAGAGAAACTGCAGTGACCTGGCCCATCAGTGGGGTTATACTGATGTAGTCCATTGTCACAGTCACTGATTTAGCATGGATTTAAAATTCCATGCAATGTAGTGCTTCATCTAGCACTATATTATCATTTAGCACACTGTTAAGCAATGCTGCTCTGCTGCATGTTCTACTTTGAGTCTGTGCAATGGGACCACATTCGGCATTTGCCGCAGTATAATCACGTTGAATAACTGGACTGTGCAAACTTTTTAAACATCCACTTCCTCGAGTCCATAGAAGGACTAATACAAAACTAATGGTGTGGAGGAGAGTGAATGGGAGGTTAACAAGTCATCAGCTCCCCGTTCTAGAGCTGCACTGTCCATACAATTAGGTTTTGTATTTTGACAATTGTACCACAGTTAAAGTAATTACAATTATATGAAGTTTGAATCGTGGAGTTTAGGACTAGGACTTCTGGAGCTGTGAATGCCTCCAAGGCAGGAATGTGCTTATTGAGATATAACCAAGTAATATTAAATCGAGGTATGTGAGAGAGGAGGTGGAAGGCAGTGTCCTCATGACTAGGAAGAAGAAAGTACAGCTTTGTAAGGAGAGACAAAGGGATTCTAGATTTGGATGGCACAGGAGGCAATCTCTTTCTTTCATTTCTTTCTGTGCCTTCTTCTTATCCTCTAAGAACAGGCATTTTGGACAAGAATGGAATGGGGAAAGATTGCAGTTGGATTCAGGAGAAAAAAATTAGGAGCTAGCTGAGGTGCTAGATCAGTCAAGAAAGTTCTTTACTCTCATTTAAACTACTATGTACTATTAGTTATTCTTCTGATGTTTTTTTTTTTCATTGTTAAAAGCCCGTGGATTGAATAAATCTATTATCTTTACTTTCTGTCTCCTGGCACATTTGACTCTGAACATGTAACACAGCATTTTTGCTGCACAGTAATGGCGACATTGGGACAATTTTACAGACATTGAGATTTCCAGTGCATAGCCCCAGACATCCAAAGGCTTACAGCTGTCCAGTGGCAGAGCTGGTCATGCTAGGTTTGACAAAATGACACCATTCAGGGACACTTACTAAGAGAATGCTAGCTTTTAGGAAAATACTAGGGAAGAGTCGCAGTCCTGAGGGTCCTGAAGCATGAAGGACAATACCCATAACCTTTGTTATTTGTTCACATGTTTTGAAATTGTTGGTGGTTATTCAGATATAGAGCACAGGTCTTAGCTGCATCACAGAAGCAATTTAAAAAATATACTTTGCCTCTGCATAATAGATACTTAAAGTTTAGAGTGGTTCTTCCATGTCACAGTAGACATAGGAGATGCTGCAAGCCTGACTCATTTGACTCTATTGACAAGAAGCATGGCACTGTTTGAGATGAGAGTCACTGTAATATCAGTGTCTTTAAGTTCTAAAACTGTGTGCCAACATTCTGCAAAGTAATACCTTCCAGTGGTCTACTACTTGAGAGGATGGCTAGATGTCTAACTATCATTTAAATGAAGATTACAGAGGGTTATTTTGTAATTTTTCGATTGTTTCAGGCATCACTTGCTGGTATCTTTGGCTATAAAAGGTGCCTGGAATGACAGGTCAGATAAGACACAAGCCTTTTAAAGATGTGAAAACATTTTTCAAATGCACTTGTGCTGATAAAGATTTTTGATAATGCAAGCCTTGCAAAAATAGGTTTCCAGTAAACAATGTATCTACACACTTGGGATGACTTAGTTAAAACCAAAATAGGATAGGGAGATGTCACAATGCAACGCTTTATGTTTGGATGGTTGGTATACCTTTATAAATTTAATCTCTGTAGATTAATCATTCTCTGTAGTTTACTGTGCTCACAAAATTAAATACACTGAAAATCAAACCAAGGATCCTGAAACAAGCCCAGCCAGAGGCATTAACAATGCTCCAGTGAGTACGCTGGCACACTTTGATATTCCAGGTCAATGAAGCTTGTTCTAAGCAAAACATCTGGAGCACTCTAAATCCAGCTTGCTTTAAAATCTAAATCTATGCTGAGCTTCTCTTCATTTCTTTAAGATGCTTTTTAATTATAGTCCTGATCAATGCCATTTTGCAAAAATTATTGCCTGTGCTGCTTTCCCCATTAAGAATTAAAATTACTATTTTCTCTCATTCTATTCCAGATAGCTTCTCAGAGCAGAGCATTTAAATCCTTATTTCTGTTCATTAGCACTGATTTTTGGTCCAAATACAGAATTCTAATGCTGGTATATGAGCTGAAGGTTTTAGAATTTAGTCATACCTTCCCCTGCCTTTTTCTTCTCAGAGCTGGATTGAAACAAACACTTAGGATATTTAAGGCTAGATACAGATCTAAGTTAAGAAAATAAATCTTCATTGCTTCTTAGGACATTTTAAAGGGAGTCATTGATAGCAGAATTGAAATGCAAGGAGTACTTCCAACCCATTAAACTGATAAAGAGTTATTTAAATAAGCCTTCAACAGATTTTGTCTTTTATATATACATATTCAACCAAGTGAAATTTGGCATCTTTGGAGAATGCACTTTCTTGGCAAAAACCTAATGCTATCAGGTTCTGGCCATAGGATATTGTATAAAGAGGTGTGGACCCTCCTCCTTTGCCCCCTTTTTCTCATGTAAAAAATGCAACCAAATCATAGTTCTCCTGTGCCAAACAGGCTCCACCTGCAGTGGCATTCTCAGCCTCAATGCTCAAGAACATCTATGTCTCTGAGGCTACGCTGTGAGTCCATTCACTCTGAAAAGCAGACAAATAAGCTGAGCAGCCTTCATTCCTCAAAAAAAAAAAAAAAATATTTATTTTAAATTTACCTCAATTTTTTGAGGCTTTTCCTAAAATATAAGTCCCAGACCAGTTTCTGCTTGATAACTCTCCTCCTGTATACACTGAAATTTCATTTTGGCCTTAATTTATGGGAAGAGCATCCCACTGAACCTGTGTCAACTCTTTAGCAGCTTTACCTTCTCCCATAAAGCTATGAAAAGCTCCTATAAAGTCAATGCAAAGATTAATGCAGAATTAAACTCTCCCAACATGTTTAAGTGAACGCAAATACATGCAAACATTGCTGTAAACTGTCTTTTGCATTGCTCAGTATAAGGCAAGTGAACCCATGACTACAGATGTAATTTTCAAAGGAAAAATCACACCTAGAACCTCTTTGGCCCTACTATAGAAAGTTCTCTTCCAAGAGAATGATTTATTTGCAGTCTATGCTGTGAAAAGGCCTCTTATACATCTTACTTTAGATATTAATATTGTTTTATGGATGCAGAGTGAGGAAAATCTACTGCTCAGTACTAGTAAGTCTAATAGAATTCAGTCCCTATGTAGCAAGAGCCTATTACAGTGGTGATTATTAGGGCATCAGTGACACAGCGACATCTTCCCAGATAACACCAATATCTAAAGCAGAGCTAAACTGCATAAACACAGAGCACCACAAGAAAATCCTCGTTTGTAATTGTACTGCCCTGAGTTCTGGAAGCCTTTGCAAAGATACGAGGCTTAGTCACTAAAGAAAGGACTCAGAAGGAGCTCCTGACCCATTACATGTAAATGTACTTATCCTGGGGATAAGTAACTGGGATACAGCAATGTCTTGCACAAATTGACTGCATGTCTGAAGTAGGGCTGCAAGATATACATCAGAAGAGAGGAGCTTATTTTTAATGATGACTCCAGTCAGTCCTTGTAGACACATTTGCTTAAAAATCTCCCAATATCTTGGCAAGAAGTGGCTGCAAGTTACTATTGCACGCAGGCCTGAGAGCATTTGCTTCAGAAGAGATATATCCACAGAAAACAATGCATTTCTGCAAAAGGATGCATGGAGCATAACATATTATCTGGAAGAAGCACTGTGCCAACACATTGTGCCATGCAGACGATCTGTTAACTGGCTGTGAGAAGAAGAACAGGAAAGAGCTGGCATTTTTCAGCTTCCCCAGGATTTGTGGTAAAGCTAGCAACTGCACTGCCCATTGAAAAGAAATATCGAATGTGCGTGGGTAGCGTACAGGCTCTTATGCCAAGATGCAGAAGCAGCATCTCAGAGGTGGCTTTCCAAGCTATTTGTTTTACTTTTTTGTTTCCTCTTCCAAAAAAAGAACTACTGAACCATACTCTGGCACTTAGAAGCCTCCCAAAGATGGTGTTTCCAGTGGTATATAGATGTTTTTGCTGTTGCACAGACCTTTGTTTCTTATACGTTTACAGCAGCATACATGCATTACATATAAGAATGAATACTTTGTTTACCTAGAGTGCCCCTAAGGGGGCTGAATTATTGAGGCCTGGAATATCTCCATCCTTTTTCTGCCCTGGGGCTGATTGCTAGCCTGCATCTGTCAGTCACAGGAACTGAAAGTTAGGTGGCCAAAAATAAGAGCTACTGCAAAGAAAACATGTTTTACAGAAAAAAAATATGAAAAGAAAAATCTATAATTATCCAGTCACATTAGTGACAGTGAGATCCTCCCAGCTTTCCAACCACGTACAATTAGCAATTGTTTTAAACAATCAATGAGTTAATTACAGCAGTAACTTCCCATTACATTTCACAGGGAATGTATTATTTGGCGGGGTGCATTAGAAGCTGTAAAGCAGTACTTTCATGTAAAAGACAAGCAGAAAGAATACCAGGGTAAGCAGTGTATGCCTGAGTCCTACACAACTTCCCAGCAGCATTTCCCTCTGCAGAGCCAGTGTCTCTTTTCCTCTTGGAGTACACTTTTCTTCACCAAATGAGACCTGAAGCCCCAGTCAGGCTCAAAATACATCTCTTCCTCACCTATCCACCCAAAAAGCACGCTCGGTGGTACAGCACATGCAATCTAGCAGTGCAATTGCCATCTACCACTCCCTTACTCTAGGTGACACATTCAGACATGGCTTAAATAAGACAGGACTTCTGTCAGTAACCACTTTTCTCTTTGAACACTAAATTGTTGACATGTTCCTAAGCTTTTTTGTCTCTTTTTTAAAAGCTTCTTACTGGCAAAGATTAATGACTTTACTGTCCCTGTGAAAAATGGTGAGGGAAGCACTGCTAAGCACAGCTACGATTTATCTATCTATATATAAATCCTACTGCTTAGCTTTGATTTGCTGCAGAAACACAATTTTAGCTTGGTATGAGAAACTCATTTGCATCAAAGCAATTGATAAATTGATGCCTACCATAAGAGCTGACATCATAATCTCGCACCTCGAGCTTTTGTGGCTCATTATCATCTCAAGAGTGCCCAGGTCTGAATTCAATTACATGTTTCCAGAACCCAATTTCAGTTCCATGTAATGATTGTAGACTTCTAGATTCTGCCCAGTAAAGCCAACAAAAATATTCCTATTGAGTTTCAACTGGTGCCTGGTTCTTTGTCATGCTGGCAAT
This sequence comes from Parus major, assembly GCF_001522545.3. Taxonomy (NCBI): domain Eukaryota; kingdom Metazoa; phylum Chordata; class Aves; order Passeriformes; family Paridae; genus Parus; species Parus major. The sequence continues at coordinate 62,835,391 of NC_031769.1, forward strand.
TGGGCATTTCATTACAAGTGGCAGAAATCTGCATTGCTGGGACACAAGGCAAAAGATCTACCTACTGCTTTCAGAAAATCACTGCTGCTTTGATAAAAAAAGCAACTTCTGAGATACATTCTGACTCTTAGTTTCTAGGCTGGATGGGGCAAGAGCCTTCGCCAAGGAAAGAGTCACCTCACTTAGATGCAGGGAATGCATTCTATTTAGGAACCCCAAACGGCAAGCCTGTTGCCAATGCTCAGAGAACATATATTCTCTCAGTCTCTCAAGAAAACAGAGAAAATCAGCACAGGAAACAGCTAGAGCATGCATTAGGAAGGCTATAAAAGTAGTGTTCCTGTCTTCCTAGCCCCAAACAAGGCTGAGTAATGGCATGTCATCGCTCTGTTTTGGAGATGGCCTTCAGGTATGCTACTACTTGCTTGGAGGGAATGAGACAAAAGCAAGCCAGCAACAACCTGTCCCCTCACTTCAAACTCGCTAAGCATCAGCCACACTCACTTTATCTTTGCCAACATTCAGTGCCAAACCCGGTATCCCACTCTCCTGAGCTACTGCTTCAGTTTCCAAGATTATTTGGAATGAGTTATCTTCCCCAGTGCTTTGCCAATTACAACATACAGATGCTGGGAGGCAAGGAAAGCACCGAGAGTATGTCCTTATGCAAACATTGACATTGACATAATGCACAGAGTTGGCCCGAGAAACAAAGACACACACCTGACACATTACTCCATTCTAGATCATTTGCTTCTCTTTTAAGGATGATAAAGTATATCACAAACTAGTTCACAGAACAAATTTAATATTTTGTTGCATCCTTGAAATGGGTACTGTTTTTCATTGTATTATCACATTCAATCTCTGAGGTTATGATACAATGAAAGTTTCCTTGTAATAATTGCATAGAGACTTCAAAAAGAATTTTGCTTCCCTAATGGAGTGTCACCAGATGATGATTAAGTTGTCTCTCCCTTGAGGTCTCAAAGAAAGAAGATTTAAAAATAACCCCAACCAAATAAAAAAGGTTCATGTTTTCAAACATGAGTAGTAACTACATGAGCCTAGCTTAATATGCACTGAAGACTTTCAAAAGCAAGAGGTGAGAATTTTCTAAAAGGCAGTCCTCTTTAAAATGTGTCCAGCCAGCCACATTAGCCAACAAACAAAAGAACAATTGTTTGGGAAATGCAAGCCTAGACACCACCAATTTTAATCCCATCTTTAAATACAATTTCAGAAATGACAGCATGGACTTTACAAGCAAAGAGCAGAGAAATAGCAGAGAATGACTCCTACAGACACAGTCACATGCAACAAACGTAGGGTTGCAAGTGAAGCAATTGTAACAGCACTTCTTCAGGGAAAACCAGCTTGTAACCAGAAAACTCAGGTACAAAGCAGGTCAAAACCACTCCAAAATTACTCAGAGGTCTCAAAGGCTGAAAACAACAGGTCAATTTTAATTGCTACAAATGGAAGTTATACATCAGAAAAAAAAAGGATGAACACAAGCAGGGCTGATTTCCAATTAATCACTGCTATAAAAAATTCCTGGGTAACCTACACTGTGGATAGACACAATCCTGGTCTAACAAGGAGAGAGTGTGGCATCTAGCACAGACTGTCTCCCATTTAAACATGAATTTTCAGCTTCTGATTTGCAGTCCATCCCTTAGGACAGTTTGGGTTGGTCTATGGACTTGCTAATTAGTGTTGGTGCCTACAAAGAAGGCCATCAGAGAAATGCAAGAAATGTCAGTGTTCAGCCACTGCTGATTTGATTCTTTTTATCAGATAGTTTCCCCTCACCCTCCTCAGTCTGCCAGCTTTCCAAGACCAGACATTTTAGTGGCCACTCTAGATTGGTGGTGGTGGTTTCATTTTGTTAATTTCCTTTTTCTTTGAGAAAAAATCCCAACAAATCACTGTTCAACACCATGACATCCAGACTAAATGCCTCTACTTGCTTCTGCTGCTTAAGGCATCTGTAAATAACTGATAAGGATTACTTATTTCTGCAGATGGCTTATGTTTTGGCAGAAGGAGGAAAACCCATCACCTCCGGCCCAAAGGAGGATTCTTAAGCAGAGGTTAGTCACTCCTGCTGCTCACGACTGCATGCTCAAGCCTTGGAGCTACTGCATCTCCATGGCTTGTGAATGGGCCAAAGCTTTTTTCTCACTGTGATAAATGTGCAGAACACCACACTAATTAGCTCAGTACACTGCTAATGTAAGATAGCATAAGTCTATCAAGTTCAACATGGCTAAATCCTTTACTCTCATTTGTGATGTGACTTACAAATAGGAGTAATAAATAACAGTCACCTGAATGCTAAATCTATCTCTCCCCTCAAAGAAGGGATCCTGTGCAGATAAAATATCCCTGGGTCATCTCCTCCATGTAAGGTGAACATTAGATCACAGAAGAATTAAGGCTCAAAAAGACCTCCAAGATCAAGTCCAACCTTTGACTGAACACCACCATGCCAACTAATCCATAGCACAAAGTGTTATGGCCAGTCATTTCTTGAACACTTCCAGGGATGGTGACTCCACCACCTCACTGGGCAGTCTGTTCCAATGCTTTGCCACCATTTTAGTGAAGAAACTCTTCTTGATGTCCAACCTAAACCTCCCCTGGCACAATGCAAGGCCATATCTTCTTGTCCTATTGCTGGCTGCCTGGGAGAAGAGACTGACCCCCACCTGGCTACACCCCCCTTTCAGGCAGCTGTAGGGAGTGATAAAGTCTACTCTGAGTCGTCTTTTCTTGAGGCTAAACACCCCCAGATCCCTCAGCTGCTCCACATGTGACTCACTCTCCAGACCCTCCAACCAGCTTATACTGGTTATACAGTATAAGCAGTTATCCCATGACTATGAAGAACTAGAGGAAAACAGGTAAATATAAAGTATATGTGGTCACAGCTTGGGCAAAGCAGCAGAGTGGACTGGCCTCTCAGTGCTAATGATCTCACCAACTTTCTTACAATGTTCATTTCGGGACACAAGTTTTCCCCAGGAGATATACATCATCTGGGTCAGGTCTCCAATGAGTAGATTTGCTTTGCCTTTGGGAAATAGAAAAATAGTTACATCATTTAGATCTTTTCAGTCTGCTCTGTAACTGCTTAGTTACTTCGCTGCTGCTCTCTGAGTTGCAGAAATGAAAGGAGAAAAGCCATAGCTTCTTTATTTAATTCCTTCCCTAAAAATGTTATCTTTCCGCCGTCCACTTCCCATCATTATTTTCAGTAATTTTTTATTTTAGATATTTAACAGAGATACAATACTACTTTCAGGTTCTGTTTGGTTTTTAAATATTAAAATACAGATGGCTCAGAAGCCTCATATGCTTAAACACACACCTATTCACTTATTTCAGATCGAGACAAAATACTTAGCAGAGAAGTAATCTACTGTTCCCTCTGTACCCTACTAAAAGAAAAAAAGCAAAAAAGTCAGTAAGGTATAGGTGAACATAAAATAATACAAAATTCTTAGCTGTCTAGCTCAGCAGCATGCAGGCAGTAAAACTGAAGGAAATCTCATTTGCCTGACATAACAGTCAATTATAGTAAGCAAGATTTAATGTTAAGTACTGCAGTCTGATTAATCAGCAGATATTCCTATCAGTGAAAATGGTGCTCTACAAGTTTCAAGTTTTAGTTCACTACACCACATTAAGCAAAAGGTGGGAAAGGTACAAAGGGAGACAGATTCATCTTTCGTGTAATTGCGCTGACTCCAAAAGCCGATTCCTTTCATTCTTGAAAAGGCTCTGACTTGATATCAAATCCATGCACACTCAAAGGGATTCTCCTGATCATCATTTCCCAGTAAGATATTGAAATGTTTTTGCTTTTTGAGTGTTTTCCCAATACATGTCTAAATGTATATAAAGTAATAAAATGAAGAAGACAAATGCTTCAAAACATTTTGGGTTAGGTTCAAATCTGAAGAGTCACACCTGAGGGCAAAACATACCACAGAAAGTACGTGGTAGGCTTGAAGCCCAGACCACCATCACGTCTGGAAAAGGTGCAGTACTTGGGGCGTTGTTTTCAGGAATGTCTGGCCTTGCCGTGCTCAGTAAAAGTCACAGCTACAGCTTCAGTTTGCTCTGCACTTCATTTGTAAGTGTATTCCACGTTTCCCTTAGTCATTGCATTTCAAAAATACAACCTTGCACAGATTTTTCTGGGTTAGTTTTGGTATTTTTGTTTGTTTGTGTTTTGAGTTTGTTTGTGGTAGTTTTTTGTTGTCTTTTGAGTTTGTTTGTTTGTGGGTTTTTTGTTGGTTTTGTTTTTATTTGCTTGTTTGGTTTTTGTTTTTTGTTTTCTTTGGTCTGGGTTTTTTATTTGTTTGAGTTTTATTTGGTTTTGTTTGTTGTGGGGTTTTTTTGCTTGTCTTACCCTCTCAGTTTAATAAATCACAGAATTTCTAACAGACACATTTTCTCCTTTATCAGCTTGATAGGCTGTTAAAAATAGCAGATACTTTCTGTTCTACTGTTTGAGAGTGGTAGGCTTAGAAAGTTTGAGGCATCTGGACTTTACTCACATACCTATTGCAGTCTATTGCTTGAAAATCAAGGCAAAAATAACAAAGTTTGGGACTGTTTCTCAATTTGACAAATCAAATCCTAGCTTCACTGTTGAGCTAGAATTTTTCTTCTAATCAACGTATGAAAGTCAGTTGTACCATTTTCTTTCTTTGTCACCCATCACATAGGGTTTCCTCAGAAAAGTTCTCATTTATCTCAGATAGTTTATCCAATAAAGCATGATGACTTCTTCAGAGATTATAAGTCTAATCTTCAGTAAGACTGACCACCCCTTATGAAAATTAATAGGTCTGTGCTTTCCTGCCTATCTCATCCTCACTCTTACTGCCCTCATGGAGGTAATGCGTAGAAATAAGTGACAACGCTGAAAGAAGTTTCAGTTCATTCAACTCCTGATCTCCTGAGATTGCAGAGCACAGAGAAAGATTCTGTAAGAAGACATCTGAATTCTATTTTTTTCTTCAATATCTTTGAAAGATACTCTAGTGATACGTTGTGATACAGGACTATCTAGTGAGCTTTCTTGATAGCTGTGAATGTATTTGACTACACAGATGTCCCCTATAATATAATGGAGCCATGGCATTACAGAAATGATGACTATAACCTTTTAATGCCTACCTGGGGAGATTGCCCTGCAGAGAGATGACATTCAACGGTCTAGGTCACAGGAGAAGGACATTCTCCTGTAGCTGCATCCCAAGACAAGATAAACTGGCCATGGGTCTGCATTTTGGGAGCAGAAGGAGGCGGGCTGCAGTCTCAATAATAGAAATGAGTTACAAAGACCAGCTCTGCTTCTTACGGAGGCCAGTGCAGGAAGCGTCGCTCTGCTAACACATCGGCAAGGGCAGTGGAGTTAGATTGTTGCTAGTTAAAGTCACAATACTGTATCTGTTGTATGATTCTAGTGACAACTACAGCTATGAAAGATGCCTTATACTTATCAATGTTTTACTGGAAGTCTTTTTATTGTGGATACCCCCATTGAGAAATAAACTCACGAAAAATATTTGGTAAACACTGTAAGCACTGACAAACCTCTGAAAATGCAGCACAGTTAGCAACACCACTATTAGGGAGGACCAATAATCATGTACCACATTTGACAAACTTATAACAAAGATGACATTACCCACCAATAAAATCTTCTCCTCTTAGATGTAAAGCTTACAACAACACCATAAAATGAACACTATAACCACTTCTTAAATAGAAACTACAACAGCACAGGATAGTGCAACTCTCTAGGCTAACCTAATGTCAAGGCCATGCCCTGCCAGGAAAAAAAATAAACAATAAAAAGAGAAAGGTTGTTATTTTGCTGTATTGGAATGGGTTAGTGGATAAAATGCTGGGGGTTTGGTTTTCATTTCCAGCTCTTTCCCAAACTTCTACAATATCAGCAGAGTTGTTTAGCCTTTATAGTCGCCACATGTAATTATTTTCCTACTTAGATGTCTTTAGCTTCATTATGGATGGCTGAATATGTTTGTGTCCCCTATAAAAGACAGCAGAGAAGGATGCAGAGCAGAATAACCATTGTGCTCCATACCATGAACATATCTGTTTACCTGATTGTGACACAGGTCTACAAGAACAGCACCCCATGCCAGCAAACAGCTTCTTTCTCCCAGGCTGTGTTTTAGAACAGTTTAACAAGAAGCCCATGGGACATTTCCCATACTTCAGTTTCTTTGTGCTAAGTAAGTCAGTTGTTTCTGTACATTTTCTTTCCACTCTCAGGTCTCAGTTTGTCCCTAGCTTCTCTTTGCAGCCTGACAGCTGCCATAGTTCTGCATAATCACAGAGCACAGAATAAGTATAAAACTGGCTCGAAGTCTAAACTCAATTTCCAAGTGCATCCTCTGGCACTTTTCTGAACAAGCCTTTTATTTTGTCTCCACCTTTTTCTCGCCCTCTCCTGCTTGGTTACAGGCTTGTCCTGTTTTCATGCAGATGTACAGGCACTGATTTTGGTAGCCATCCATTTGGTAGTATTGGTAAAATATAGCTGTATTTTGTATCATCTTGCAGTACCTTCAAAATCACATGTCAACAACAAGGTTAAAAATAAAAAAATAGCAGCAAAATATATTTGCCTCCTAGCTCAGCATTTTTTTCACCCTTTCCTGAGCTTCTTTGTGACTGAGGGCTGAGAAAAGTACGACTAGGCCATTTCAGGTCTTCTAGATAACTTTCTATAACACCTCCACTGCTTGTGCAGTTATTCAGGAGTTACTGCAGATCTCAGTTTCAGTAGGATTTGCAAGTCAATCCTCTATCTGTAAATCCCAGATGGCTCAGTGATTTTTAGCACAACTATTGATCTCTTCATTCATAGATACTGGCTTCTGGGCAAACACTCCCAGCTGCTTTCATCAACCCCACCTGACTGCCACTGGCAGAAAAGAGGACTTTGTGAACCCAGACACTACCCACTAATAATACTGCCACTTTGAGCAATAAAATTAGGCAGGAATAAGCATATGGTTTGCACGTTTGCCTACCTGATTACAAGGCTGCTGCCAGGCTCCCTCCCTTGCTCTGCAACAGCTGTGCTTTTGGCAGCTGAGCAACAGCCTTCCTAAGTGTCATGCTCTGAAAATGCACACGCTCTACACACACCCATCCAGCCTTGCCGTGCCAGACAGCCCCTTCTCCGCCGTCAGCCAGCCGAAAAACAAGTTGCAATTCAATGACCAGCTCCCGTATGAAAGGAAGATACAGAGGTCGGAACAATCAATGCAATTAAGCGTTCTGAAAACAGCACAAGGCTTTTTGTAAAATGGGAACAATTGGGTTTTATCTGCCCTTTCCCCTCCTCTCATATACTACCTATAAATCAAGAAGGACTTCGGAAAATTGCTGCATATTTGGTGCCAACTGCTCTGTCTTTCTCATTCTATCTTACACCACTGCAGAGCAGCCAGAATGCATTTGGGCTCCCTGGTGGTGCAGAAGGCAACTGGCAGAAGGCACAGCTCCTTACCTCTACAAGGTAGGGAATCATGCCTCCTCACTGAGACCTCTGAGGAAGGTGACAAGGAAAGAAGCCAAAGGTATAGCTACCCTTCCCTCCCCACCCATGCTCTTCCCTGCAGATCACTAAGCTTGCTACCATAAGTCAAGCCTCCACAAGGCTGTGGCACCAGTAGATTTTAAGTGAAGTGGCATGGTATTTTATACTACTGTGACTCGTTCACATTTTGAATGCTTTGTTACATGCAGTTTTGTCTCCTTCTGCAGGGAATTACTCAGCCAGGCAATCACATGGCCGCAGCAGCATAATTAGAGGATTCAAAGTGTGCTAAGCTCATCTGGAAATCATATGAGGTGGGGAGATAAACAAACTCAAATGACGACAAGGAACTACTATCTCTGTAAAAGTAGCAGCTTGTAACTTCCCCAGTGTGCACTCTCCCAGAACTTGCTGTCACAGAAAAACTCTATCAGTCACAGAGTAATGTAAACCCCACCTAAGTTTGAGAGGAACCCATCAGTACATGGAGTTCAAAATAAGCAGGCAAATGGGCTGCAACATGCGCTCAAGAAGGAAATAGGTACAGGGAAGAGGAGGATATATATGAATGCGAGTGTATCAGATTGGGGGTGGGGGCAGGCAGCAGTTTCAAAAGTAACAAAATATTGGAGAATTTTAAATTCAAATTCAGGTCCAATATAAGTCTTCTCCAAGGGTCAAGGAGAACACTTCAAAGTTTCATAAAGTTTAAAGGAATCTGATACAAATATTTACATATGAGATTTTGGGTTAGACCAGCTCCATCATAATGTTTGGGAAAGTATCATGTAGGACACAAGAAAATTAGGATGGTGGTGTTTATAAATGCAAGTGAAACACAGAGAGCTCTCTGACTTTTTCACAGTGGGATCAACAATGGAATTTGCACTTGATTTAAAACCTAGCCCACGATGGTTCTTTGTCTGCCCTGACTAAGCTTAAGGAACATTTCATTCATTGCTGTGGTACATATGAGTTGTGCATAATGAGAGACTCTGCACCTAATGACTTGGATATGCCATCTCTATGGCCAGGTGTGGTGCTAGGATGTGAGGCCCAACAAAAAGATCCCCATTTCCGGCGGATGCTGTCCATGTGGTTAGGCATATTCCTTAGGGTTCCTTAAATCCTCAGTAACAGATATGCTTTCTTCCTTCAGCTGATAAACTGCTTCTAGATGACTTTCAACTTCTTTCACAAACTGCCTGTCATATTCCTTTCCTGATCACACTTTTGCTTATTATTTATTTTCTTTCTATTTAACTTGTGTAATGAGGTAGCCACATTGATTTTTACCACTTCACTGATTTTGCAGTGTAATGTGACAGATTTGTGTAATTGTTACTTCCTTTTTCCCAGCATTTCCCTTCCCTCATGCCCCGCACCAAGTATGTATAGCTACCAGCAGCCTTGTCTCTGCAGTCAACTTCCTGCATAGCACAGCTCTTGTCTGTAATTCTCCTTATAGCAGGGCTATTACCGATGCTTCCAAAATGCATGCAAAGAGACAGCCAAAGACCAGAATCTTCATGGAAGAGGCACTGACAGATGTGTGCAGATCCGCAGTGGGAATGGGCAGCTCCTCAGGTCTGTGATATGTGTCCTGAAACTTTCCTTTGGATCCAATCCAGCCTGAAGCACTTTAAAATATAAATCTTTCAGCTTTCCAAAGTGCTTCCCCAATCACTATGTACTTCCACCCTCACTGAGGAGGGAGCTGAGGAGTGGCAGACAGCTGTCACCACAGAATCACAGAATATGCTGAGTTGGAAGGGGTCCACAAGGATCATCAACTCCAATTCCTGGCCGTGCACAGGACACCCCAAGAATCACACCATGTGCCCAAGGGCACTGTCCAAATGCTTCTTGAACTCTGTCAGGCTTGGTGCTGTGACCACCTTCCCTGGGGAGCCTCTTCTAGTGCCCAACCAACCTCTGGGGGAAGAACCTTCCTGATATTCAACCTAAACCTTCCCTGAGACAACTTCAGGCCATTCCCTTGGGTCCTGGACACCACAGGGAAGAGATCAGTGTCTGCTCCTCCTCCTCAGGAGGCCTCCCCTCAGTCTCCACTTTTCCAGGCTGAATAGACCAAGTGGCCTCAGCTGCTCCTCATACCTCAAGCCTCAGCTTCCCCTCAAGGCCCTCCTTGTTGGCCTCCTTTGGATGATCTGTAATAGCTTCATATCATGCACAGGAAAATAAGCTCAGGAGAAAGAGCTATTAAAAAGACAGGTGCATACCTGCCCCTGCCATATATGTGAGTATTTTGCTCATTCTGAGCTGGTCATGTTTGTGGACACAGTGATACAAATGTGCCTGATCTTGCAGGACACAGCAATCATGCAGGGGCCTCGCTGTCTTTTGGGATTGATACATCTTTTTTTCTCTCTGAAAACCTTTCCACTTTGGGAATGACACCATGCTGACACTCTTGTCTCTTCAGCAAATTGCCCTTTCCTTACCCATTCCACTTATCCCCTGAAAAACACAATCAGGAACCCTACAGGAAGTTAATATTCGCAACAAAAATAGAAAAAAGAAAATGCTGTTGAAGTCCACTTGCATTGCTGAATATTTTAATGTGAGTCCCCAAACGTAGAGGGTATTCTGTGACAGGGTGTATTTGGTATTGGACTCTAATCTGAATGAAAACCGGCTGAAAGAAAAGCTGTCAGAATATACTGACTACTGTGATTTTACTGTCCTAAAACTATCAGCCTCTGGAAGGGACATACAGTACTTGCTTAACTTTGTATCACTTTTCAGCAGAAACCTTTACAATAAAGAGAAAAAAGGGAGCTTAAAACCAGAGTAAAGTCCATCCAGTGGAGATCTGGATCAAAATCTGTTACCTGTCTTGTGAAAAAGACAGCAGTGTCTTTTTCTTTCTTATCACTAGATGATCAGGAAGCAGCAAGTCAAGTGGAGTGGTGATATTGAGTACTCTCTGAACAGTTTAGGAAAGCAATACCTAATGGTCATCTCATGAACATCCTTAATAATCAGACACAAAAGCATCACAGAGCTTCATCTTGAACTATCTGTGCTTGTCTGCTCCAGTAAAGAGTTCTCCCCTTGATGGAATTTTCCAGTCTCCAGCCTCATCTACGTGGTGACCCAGGTTAGTTGCTTGTAACAATAGCTTGTGGACTTTCATTAAGGGGATCCACATTTACTGAAGAATCAGGTGCTTTCTCTTGCTAGTTTCATCATGTGCAGTGTAAAAAAAACCCCAAAAATCCAGATCTTAGATTTTAGTATTTTAAACCCACTAAGAAATATGGAATAGCATTCTCTGCAACTGTTCTTTGATTTGCTATATGTGGTTGGTCTATTCTTTTTACTTTCTGTGCTTTAAAAGTAAGCCTCATCAAATTTGTGATTCTAGGATATTCACTTAATATGAGGAGCTGGGAGCCCATGAGAAACCATGAAGTTGTGGTGCTGTGTTCCACACAGAAAGTCTGAACATTTTGGGTAGCCATCAATCCTTGGTGCAGCTCCACCAGGTTCACTGAACTCAGTACAGTGTGCCCAACCCAACTGCCATTTGTTTCTGCTTGGTAGAGATAAATATGAAAAAAATCTCATTTCATCAAAATTGTAAAAAAGCTTTAAGACCTATCAAAGTGGGAAATGGGCAAAGCTATCTTGTGCCAAACACAACATAAATGTGAAACAGAGACAGCAATACATTATTCTAGTTTTGCTAGACTGGTTTATTTTTAAATGCTGTATCTCTGTGAAGCATGTCTATCAAATTATTTTTTCTTTCCTCTGTATAATACATGAAAAATGCCAAAACACCAACAAATCCAAAACCTTGTCTACTTCAAAGTCCCTAGAAATAACGTGAATGCCTAGCAGAATTTTAATGACAAAGAGAGATTTACTGCAGATTAATTTGATTAAGTATCACTAAATAATGAAGCATTTCAGAGGACTGAAAGATACTGGGGGTTTCTGAATTCAGTCTTTTGTCTGTAATATTTTGAGCAATTTATTAATAAAGTTCATATTATGTAGGATTTCACAGAGGCAAATTAAATGCATGTTGTTATAAAAAAATGTCCACAATATAAATATTCCTAGCATAAAAATGTGGTATTTCAGAAAAAAAATCACAAAACAAAAATGCTTTAGAAACAATAATAATACTTTTTTAGCATACATCATTTTCCAAAACATTCAACAGAAAGCATAGAAAATTAATCCTTACAACACTCCTTTGAAATTCAGAGATAAGTAATTCTTCTTTTACAGATAAGGCCCACTGAGGAAGGATAGTAAAACTGTTTGGCTAAAGACATAGGGAAAGCTAAAGCTAAGAGTTAAAGGAGTACTAACAGATAACATGTTTCCAGACCCACATCTTACATTCTTCTTAATGAATAACCCATCATTTTAAAAAATAAGGACGTTATTGAATATTATTATATTGAAAGGCCACATAATTTTGCAAGAAGCAAAATAACTCTGTGCCTATGTGAAGAATAAGTACATAGTTCAATCATAAATTTGCATAACACCCTTTTTAATACACAGACAGCTGTACTAGGGGAAAAATACAGTCAGAAAAGTTAGGCTTTACAATGTATGAGTCTCTCCCACCCAATCAATCTGGATGTTGTCTGCTCCAGTAAAGAGTTCTCCCCTCGACGAGCCATAACAAAAGCAGGAGAATGAAAATTGCTGGTCCTCAGTATCCTTTAAGAGAAGGGTGACAAATGTGACCAACAGCTCTGTCAACCACTATATAAAAAGACAGGCTGTAGACTCACGAGGGCCAGAGCAAGTGGCATTCATTAAAAGCATGAGATTAAAAATATGATGAGATTTGGCTTTAAAGTCAAATCTAAATGCAGTGGTAGAAAAGCAGTTAAAGCCATAGAGAGGATTCATTACTTCATGGGTATCTCCATAACTTTGTAAGGAATTCTGGCCAGCACCTCAAGTCAAATTTAACCCTTTGTAGATCTGCTGACTTGTGTGGAATCTTCACTGAACAAAATTCTTAAAAAACTAGGATAGCTACCTAAAGCTCTTTGTAGTGAAAGGAATTTCAAGAAAATCTACATTACCCTAACAGTGAATCTTAATATAGACTAGATTAATTTGTTCTTATCTCACTGAAGGTCTGGAACTAACTATGAAAAAACTCATATTAAACTTTCTCACCTTATCTGGCAAGTAGTTCCACAGGATTTGGGGCTGTCAAGGTAGTGAATGAATGAGAGAATGGCTAAGCAGGATTACCATGACACAGTAACATAAAGGTGAATATACTGGTTATCTGAAGCATCTCAAATGACACTACTGGTGGTTTTCACATCCTTCTCTCTCAGATCCTTTCAAGGTATGTGTATTTTTAGAATTTGCTGCATGTTAAAGAAGAAAGGTTTTAAATGGGATCAAGAGTAAAACAGAGCAACTGAAGAGAGGTGCTCATGCTTTTGAATGGTGGCAATCCAACCCAGTGGAAATTACCTACTTCAAATGGCAATGGTAACAGGTGAGAATGGGAAATGAAACGGTCAATACAGTGTAGAGACAATACCATGAAGGGCCCACATTTTGCCTAATACAGCTCCCCTGAAGTGAAACAGAATAGAATTTTATTCTATTCCTAGGAATAGAATGGAACAGACTATTTTAGCTGGAAGGGACCTAAAATGATCATTTTAGGATGTCAAATTGCCTGGCCATTTCAGGGCTGACCAAAAGTTAAAGCATGCTGTTAAGGGCACTGACCAAATGCCCCGTAAACACTGACAGGCTGGGAGCATTGACCACCCCTCTAGGAAGGTCAATGGCTTCCTCTAGGAAGCCTTTTCCAAGGTTTCACCACCCTCCCAGTAAGGAATTGCTTCCTAATGCCCAGTCTAAATCTCCCCTGGTGCAGCTTGGAACCATTCCCACACATCCTATCATCACATCCCAGGGAGTAGAGCTCGGCACCTCCCTCCCCCCTTCCCCTCCTCATGAAGCTGCAGAGAACAATGAGGTCACCCCTCAGCCTCCTTTTCTCCAAGTTAGACAAGCTCAAAGTCCTCAGCTGCTCCTCACAGGACTTGCTTCCAGCCCTGTCACCACCCTTGCTGCCCTCCTCTGGTACCTTCAGGGATCTTTGTGACCTTCTTAAATGGTGTGTCCAGACCTGCACAGAGTGCTCAGGGTGAGGCTGCTGCAGTGGGGTAATCTGAGGTTTGCCCTTGGGGCTGCCAGGGCACACGATGGCTCACAGGGAGCTGCTGCCCACCAGCACTCCCACATCCCTCTCCACAGGGCTGCTCTCCAGCCATTCCTCCCCTAGTTCATACCTGTGCCCATGATACTCCACTCCAGGAGCCAGATCCAGCATTTGGACTTGTTAAATTTCATCCCACAGATGACTGCCCAGTGCTCCACTCTATCCCACTGCAAGGACTCTTGTCTGCCAAGAGAGTCAGCAGCACCTCCCTGTTTCATACCATCAGCAGACCTGCTAATGGGGCATTCAGTTCCTGCCTCCAGGTCACTGAGAGATATTTTGAACAGCACTGGCCCTAGAACTGATCCTGAGGAACACCACTGGTGACCGGTCACCAGACAGATGTAGCCTCATTAACCAAAACCCTTTGCATCCTGCTGTGCAGCCAGTTCTTCAGTGCATACCACTCATTCCAGAGATGGGCAACTTGTTCAGAAGGGATGGTATCAAAAGCCTTACAACAGTCCAGAAAACTGCATCTGCCATCTTCCTTCCACACACCAGGCAGGTGATCTTATTGCAGAAGGATATCAAACTAGTGAAATGGGACTTTCCTTTTGTGAATTCGTGTTTTGTTTTTGATTGCTGCATTGGTCTTTAAATGCCCTTCAGTACAATCCAGTTTAATCTTCTCCATAGTTCTTCCAGAAACTGAAGTTAGACTAGCAGGTCTGTAGTTGCCTGGGTCTTCCCTCACGCCCTCATTGCATATAGGGCAACTTCTATTCTAGGCAAGATCAGGGAGAGGAGCTGCATAATGCACATGTCTACAAAGCACACAGCCTCGTGTGCTAGGGAATGCTCTGTCCTGAGGGCCTAGGAAGCCACAAAGACATGTAAGACTCCCATATGGGTTTTAGGTTCTGTGCTCTGTGTGGCACCTTAATATTCAGTACCTACATACAGCTCATGCCTCTGGGGAGAACTGCTTGTGAACTGTGGCCTAAGCCTGACAAAGAGCTGCTGGCATTAAAAGGATCATGGAATTAGGTGGGTGCACAGCAAAATTACTGTTCTCTAAGGTTTTTGTTTTTTTTAAAGAACTGACAGAGACCAAACAAGTAATTTCTTCTAACCACCCATTTGAGAAGATTTTCAGAAGACATATGCAGAAGATGGCTCACTTTAACCATTCTGAGCTTCTTAAATACAGAAAGTACCTGAGGACATCTAGGTTGTTCGTGAAAAATGTTTGTGAAAACAATTTTTTTATTCCTTCTAGCAAATTCATGAACAGAATCTACAAAAGCCAAAAACCAACCATTAATTGGTCAAAAATAGGTATCTGAGCATATAAATGGGAGATTTTGGAAAGCCGGTTTGTGGAAATGTCCTGCTTTTGCAACAGCTAGAACCAATGGAAATGTATTTGAGCATTGCACTGGCTGAGTTTGTTGTCACAAACAAACCCAAAGGGCTGGATCTGAACTCCAGTTTCAGAAGGTGTGGATTTGACTAATACATTAGAGTATTATATCCAGAGCCTGCATCTGAGCCTATAAATCTGTATGCAGAGGGGGAGATGTAAGCACGTATGTGGGGTTTTGAAAAAAGCCTGCAGGCTCCTCTACCATTTTGCTCAGTTGAATTTAACTCCCTAGAGCAAAATCTATTTCCTAGTACACTTGCTATATCCATTGTATGTATACCTTAAACTGTGTTGAACTATCTGAAATGGTCATAAGTAATCTCCACGATTGTCAGGGTAACATCAAGCAGATGCTTTTCATCATCCTACCAAAGAGCCATCTAAAATACTCATCTCTGCAATGAATAACTACACTGCCACTTAAAATAATTTACTGTATCAGCAAAGAACTGGGAAACCATCAAGATTAATAATCATTAAAAAATCCTGTCCAGCTATGTGCTGTGGATTGTGAAAAAGATCTAAAAATGTTAAAAAAAGAGTAAGCCTTAAGACACTAGGTAGAAGAAGCTGAACTAGCAATTGACACTACCAAGTAGAAAATGAAAATTTTGATCTTTTAGAACCAAGATCTGAACTGCATTTATTTAATAATAAATAAATTTAATATATAATAATTTATTATTATAAATTATTACTGCAGCATTTTTAATACATCTTTGTTTTCTAACTTTTCAGAGAAATGCTTTTATTCTCTTATGCAACATGTGAGAGAGCACAGACTCAGTACTTGCAAAGAGTTAATGAGAAAAACCCTCAATACTTGTACACTTCAAAAGTGATGCTTAAAAGAATCCACACAATTTTTTTCCACAGTAAATACAAAAACCTGTCACAATACCAAGAGCTCACCTAGTGTAAATACAATATAGAGGATCCAATTCATGTTGGAGGTATCAACTTTATAAATATCTTCCTCTTATGTGTTTATGGACCACTTCAAGGACATGAATACTGCTTTTGGGTCTGAAAAGTGGGAGATGAGGTTCCTCTTTTGTCCTGCTCTACCATATTCTCCTTTGGTCTGTACACCTTTGACCTGCAGTCACACTCTTTAAGTTGTATGAAGCCACACTATCCATGCAGTCTGGGGGATGAAAGGATTGAGAGCAGCTCTGCAAATGACTTTAGGGGTGCTGGTAACTAAAATACTAGATATGAACTGACAATATATACTCACAGCCCTGAAAGAATCAAACAGCATCCTGGGCTGCATCTAAAGCAGCATGGCCAGGTGGTTGAGGGAGAGGATTCTGTCCCTCTCCTCTTCTCTGGTGAGACTTGGAGTGCTGCATCCAGATCCAGGGCCCTCAACACAAGAAAAACCTGGACCTGCTGGAGCAAACCCAGAGGCCACAAAAAATCATCAGAGGGCTCAAGTACGTCTCCTATGAAGACAGGCTGGGAGAGCTGGACTTGTTCAGCCTGGAAAAGAGAAGGCCTTGGGGACACCTAAAAGGGGCTTATAAGAAAGATAGGGGCAGACATTTTTGTAGGGCCTGTAGTGGTAGGCATGGATTCACCAAGGACCTGGGGGCCTTGGTGCGTGACAAGTTGACCATGAGATGACAGTGTGCCATTGTGGCCAGGAGGACCAATGGTATCCTGGGGTACATGGGGAAAAGTGTGGCCATCAGGTTGAGGGTACTGATCTTCCCCCTCTACTTGGCTAGTGAGGTCACATCTGGAGTGCTGTGTCCCTGGGCTCCTCAGTGCAAGAGAGACAGTGAGCTCCCGGAGAGAGTCCAGTGGAGGGACACAAAGATGATTTGGGGTCTGGAGCATCTCTCTCTGAGGAAAGACTGAGGGAGCTGGGGATTTTAGTCTCGAGAAGACTGAGAGGGGATCCTGTTAAATATCAAATATATCTCATGTAAATTATCTCAGAGGCAGGTACCAGGAGGATGGTGCCCAGTGACAAGATGAGGAGCAATGGCCATAAACTGAAACATGAGGAGTTTCACTTCAACATGAGGAAAAATTTCTTTACATTGAGGGTGGCAGAGCACAGGAGCAGGTTGCCCAGGGATTTTGTGGAGTCGCCCTTTACAGAGACATTAAAAACCCCTGTGGACACGTTCCTATGACACCTGCTCTAGATGACCCTGCCTTGACAGGGGGTTGGATTAGATGATCTCCAGAGGTCCCTTCCAACCCCAACCATTCTGTGATTCTATAAATCTAAGGACAGGTTTGATGGCAATCTGAATGACTTAATCTAGTTGAAGATGTCCTTGCCTATTATTGCAGGGTGGTTAGACTAGAAGAGCTTTAAAGGTTCCTTCCAACCCAAAGCATTCTATGACTCAATGGACCCTTGTTTGTGTGTTGAAAGTCATCCAACCTCCCTTATTGCTATGTACAATCAGACAGAGCACAATCCAGAAACTACTGCTGTAATTATTTTGAAATACTGTGTCAAAAAGCATTTATTGCTCCAATGTCAGTGGGACTGTAGTCATCACAGCAAGGATCCCTCTCAGGAATAGTACAGCACTTTGGAAAATGTCAAAGCTGACTAGCTTGACCTGCACTCAGACATCACAAATTTGTCCATAAATTTTTCCACCTTTGCAACGTAACAAGACCATCTTGTCTGTATCCTAGCAGTCACCAGCATCTTTGTTTTTGGTTTCTTAAGCTTATTCAAAGAAATCAAATAAAAAAATCCAAAACTAAATGGAACTCACACAAAAAAGGGCAGTCAGCTAAATTCAGCTTCAGAGCTGATGTCTAATATGTCAGTTCAGTGACAACACATATGAATAATTCCCAAAGTGTCAATGAAAAGAAGTCGCATCTCTACAGGAGGTGCAAGAAGGTGCTCTAGAAACCTCCCTGCAGGGGTTTCCATAGGATTTTATTCTGCACTGAAGGGAGATTTCATATGATGCTGAACTGTGTGATGCACCAGTAGCTGCTGTAGAAGAAACCAAAGCTCCTTGTGCACCAGCCCTCTCCAGTTACATCCCAGTCTGGAACCAGAGAAGTCACAATTATTAAGGACAAGAGAGAATGAAAATTAAAACAACCAGCCAACTGGATAAATCAAACAAAACAAGAATTTGAGATGTACCAAATTTCTGATTTAAAAAACAGTAACAGTAAGGACTTTGACCTTTGAAGTCTTGTCTTAAAGAAGTTTCTTGCCTGGCAACCTTGCCATACACTTGCACATCCAGACACAAGAGGAATATAGACTCTCAAATCCTTTAGAGAAGTCCTCAGAAACACTTAAAAGTCAAGGAAGAGTAGTGAGTTATTTGGGTCTTTTGGCAAAGCTTCAACCAGTTTATAGCCCCAGCTCCCAATCTCCATCCTCTTGCAAGCATTCACGACTGAGAGCTCTGTACTCAATGAGATTGATTCTGCAGCCACGTCAACCCAAAGAATCACCTTCCTTCCCTCCCTCACAGCAAAACTTCAGCTTTATGAATTCCTGTACTCATTGCCACAGGATCCCTTTGTTTCTCATAAAACAGTATTGTTTTTTTTTTTTAGCAGCAGAAGTGATGCATAGTCCAATGTGATTGTTAAAATTGGGTAACAGAAAATTATCATACCACAGTACTTGGAGGAAGAAAAACATATCAAGAAAAGTCTCTCCTTTTTCATTCAGAGAGAAATAAAATTAAGGGACTACAAAGGAAACCACATCAAAAAGGTTTCAGGTTCTGAACTGTGCTTTAAAGGGCCATATGGTGGATTGTCCAGTTAAGACAGAGAGAAGTTGAAGTACCCTCATAGCAGTGGATGGAGAGTTCACAGCAACAAAACCATGATTTTTTTAAATCTTGAAATCTCTATAGCACTGCAAGCTGTAGCCTTGGACTCAGCAATCCTTTGTGTTCTTTTGGTTAGCACTTCAGACAGCCTCATGAGGATGTAATTCTTTATATCTGTGCTCCATAGAGTCTGCATTTCAGGAAAGCCTCTTTCTGCAGCTAGCATTAAACATCCAGGCCCTATCTTGGAGACACTGGGTTTTTTGGAAGTCTGCATTGTGGTTGACAGCAAGTCCCAGACTTTCCTGCTGTGGAGCATCTTTCACAATGAAAGGCTTCCCCTAGCCAGCACTTAGCAGAACTGCATCTGAAGAATATTGGAGCATCATTTCTTCCCATGTTTAATGTGTAAATGTATCACTGATTGGAGCCCAGGGGGTATAGACATAGCACTAATTTCAACTTGTGGAGGTTTCTCATGAATGTTTTTGTTGTGCCACAGAAGACAAAAATCAGTATTCCATTTCCCAAACCCCAATTCTATGTTAAAAAAGGTGTTTTGCATTAGTGAATCTAGGCAATTCAGGAAAAAAAAAAAGAAAAGAAAGAGGGACTGTGGGCCAGGATTTTCTCGTGCACATCTGTATTTCCTTGCTTATCAACACATGTTTAAGGCAAGTGATGCTCTTCTTCCCCCAGTCAGGAGGGCCATGGAGTCCACTCTTCTCCTGTGGGCCCTTCATCCTCACCCTCAGCTGAAAGGATAAATTGTTGCCTAAACAAGAGGCACTCACTGAGGATGGAGCTGCTGAGAGCTGGGGAACCAGCACTGCCAGTGTTCCACACTCTCAGCTCCTTTAAAAGGCAGACCACAGAATGCTGACAAACCAGGCAAAGGAAGTCTGAGACATTTCCAGCAAAAGTTCACTTGCTTTCTTTTCTGTTTTGAATTCTGTCCAAAGAACATTGTAATTTCTTGTCTGCTTTGAATTCTTTCCAAAGAACATTGTAATCATTGTCATTCTGATGAATCAGCTTTTGCAGGTAGGAAAAAAGGAACCATTTTGCTGGAGAGCTTCTCACTAGTCCATCATGAGGCCATGAACTTGGGATGCTTCCAGTTGGTACTACTTTTAACAAAAGTCAGTAAAACATTTTGCCCTCTGGCTAAATCGTGTATTGGATATTTCACATATCAAGAATGAAAACCCAGAGTGGTGTAAGAGTTTTTTTTGGGAATTACTCATCCTATTTTATGTACAAGGTAAAAGATTGACTGACACAATTTTAGAAGCACCTAAAAGTGCAACTTTCCCACATATAAGACTCCTATAGTTGTCAGACCTGATACCTTACATTTTGCTATAAAGCGTACTGCAGTGTTGTAAATCCTGGGACTAGATCAGAAGGACTGAGAGACAGCAGACCTTAAATCTGTCATCAGCAAGAAAAACTGCCACCTAAGTTCTAAGGACCCAGAGAAGTACATTTTTAGCTCTCTTATAAATTAATTGGGCAACTTTGTGCAAGTCACTTTACCTTTCTCTCAGCAAGCACTTCCCTTCATCTCCTTGGCAATCTTGCCTATTTAGATTGCAAGATTTTTAGAGGAAGGACTGTGCTTGCACTACGGATACTTAAAGAGGCTCCAGATTGCCAGAACTTCTATGTTTAATTGTAATATTACCAGTGCAGTTACTGAAAACATAACCATATGCTATTCTATGTGCACTTAAGCACAGTGGTGCCATCTATCAGGTAAAGAAAAACAGTTGTCTCTTGTTTTCTCTAATAGAGTGTGCAGACTCTTAAAACCAAATTCTCTATTTACAACTGTAATAAATATCAGGAAAAAAAATTTTAGGACCATAAGAGTCCATGCTTCAAAATCTCATGGCAGTCACTGTTTAACAGGGAGAAATTTCCCTGAAAGACTTTTTCTGGAATCTACTATACAAACGTTTTGTGAAAAAATGAAGTTATTTTAAATATTAACTCTACACTGTTCAAAAAGTATGTGGTTTCATAGAAGAATATCAAAACTGACCTCAACTGCCCAACATATTTTTGTGAATCTGAATCACTGCACAACAGTGGCACTAAGACATGTGACATGTCCAGATCATATCTGATATGAAGGAGATTATTTCCAGGACCCAACTGGAAACTC
Source organism: Parus major (assembly GCF_001522545.3). Taxonomy (NCBI): domain Eukaryota; kingdom Metazoa; phylum Chordata; class Aves; order Passeriformes; family Paridae; genus Parus; species Parus major. The sequence continues at coordinate 62,856,565 of NC_031769.1, forward strand.
CTAAGGGGTGCTGCACAGAGGGGCTGAAGAACAGGTACACATCTAACAAAGGAAGCTGGAAAGGCTGCAGGAGTAATGGGCTACTTTTTTTCACATGACTGCAGCCTAATCTTGGGCACAGAACCTGCTTCTGATCATCTCAACATCTTGTGGGGATCTTCCAGCAGAGTCCATGTCCAAGTAAGAATCAGACTTTGCCCCACTTGTTTTGTAGGATGAGTAAAGCTCAAACGTGCTCAAACACAGCAAAAAACCCCCAAAAACCCACAGTGCAAGCCAGCTTCTTTGTTTGCAAGCATGTTTCTACACAAACTTAATAAAGCTGTAACTTCTGTACATTCCTTCATATCCAGTCAAAAATCAAAACATAACAAGAGCCTTTATCCTTTTTTTTTAATTCACTTAAATTAATTAAAGCTTATTTAGTAGAGTGAGAGGTTAAGATGTCATTATCTTGCTTCGATATTTGCTCGATGAGTGAAGTTTATAAAAATGCAAACCAAACATTTCAGTTGTTCCATAGCAGCTCTGATTGAAAAATTTGTTCAGCAAAATTAAATTAATCATTATAGGTATATTCCCTTTTTTGTTTTGGTCCACTGTCCTATCATGTATGCCTTTTGGAACATCTTATCATAGGGATAAATATAATGAACTCTGGCTGCTTTACAGATGAATTATATCCCAATTAAAATTTTAGCTCAGAAATGTCTAATGGCTCTTCCTTCTTGTAACCTGAGTGTAAGTTTAAGGTTTGGCTTTGAGGATAATCATTTAGTTTTACAGCACAGTGATGTCAATTAAAGAGATTTGCTTCACACTGAATATAGAGCTCCAAAGTCTCAAACTACTAATGATAAAAAGATCTGTAAGCCTTCCTAGAAGTGGAATGAATGTTGCCTTTTGGAAATGCACAGTGCTTGATTAAATATGATGGTTTAAACCTAATTAAACCACTCATCACACTCCCGAGGGCCTGTATATCCTATAAAGAATTCAATTGGACTCCTTGGGTAAGAGAAAGAACTCACTTGGTTATGCCTCTGCCTGTTTTACGTTTTACCAAATCCATGCTCTGCTAAATGCACCCACCCTTGTATATTAGTTTTAAAAGGATTCAGGGTTTTTTAATAAAAATCAACTGAATTATTCCTACCATTTCTCTCTTGAATTATTTATCTTCTGAATTATTTCCATGATGAATTTCTTTCTTTCTTGCAAATCCAGTTTAGTGCTCATAAAATATATGTCCCGAATGGGTATACTAACCATCTGCCAGCATGTAGGCCTGTCCTAGAAAAAATATGTGAATATGTGTTCCTGAATTTCACCAACAACCAAATAATATAAAAGCAGTGCTATCTGACTATCTAACCATTCAAAAAACCTTCTCATCTATGAGTTTTTTCTGAGTGATGTGCACCGGCATTCAGCATGAGCACCAAACATGAGGATATGTTTGGCACAAGAAAATGGTCAAAGATGCTAAATAAACATTGAAAATATGTAGACTATCTAACATGCATTTGTTGCATCCTACTGTGCATAAAGCTTATGAATTGTGAAGAGACTTGCAATCTTTTTTTATTTTCTTTGATCTTAAATTTGTGATCAGACCTATACTTGTGTTAAACGTGGGTACAAATCCTCTTTCTCTGTCTCAGTCAATTAACATGAAACACCTTTTTACTTGCAGTGTTTTCTGGTGTTGAACTGAAATCCTTAGAACCATTTACAATGAATTATTTTGTGCATTCAAATGACTACACAACAGAGCGCAAAGGGACTAAATCTCTGCAAAAGCCTTAGCTAGTCACCAGTGCTCAGCGAGGAGCAGCAGTACAGCAGCGTTCACAGCAGCACCTGTGGTGTGGAAACTGCATTTGTGCAGAACATGACTTACCTGCTTGGGCTGTTCACACCCTGCATGAGGAAGTTAAATACTTGTCTGTGCTTATACCTACCAGAGCAATACTTGTCTATATGTACCTAGAAGCTAGAGTCCTCTTATCTAAACACAATCAAGATCTCTGGGCATTGCTGTTCTTTTGCTTTCTTTGCATCTCAGTGTTATTCATTACTTAACACCTCCAAGCACAGAAATTCTGTATGTAATAATTATGTGCATCCTCTTCACTGTATTGCCGTTACAGATCTTGGCACTAATCACACAGAACAGTGTAACATTACTTAACGGATGTTGCCCCCTAGCAGATAACAAAGAATTACAAGTGTTGCCTGTCAGCAAACAGCTTTTGTCTTAAGAAAATCTGGTAAGTTAACTCAATATTGCTTATTGAGACTAATAATAAAAACCATTATCTTGAGGACGATTTCTTTACAGATATGAATGCATGTGCTCAAGGAAAGAGAAATGCTATTAATGCTCACTGCTACCTTGGGCCACGAGGGATTTAACATTCTCCTAGGGGAATCCAAGGCCTGGTTAAATACAGAGATATAGACACGGTCAGGGTTTGGGTGTGTAGAGACTTACAGTTCCACAGCCAAGCTTACTGCAGCCAAGCTGCAGCTCTCCTGTGACTCCCCCAGGAAATGGGAGCTCTCTGGAGGTCCAAGCTCATGGAAGCAGGACCAGATTTTATTGAGGGGAAAATAAGAAAGCAGGTACACAAAACAAAGCCTCTGTCCCAAGAATTGTAAGGATAGTCCTGAAAATGTGATCCCTTATATCTCAAACTCCAGAGCAAAAGTACAATGCACTGAAAATTTAATTTAAAAATACCTCAGGAAGTTTTATTTTCTTTTGGGGCATGTCTCATGATTTCGAGCTCCTGCTTCTGACACTGCTACTGGAATCATCAGAGAGCTCTGATCACAGCCAGGTGCAAGCCTGAGACTCACTGGAGGCAGTGGCAGAAGAGAGGAGGGAAAATCATAGATAGAAAAGAAAAATGATGACCTGCTTAACACTTTTGAATCCCAATAAGAAAGAGAGCAGAAGAAAATTCTCCTTTGCAGCCTTTCCAAAATTTGTATTGGTGAGTGCTTAATAACTTTATTAGGCCACACAAAACATTATTTTTTTCTCAAAATGAAAGGAATACTTTGAATTTGCATCTTCATCTTTTTGTTTTTCCATCTCTTTAACTTTAATTACCACTTAACAGATGCTAGTTGATTTTTGTTATCATCAGCTTTTTATTATTACTTGATATTATACTGTATCAGCATTAGTAGGACCCAAATCTTCCACAATCATTCAGTTTTACCAAGTGCTGCATTTACTGGAAAATACATGAAAACATTAGTGATGAGAAGAGTGTGTGGACTATTGGAGCCGTGTTTGCCAGACTGCCACCTGGAGTTCACGTTTGTCTCCTGCCACCAGATGTCAGTGCTAAAAAATCTAAGTGTGGAACACCAGCACGGAGTGGCACTTCCAAACCATGCAGAGGTGGGCAACAACATATCTAGGCTTGAAACCTCAGCATCAACGAAAAACAGCCATGGATCACACTGTAAACAAATTTCCTTTCATGTGCTGAGGTGGTGGTGCTACGCTTGCCCATGTTCTAGGGGTTTTGTTGAGTTTGGCTCACTTTGCTCAACTTTCAGTTCAGGGTTATTGATCTGAGGAAATTTGCTTATTGAAAAAAACGAATTGCTTTTATGTTGAGATAAGAGAAATAAAACATAAGCAAAACAAAAGCTGATGTAAAATTATAGAAGATGGTTTCTTTTCGGGGGAGAATAACAAGAAATTCCATGAAGTATTTTGTTCTTAGCTACTACCCCTTGGAGCTGGGAATTACAGAAACCACCATCTTTTGGACAGTTTTGTAACCTGGTCCCAGATTCCTGTTTCCTGTGATCAGAGACATTTGTGAGATCCCCCAAACAAGCAGCTGAGTTTTTATGAGGGAGAGAGAGACAACAGTACACCAAGCACTACTCTTTGGTGGGGAAGCACTCTGAAGACCCAACTACCATACCTGTCAGCCATAGCCAAGATGATCTGTCCCTGAATGTTGAGCTTATTTTCCCTTCTGGGCTCAGAGAATCTAGGCAGGTCTCTTTCCCCTGATCCTCATCAGGAGAAATGAACTGACCACCACTCTACCATAAGGGACAAAAACCCTTGTGAAGAGACACATAAAACCATCTGAACACTCACACAACTCACCCAGGGTGGCAGTGGCAGAGTTCCTGCCTGCCTTTCACAGCTCAGCAGAGGACACCACCTCTCTCCCTTCATCTCTGCCTTCAGCAGTGGGGAAGGTAAAGTCAGCCCTGGGTGAAATTCCTTTCTGCAGTCAGGATTAGCACTAGTGGCTGGCAGCTGCGGGACCCTGCAGGTTATACTGTGGAAGCCCTGTAGGGACCAAAATCCACCAGCACAGCTTTCTGACACATTCAACTAAGCCTCTGCTGACCCTTCTGGCCCTGCTCAAAGTTCAGAGCATTTGGATTCTTGGGAGACAGAAAATCAATCCCAGCAGCCTCATTTGAGACCATTTAAGTGTCTGTACTGTCACACACCTCTATTTTTTGATACACCTGTGAAGAATGTTTGTTTCCCTCTGCATCCAGCTTTTCAGCAATCACTAAGAAGCTCTATTCTGTGCACAGTGAACACTGAGAAATGACATATGGTTACTTTATATTTAATAGGACTCTCATTTGTTTAGCAATGAAATGTATTGTCAATAAGTTTAATGATGCTATTAATAATGCCTGTATTCACAACAATGCATAGTCCATAAAACATTAGTGGGTAAATTTACTGTGCCAATTTATTAACACATTAGACCAAACCAAAATCATTCTGAATGTGCACATATTGGAGTAGCTTTGAAAATCTGACTATCCCTGATTGTAAGCAAGGAAATCGCTGTTGAACTTGTGAAGTGTTTTTTTTAAATTCATATTCAAATGACTATGAAATTATGAAGCTCTTTCTTAACTGATGATCATCCCTCTAATCTACTAATTATTCCAATTCCACAATAGACAGAGTACTTTATAGTCATTTCTAAATTGCTTTCATGTTCAATTACTTATAATTATACAAACAAGTCTAAAATTGATGATCCGTGCATACAATTATAGATTCTGCAACTCAGCATAAGCAAATAAAGGAAACTACCCTTATTATGACAACACAGTTTCTAATAGTCAGGCACTGCAAATTTAATTGCAGTAAAGGGTGGATGGTATTATTATGTAATTAGTAACAAAATTGTTATTTCAGGATAATTAAATGATCATGTGGGCACTGGAGCTCAGTCTTAGAGCAATCTTCTGAGTTTAAGGTGAAGGAGCCCTACCAGATTCAAAAGCTGAGTATATTAAGTTGAACAGTGTTTTCTTCTGTAAATATAGTTAAAAATATCATGACAAAATTATGCACAAAACAGTACTGATAAAGTGATTACTTCTGGCCTCTGCACTACACATCATAAGTTTCAGATTCCTTCCTCTTAGTTTCCTCTTCCATTTTACCACACTAACAGAGTATGTGGTTTGTTCTTTGGAACTTTGTTACTACAAGCCTGGCCTTTCTCAGAAATAGAAAGGTCACTTATAAGGGAGACAACCACCTCAAATTTGTGAAAAACAAGAAGGGACCTAAACCATGACTAGTGAAAGCACAGAACAGGTACTGCAGAAGGCACATGCAGATGATACAAGAAGGATAAGTTGCAGACTGCAATGAGCAGACAAATCCAAGTTCAATACAACCACTCATAGGCATCTTCACACTGACTGTTTCTCTTAAGAGAGTTTATTTTTCAGGATATAAACTGAGCTATCAGGCCATGACTTGCAGTAAAGAAAACATTCAAAATAGAAAAGCTTAACAATTGTGACTTGACTTGGTGTGAGTAGTCCACAAATTTAATATCTGTTTATATGGCATCTTTTCATATTTACATTTTAATTTGCACATCTTTAAGTCAATAACAAGGCTCATTTGCTTTAATGGTCCAGGATTAGGGCTCATGGACAAGATAAATTGATCTGATCAAATTTTATTTTCTAGATCATTAAAGCATTAGGAAACTAAATGAACTTTTATTTTCCTACATTATCAAGCCTTCTGATGAGAAATAAAACTTTTTAAAACTTGAGTCAAATTGCTGACTACACCCTCTTACTATAGGGAAAGGCACACTTCTATTTTAATAAAACAGAAAGGTAGCAGAAATTGGATTCTCATTGACACTAATTCATTTCTTAATGGAAAAAATATGTCTCTTTGTAGCTATTCATGACTGCCATGCGAGTAGTTCTTTAATATGAAGAGTATCTAGTCACAAAATTTGTTTAATTTTTAATTCTTTGTTTTTTTCCTGTATTATTTCTTAACCCATAGTTAAGGCATGAATTATTGTAGAACAGGGATAGATGTTTTTAAATCAGTGAAAGTGAGTTTCCCCCTGCCTTCAGAAACCCTTAGAAGGCTGATAGGCCTTAAAAAGTGGAGAGCTGTGCTGGAGGAAAACAAACACTGGACAGTGGTGACCCAAGGAGATACGGTTTGAAAATGGAGATCTCATTTAATAGTTGGACTAGTACAATGTCTTTCTACTGCCTAAGAATGCATACATCTTTCTCCTCCTCCCTCTCTCCAATGGCAGCTCACTTGTGCTGCTTCCCTTGCGCAGGTCATTGAGCTGGAAAAAAATTAGTGTTACAATCACAAAAATTAATAACTTACAAATAGCCAAGGAATCACATATGAAGAGGGCAGGGCTTTCTGTCTTAGAGCTGGAAATAAGAAAGGTTGTGAATGCTTCTTGGGTGGGAAAGAATCAATAGGTTAGCTCTGCTGCACCACAAGATATCCCCTGCTGCATGACAGTGTGCCTCATTTTATTTGAAAAATAAAAAAAACCCAAGCAAGCAAGCAAACCAACCAACATCCCCCCAAATTCATAAAGTAACTAACCAACCTATCAACAAACAACCCCCCCACAAAACAAAACAACAAAAGAACAGATTTGCTGTGACACAAGCTGCCTTATGAGAAAGCCTGAAAAAATTAGAACTTAAAAACTGTCAAGACAGCGAGCAATCCCTCTTGCATGCAATGCCTTACCTGACCACGAGATGGAACTGAAGTTTAAAAATTAAACTAAAGTCTGACCAGAGCGGAACTGTGCGACTGTGCAGTCACCGCTAATGCCATCTAATTGACAAGTGAGGATTATTATCAGCATGGGGATTTCTTAGCTCCTTGCTCTCTGCTCGGCAGCTTGGGATGCAATCAGTACAAAGTAAATATTGTGCTGACATGTCACAGTGGGATTTCATTTGGGGTAGAATAAAACACAACCTTTGATTCTCGCCTTGAATTCTCAACCAATATAGCACCACAAGCTGCAATCGGTTGTTTTTCCCTCTCCCAGCTCCAGGGGATGATTATTCCTGAAATAATTAATTGGTGGACAAGAAAAGCAAGGATCTCCTTATTCCTGAATTCTTTAAATTGTGCACTAGAAATGTCAAACTAGTTAGAACTAATTAGTCAACAAGTTGCCATGCGCACAACTGGAATTGAACACAATGAAGATTATTGCCATGCAAAACCCCACAGAGCTGCGGATGCTGATGCACCCTCAGCAAACAGAAAGGATCTGCAGGGGAAACAGGTTTCCCCTCTTTTGTATCCTTGTTGTGAAAGATAAAAGCTTAATGTTAGAGCAGAAATTGCCCACAGTGCTGTGGGTAGTTCTTTCAGAAACACTAAGATTTTCTTCTTAGATGAAGAACTAAGGATTCCACAATCTAAATAGTTCCCTCTCAGACAGGAAAGAGGTGATAGGGCACATACTGAACACGTAGGAAAACTGAGACATAGAAGGGTTAATCTAATGCACTAAGGTGGTTTTCCAAGATCTAAAGATCTGTCTAAAATCACACACCCTGAAAGTGGCTCCTTGGTGTCAGGTTTGCACTTGCACATGCCCTAATTCCATGGTGGGAGCCTGGTCCGTGATGGGCGCCTACCACACTTTTTAATGCCAGCAGAAAAGATAAAGAACAAAGAAGAGAAGACTTCAAGGCCTTTCCTAGGCATTGACC